>NW_020291492.1:219431-525278 GCF_003184765.1 Aspergillus aculeatinus CBS 121060
CTACTTAAGTCACAGACAATTCCATGCAGCTCAACTTGGAAGAGTTGAACCCCTTACTTTTTAGCCCAAACTCTTCCTGACTTCTTGCCGCCTTCGATTCCGAAAACAACCGAGGTTGATTCCAAATGGATATGTACATAAGATGGAAGGAAAACAATAGGCTGTACGTCTATTACGACTATTGTGAAGACACCGCCGGTGCTAAGAAGCGTTTTATACAGGCCCGACACCCCACCCTTAGTCCTCGAGTTAGATGGCAGCCCGACACTCTGGACAGAGGGCAAAATACCAACCTACTCATTCACGATCACTTTGCGCAGGGTCTTAGACGATCAACAGTTCTGGTTTCGCTGGGAATCTTCCATAGATCCCCGTAAGGAAGAATATATTCTAATATCTCACGATCCAGACAGCGGCAACATCGAGAAGGTTGGAATTGAAGATCACTCGAGATATTTACCATTGTTACCAACAATTCATCAGTTCCCTGATGAACCGGCATCATTCTATGTTGAAGAGGCTAAGAATACCTGGGACCGCAGTACAATAAATATGCGAACGAGCTTACCTGAGATCTGGGCTAGGCTTGTAGAACCGGGGCGCACCTATACCCTTCTCTGGACGGGCAAAGAGATTACATACTGGGATTGGGGTACGCCGCAGCAGAAGAAGGAAACCAAAACAAAGTGGCCTCCAATTTTAGTTCCGGGTGGTGCACATCTTACCTTCACTGTGCGAGAAGGGAGGAAACCGCAAATTCCCTCCCCTCCGACACCACCACCAATCAGTCCAAGTGATAGGGTGTAAGCTCTCCAACTCCAATAGAAAGGTATTCAGAAAGATATTCAACGGCTAATATCAAGACAGGCCTGGTGCACCAGTCCTAAGTCTGGAGTTGAGCTGCAGCTCTACAATGTCTGTTTATGGGGATTTGAACATATCCACGCGGGTCATATACCATAGTCCATCATCCGACAATGAGAGCTCTCAACCGATCACTTTCCACACCTGGGCGTTTAACCCGTTCGATGCCTTTCGCGTCTATCGCCGTCTCTGTCCCAATCAGTCTGACCTGAAGACCGAGAACGAATGGGAGAGATTCGAGAACGATCGGTCACCACATGTGTTTTGGGATAACCCTGACAGAGAGCTCAACGTGGCGGAAAGTGAAGAAGGTCGGTTTGTGACGCTCTATCCCGGGGAATCCTGGTCCAATTCTTGGTCTTTCGATCTGCCCGACGACCTTCGGCCTGGCGAGCAGCTCCGATACCAATTCAAAGGAAATACTCTGGACTGGTGGGATTGGGGTACGGCCGAGGATCACGCGCAAAGCATTGTCACGCTACCTGGCTCGGGGATCGAGCCAATTTCGCACCCGAAGGACAATAACAACCGACCTAAAGCGGTCATACCAGCTTCTAATGTTGTGGAGTGGACGATGAGTAGTGACTGAATGGTGTCTCGTTGTCCGGGGACTGTTCCTCACTGCTACGATCCCTAACTACTCCGTAGATTACTGCTATTACAATAACAGGACCCTTGAACCGGTTCACTATCTCGTGACGAGCTTTCGTTCTACTCGCCAAGCCCCATGATATCTTCTATGGGCTTTAGTAGGAGTACTAATAGTTGAATGGAGCACTTTGTAATTTCCGCAGGTGCGCAACTCGACTCCGCCGACGCTGAGCTTCGCGACTATTGGTGCGAGTAAGTAGCCCGCCAATGCACCGCTAGGTCCGCCATAATACCCAGGGAGGAGGCTATGTCTCCGGTAAGTAGGGCGAGAGTCGCCACTCCAGTAGGCCGCATGATCTAAACCTTAGCGCGGTAACTAGAACTTGACTAACGATCTGTTAGGCAGAACACTAGATTGCTCGTAAGATTGCTTAGTGTATTCTTGCTTTCCCTCAAAGCGTCTTCTTGGCATTCAGATCTAGAATTCGGCTCTAGTTTTGGATGGTCTATCCGTTATTTTAGAGTACTGAACATTGAATGAAATTAGGTGCTAAGATGCTGGAATAACAGCAGAGATGGAACAAGGTACTGAAATATAAATTGGAATTGCCTACCGAGACTGAATCCTGAATATTATTCCAGAGAGACAGAGCAGTGCCACTGACCTTCCTTTGCATCCCACGTACTCTCATGCTGGAAATCATGTCTTACTGGTAGCCGGGATCCTCCAAACCATCACTCATCTACAGTCTCGTTTCTACCATTCTTTCTTTTGTTTTCTTTCTTTTTCTCCCTCTCTCTTTTCCGCATTCTGGCCCGAGTGTGATGTTACACTTGTTTAGTTCATGTCTTGCTATGCGGCTGGCATTTCCTCTTGCTCTGGCCTTATGGCTCACCACCTCCCATGTACACGCTGCCGCAATCTTCGCTCATTTCATGGTCATTAAGAGACATACCGGTCCCGATTGTGACATAACTGACCGGACGAGCTCTTTCTATTAGGTCGGAAATGTTCCAACATGGACAGTAGACGATTGGCGGCACGACATCCAACTTGCGCAGGCGGCACATATCGATGCCTTCGCTTTGAATATCGCTAATGGATGGTTTGCCAACGAAGACACACTTGCTGTGGCCTTCGAAGCCGCGGCTACTGATGGCTTTAAGCTCTTCTTTTCTTTTGACTACGCAGGAAATGGCTCATGGGCGGAGGCTGATGTTATTTCCCTGATCAAAAAGTATAAGCTTCATGGAGGGTATTATACCACAGAGAAGAACGGAGCACCCCTCGTGTCCACTTTCGAGGGGCCCGACAGTGCCGCGGATTGGGCCAATATCAGGGATGAGACTGGCTGCTTTTTTGTCCCGGACTGGTCCTCAGTAGGTGCTATCCCGGCATCAGAGGAGGCTGATGGTGTTGTGGACGGACTATTCAGTATGTAGGGCTCCTGGCCTCTTTTGCAAACACACTGACAGGGTCCTGACAGGCTGGGCTTCGTGGCCCTGGGGCAACCTCAACATGATGACGTTCGTGGATGCATCTTATATAGAGACATTGAACAGCAGCTCAAAGCCCTATATGATGCCTGTCTCTCCCTGGTTCTATACTAACATGCCGGGGTACGACGAAAATTGGATGTGGAGAGGAGATGATACTTGGTATCAACGTTGGGTTCAAATCTGGTATCTACAGCCTGAATTTGTCGAAATCATCAGCTGGAATGATTTCGGGGAGTCACATTATATTGGGCCCTTGGATAATCGGTCGTATAGCCCTTTCACCACAGGTAGGGCTCCTTTCAATTACGTTGAGCATATGCCCCAGGACGGATGGCGTGAGCTATTGCCCTTTATGATTGATACCTACAAGAATGGTCGCGCGCTCGTGACTGAAGAGAAGATCGTGATGTGGCACCGCACGTCCTTGGTGGATGACTGTGATCGAGATGATACAACTGCGAACACAGCCTCGCAGTTACAGGCTGAGCTCTTGCCCAATGAGGTAGCCCAGGACCGCCTCTTCTTTACTGCCCTGCTGGCTAGCAATGCAGATGTTGTCGTGGAGTATAATAATCCTAGCAGTACTGTCACAGCGGGCTGGGACTTCCTGCCTCCCGGACCGTAGGGCTTTAGAGGCCCAGGTCTATACCGTGGAAGCGTGTCTTTGAAACATGCAGCAGAAGTGAACCTGAAGATTGTCCGCGACTCAGTTACCAAACTGACTCTGTCGTCGGGTCAGAGTATCTCCGCGGACAATTGTAACTAGGGCAGGATCAACTTTAATGCTTATGTGGCGGCGAGCGAAGCCATTGAAGTTGAACACGTCTATGCAAATTTTAATCTCACTGAGTTGAGTTGCATTGCTGGGTACAGTGCGGATGCGTTCACTGAGCTGTGCGAGTTTACTTGCGCTTGGGGATATGTGAGAAGGACCCCTCTTTTTATCTTCAGGCTTTCCTTTCCTTTCTTGCCATGAGCTGACTTGAATCACTTGCCAGTGTCCTGTAGGCGCTTGTGTGTGTACAAACCTAGGCGTCATCCAGACCGTACCTAACGCCACTGGCCAGGTTGGCTATCCGGCGAATGGCGACGCAAACTACGCCGGGCTCTGCACATTTGCCTGTAACTTGGGATTCTGTCCCTCCAAGTACTGTGCAGCTACTCTCCAAGCCTCATATATCCCCACGGTCTCTCCGTTTACCCCGAACGCTTGCGTGGCAGGAATGGGCGAGGGCAGCTTCGCAGGCTTGTGTAGCTACGCTTGTGCTTTTGGATTCTGCCCTGAGAATCATTGTACATGTACCAAAACTGGGGCGCTGGCTCCATCTCCCGTCGTGGTCAATACCACTGGTGTCTCCTTGATTGGAGATGACTCCGATCTGTGCGATTTCGCCTGCCTGCGTGGCTATTGCCCCGAAGGCGCCTGCGCCCGGGCCGCGGCCTTCTACCCGGATACCTCCTGCAGCGACGCCCAGAAGGCCATGATCCAGACTGAGACAACCACGCCATCACCATCGCCAGCTATGCTGCCGAGAATTTCCAGAATGGAGATTACTATGCCCACTTTTTTGCCGAGAAAGTCCGCACTGCTGACTTTGCCGCGCACGCGAAGGCAGTTTACCAACGCGTGGCGACCGTCCTCGATGGCACGGCTCCTTATGGCCTCAAGCTCACCTGCAATTTTGCACATTCAGAGTGTGATAGAAGTGTTGCTCATACCAAGGACTCGGCGAGAAGCTTGAACTTCTGTGCTGGGTTCTTTGCGAACTCGAATAATCCAGATAGTAACGGAAATGTCATCCTTGCCACCGATGACCGTCTCCAGCACTGCCCTACCTTGAATCTCCGGAAGGCCAACCGCAGCCGCGCTGCTACTATTATCCACGAACTCACCCATACGTCTTTCGTTATGAATGGAGTGAATGGGGGCGAAAAGTATGTATCTGCTATCCTTTCCACCTGCCCTACGCCTCGTTCCCTTACCATGTTTTAGGTCAAAAGACTACGCATATGGAATCCTTGGCTGCACTGAACTGGCCCAAGGCAGACTAGATCGTTCATGTACAGCTTGGTACCGGAGTAAGCCAAGTGTCATCCTCTGTCCTAACACCGACGCGAAGGAGAGTGTATGCGATGCAGATCGAAGTGCATGGAATGCCGAGTCATGGCAAAGCGTCGCGAGCGGCGTCTACTTCAGTGCGCAGTGCCAACGCGCAATTGAAATTAGCAACGACGTCCCAGTAGTGTCGGTTACGAGTGATGAAGACGGAGACATAACCGTGCCGATTTCGACCACCAGGAGAAGAGATACAAACTGCCCCACATACGATGACTACTTCATCTGGGACGAGGATGAACAGCCGGTGAGCGTCAAGGGATATGTACACTTTGGGGATTCCTTCGCGGCTGGCATGGGCACGGGATCGACCTCGTGGGTTGAGTGTCGTGTTGGCTCCAACAATTACGGGAAACTTCTCTACAACTATCTGAATGATTCCAGCATACCTTTTGCGAATTATGCGTGCTCGGGAGACACCACGACCGGACTAGCTAACCAAGTCAAAAAGTGGAAAGACACCTCCTCATTTAATCTCGCCACATTGACATTGGGAGGAAATGACGTGGGATTCAGTGATATTATCCGCAACTGCATAACCTGGGAGTTACCCTGGGGCTATACTGCGATGTTCCAAGCCCGGTGTGAGGAGGTAAAGGACAAGGCTAGGTCCATTCTAAGCGATACGAGCTCATCCGGAATGAGAAACAAGCTCAAGGAAGCTTACCTCAGTATTCTCAGCGCCTCCTTCAATGATGACTTCATGCTCTATGTCACAGGTTATGTCGGTTTCTTCAATTACGACACCACCATCTGTGACCTCTCCACGTTCAACTACTGGTGGCCGTCATATAAGGCTCTTCTCCCAATATCGGATGATGTGGCCTTCCTCAAAACTGCCGTGCGAAAAGAATTGGACGACCTAGTGGACCAGATGAATCAAGTGATCCCGCAAGCAATCAAAGATGCAAACTCGGCATATGGCTCTACTGGCGTGACATACGTCGATATGCAGCCCTCCTTCGACACGCATCGGTTTTGTGAAGAAGGTGTCTATGAACCCAGTCCTAATCGGGGAGAGACGTTTTTCTTCCTCAGTGGGTGGGATGATTATCCACACGAGCACGACGAGCTGGTTCGCACCCCTTCCTCTCCTTTCGCATGATGGACTGATCATAGCAGCTTATATGTATAATTTAGGTCACTGTTGAGGCCGAGACTGCCGCCGTTGAAGCGGCCGAGGTGGTTCAGATGATGTCTTTGGGCAGCATTCCCATCCCCGACGCTGTGACCTGCAACACCACCCTGGGAACCGACCCCGATCCTTATGCTGTGGTGATGTGTGACGCGTCCCTTTCTGTTTCCATGGATCCGAATGGCGAGGTAGCTCAGCGTCTCGCACAGGCCAATGCCGACATTTCCAGTAGGAACTACAGCAGCACCGCTATCAAATGGTGGTTACCGACTCGCCAAATCAAGACCTTCCATCCACGCTCCGACGGGATGTTTGCCTTCCGTGATGCCGTCTGGACCGCAATCGAAGCTAATACCTAAACTGGTTTTCCTTTTTTTCTTTTGTTTTTCTTGATCCAGAGTATTGTCTTGGGATTGTCTGAATTTGACGACTTGGTTATTCCTGGAGAGAGAGTCAGCTCTAGCGATGTTATCTTTTTCAACCACTCTCAGGCATAGAAGAAAGGTATTGCTGCTGCTAATTTAATTGAATATAAAACTCATTTTTAAATAGAAACATGATTCTATTCTAATGAGAGTAGCTAATAACTAATAAAGAGGTTAATAACAAAGCTCTCAAAACTTTTACATAAATCAGTTAGTATAGTAAGTCTATGATCTAAAAAAGTAGAAGATGTCAATTATTTATTGGCCCCACACCAGAAGATTGGTATCAGTACCTAGTTTATCAACAGGAATCAGGATTCTTTGGAGTAGACGGTCGATCAGATCAGCATCTTGATACTCTTTTAGCCGAGCGGTCTACGCTCCGATTAGGTTATAAGCTTTTATATCTATTCCTAAGCCATTGGAGGACGTAGATGTAGATTACAGAAAAGATAATATTACTACTACAAGATTAAGATAAATAGAGGTTTTAGCCGAAATACAGCCGGGGCTATTTTATCTAAAATAAAAAAAGAGTATACTGTTGGTAGAAGCAGTATTATAGACTGATAAATTAGTAGGCATGAATGTCATATCATCTTTAATATATAAAACCTATTACTACTTCAAATTATACTAGTTGGCTGATATAATATTATTTTTTTATATGAGATCTTACTGTTATTTTATAATAATTTTACTAATTTTGTTTTATTTTCTGAACAGTTTATTTTATAACATTAGACATCATATTCTTATTCTACTTATATCAATAACTTAACAATAGATTGTAATAAAAAATAGATTTAATTATTATTTACTTTTTAGTTTAATACAAGTTTAAGAGCTGTATTTATTACTAGATTCTGTTTTGATATAAGATAAAACTTTTTTATAATTTTAGGAAATTTATTTATTTTTTATATATTTACTTTTCTTATTCCTTGCGGGCGAAGTAGAAATTTAATATGATAAGTTAATATAGTTATTAATATTATTAACTAGTTTTTTAAAATATTTCTTATTATAGATAATAAATTTAAAAAACTAAGAAACTAATATCTTATTTTATAATTGTAGATAGTTTTTTATATCATTTTATAGAAATAATAATATATAATATTGTATTCAAAGCTATTTTGGCTGAACAGCTTGATTTTATTTATTTTTATATATAAGGACTGAAGTAGTAAAATAGTATGATAAACAAACAATCCTCGCAGAGCCTAAGATTTAAATAGATTATCTTAAAATATTAATATTAATTTATTTATCTTTAACACTATTATTATTCTTATAAACAGTGACAGCCGGTTTACTTAGCTATTATATAACTATAGTCTAAAATCTATTATATAGATTTTTTTATAATAATTATAAAAATTAAAAAAGCTAGTTTAAATTCTTATAATTATTTTTTATGGTATAAAATAGATTAATTTGATAATAATATTATTAAAATCTTTCTTCTGTAAACTATTTTTATAAAAAAATAAAATAGTAAAAATTATTTTTTTATTATTTTAGTTTTTTATAATAAAAGTATTCTATTATCTATTTAATATTTCTAAAATAATTAATTCTAATATATAGTCTGTGATCTACTAGACTATTTTTATAATAAAAATATTATATTATTTATTTAATATTTTTATAATAATGAATGCTAATATATAGTCTACAATTTCTTAGACTATTTTTTATGGTAGTATTTAAATAATCTTTCTTATAAAAGACTTAAACAGCTTTTTTATAATAATAATAGTTTTTTTAATACATATAAATAATTATTTTTCAATTTATTTTTTCGACTATCAAGAATACATTAGAATTAGAACTAATAAGACTATTTCTATAAAAATAAGATTCTTTTTTTTTTAAAAAAAACTTTCTTTTATTAAAATAAAGATTTATAATATAACAATATTCATATTCTATTATATTCCAAAAATAATATATATATTTTTTATTCTACTGTACTTCAAGTAGAAATCCTATATCTAAACTACAATGATTTATAAAACAGATACTAAAAATATAATTAAATATTAGAAAATATAAAGTATGAAGTCCCTATGAACCATTTATTGTTGAAGCCATCTGTATAGGATCACTCGAATGATGTTCTCCGAGGCGCTGATAAGATCGAGGATCCCAGTTGATTGATGTGTACGCGGAAGGTTTGGTGGATTCGGAGCCGAGGAGCACTCGGCCAGGTGATAAAGAAGGATATCGCAAGCCCTAACTCTGGGCTGACATCGGGTGGATCCTCCTCCTTGGGTCCAGATGAACAGAATAAAACAACAAAAGTTTGTGCTTGTAGGTATTGTTGTGCTTTCCTAACATACCACCAGGTATTACACCCTCAACGATATACCCAGCCACTGTACACTTGCCCTTGGATTAAGACTCTGGACCCTTTAGACAGTGGTGCTGACTGTTGTTGCTTGGAAAAGCGAGAGTGCGGTTCATTCGGTGCTTTTACCGATTCCAGGCGGCGTTCTGAGGGGCTCTGAACATCGCTCAGAAAAAGTGGGTCTGTGTTTTCATTGATTATAGGCCGAAGTCGCAGCGTGAAGCTAGATGAGGGACTACCTGAAGCTAGAGAACTGTAGTGAGACATATCATCCCACAATATCCGACAGGTATTTAGGCAGCGAGTCTCCTCTCTACGTTCGCCAGCCCGAGCTGGACACGTCTGCTAAGCGGATTCCAGGACACAAAAATCGTACATCCCTTTCGCATTTCATTCTATTCACTTCCAGCCAATTCTTCCACCCACACCGTGGCACTATCACTTTCCGAAACCATGGACTGCAGCACCCTCGTCGCCCGCCTCGCGGTCATCGGAATCCTGATCTCCTCCCTCTGCTGGCTGTATGCAGTCTCCCGAGGCGGCGAACCCGACGTGAAGCACCTTCTATGGTGTCACCTGAGCTTGGCTATTTACCCCGCGTTTGTCTACCGGTGGCCAGCAGCGCATCAACGGCCCGCGACTGCCTAGTGGCACGCTCAATGGCGACGGTGAGAGGACATGGATACCTTATGTTTTGCGGTTATGGAAGGACGGTGATGGAGAACGTGGATAAATGGTGCATTCGGTCATTCATGAGGCTATCTGAGGCACGGCCCGAGAGCCGACGCAGCGCAGCAGTGGACGGTTCAAGCAGGAGACCTTCCGCCAAAAGCAATCAATTCCAGCAGTTACAGACTGCAATCGCCCCCGGGACTCGTCAACTGAATCACGAGGTGGATGCTCTACATAAATCTATGCTCCGGAGTTCGAACACTGCCGACCTCAACCCCATCCCTCAAAAGCTCCCCCAGTAGTGCAGATCATAATCCACCCCGCCAGGCCTCCACAGCGGCTTGGGCGTGTACACCGGAATCGGCGACGCAGCTGTTCATGACCATTGAATTAGCCATCGCTCCAATGCTACCAAACCATCCCTGCAGCCGGGACGAAAGGACTTGGATGAGAGAAAAGGGGAACACTCACTCCCGTAGCCCGTGCTCGGCACCGCCCACGTCGGCGACGCGGGGGCCGTCCACCCCGTCGGCGACGCCGTGATGGTGTACGTGCTCGTGTACGTGGTGGGGGTCTCCCCCGGCGCGAGGGACTTGATCCCGTCGTTGGCGCCGTAGGAATCGTCGCCCGTCCCGAAGACGTTGTTGATTTTGTTGAGTACGGTGGTGCCGGTCTCGGTCCAGACGGTGAAATCCTCGATCGTCACGTTCGTGGCGTAGGTGAGGTCGTTGGCGATGAGGTAGAGCGGCGGGCGGACGGTGCCCTGCGCGACGGAGCCTGGTTGCGATGGGGTTAGTATCGGGGATATGTGTCTACAATTGGGGAAGGTTGTGCAGTGGGAGGTGGCGACGGACCGGAAAAGTTCTTGAAGACCAGGTTGCTCAACGCTACCGCGCCCGTGTCCGGCTCGAAGGTGTTCTGCCAGTACTGGTTGACGCTCAGCCCGTACAGACTGGCCTTGGACCGGAAGTTCTCGAAGGTGACGTTGGTGACGTACCCCGAGCCCCCGGGGTAGGTCTTGATGAAGGCGATGTTGTTGCCTTGGATGATGCTGATGTTTTTGGCGACCTTCCGTTGTTTGTCACTTCGGTCAGTGTGTGATCGACCCACCGAGGAAATGCGGATGACATACAATGTTGGAGATCTCGGCAGAGACGTTCAGGCTGCCAATGGAGATCCCCGAGCCGGCCTGGTTGCAAACCAGGTTCTCGACCAGGGCGTGGTGGGACGGGCTCTTGACGGAGACGCATTCGTCGCGGTTGGTGACCTGCCCATCATGAA
Organism: Aspergillus aculeatinus CBS 121060; assembly: GCF_003184765.1. Taxonomy (NCBI): domain Eukaryota; kingdom Fungi; phylum Ascomycota; class Eurotiomycetes; order Eurotiales; family Aspergillaceae; genus Aspergillus; species Aspergillus aculeatinus. The sequence goes on from NW_020291492.1 coordinate 230,372, forward strand.
CATCATCAGCGGGACGAGGTATGGGAACGGGGCCGGATAGCACAACAAACCTCGTTGTCATGGATCCAGTAGTTGGTACCGATAGCATCGATGCCGTCGTAACTGCCCAGGTTCGCCCCGCGGATCGTCAAGTGGTAGACCTCGACGTTCACGCCAAAGTCCAGCACGAAGTGGAACTTAGGGCTGTCGACCAGGATCAAGTCGTGGACGGTGGCATTGATAGCCGAGACGACGCGCACGAGACGGGGGCGATCGGTGCTGCAGTTGGTTATTAGCACCCGGATCTGCACCAATGACTGAGACAGCGGACTCACTTGTTGAGGTTCCGATAGATGTATCCCTGGCCCTGGATTGCACCGAGTCCGTTGGACGAGTAGAACTCGAAATCGACCGCTGCGTCGTGGATCAGCACCTCACCAGGAAAAAAAGGATGGAACCCGACGGGAGGAAGGCATACCATTCACAATCACAAGCACATCTAGCAGGAACTTCTGGTCACCCTCACCGTTGATGGTGGAATTGAGCACGTCCACGCCGGCATAGCCCTGGAGGATCAACGCACGTTCAATGGTCCAGTTGCCCCCGTAGGCGGCGGTGATCAGCCCATCCAGCTGGAACGCCCAGTTGGTCGCGTTGCTGAGCACGACCCCGCGCTCGATCAGGTAGTTCCCCTCGGGGACGATCAGTCGACTGCCCGGGTTGGGGAGCACGCACTCGGTGAAGGTGGTCTCGAGCGCGGTGGCGATGTCGGTGCTGTTGTCGGCGACGGCGCCGTAGTCGAGGATGCTGCACTCGTGGGTCTTGAGGGAGAGGTTCGTGGTAGGACCCACGGGGCCGATCAGCTGGCCGGCTGCCAGGCCGGCGAGGACGAGGGAGGAGAGAAGAAGCATTGTGATGATGCTGGTGCCTGTCTGGGGGTAGGATTCCAGGGGCTCTGGACGCCTTTTTATACCTGAAGCGTGTCTTCAGGAACAGAGGCAGAGGAACATGGCGAGGGACTGCAGAAGATTGACGTGATCGTGGTTTAATTTAAACAATCCTGCAGCTATATTACCTATGGTAGAATGGTTGGACTAGAGGAAATGGTGCCTGCAGCTGAGTGGTCTGCAGGTTTAGGCGAATGAGCTTTACCTGGGCTATCATGACCAAGAAATTTCTCGTTGGATATTACCGTACATGGAATGATGCCAATGAGGGCAAAGCAATTGTATTCTTGTGTTCTACCGATCACACCACAGACTAGACCCTGTTTGCACAGCCCACCTATACACACTACTGCTGCTATTCACGATCACGCCTTGCCCTTCTCCTCCGCAAGCGCCTCCTTCCTGGTCTTGGACCTGGGATCGAAATACGGGGTCTCGGCCTGCGGCGCAACCCGCAGCCCATGCCGCAGATGGGGGACTATCAGTTGCAGAAGATTAGCATTCTCGTCCACTCACCCATCTAGAAGATTCTCCACGCGATAGCAGCAATAGCAGGATGACTCACAGTAGTCGAAAATCCCCGTATGAAACGTGGCGCGATTGTCCCAGATGGCCACCGCGTTCTTGGTCCACTTCCAGCGCACCTGGAACTCGTACCCCTCCGCCACGGTGCGATAGAGGTTATCCAGGATGCCATCGCCGATGCGCTTCTCCAGGCCGACGATCTCCTTGGTGAAGTTCTCGTTGACGTACAGCGTCTTCCAGCCGGTTACTGGATGCGTGCGGACGACGGGGTGCTGGCGTTGACCCACGAATCAGCCATTGGACAGTACGTTTGTTACCTAGAGCTCCGGAGAATAACGACTGAAACACTCACATTAGTCTCGATAGGATCCCTCCGGAGACAGCCACTCGTCCGCAGGGCCTTCTCCGCCTGCTCCAGCCCGCTGTGCTTGGCCTCGAGCGTCTCCAGGAAGGCGCGCAGCTTGGGCGACAGAGCTGTCACGCTCACCAGTTAGCATCCCCTCAGTCCTTTATCCCTGCACCTCACCATCCATTTCCCACTTTACGGACGAGAGGAAAACTCACATTCGTATAAAGCATACCCACTCGCCCAGATCGTATCGCCACCCGTCTCCTCCCCGCCCGGCCCCGCCCTGGGGAGGGTATCCATCTTCAACATCGTCAACCCGGGCGGCTGCAGCTCGTAACTGACATCGGAATGCCAGATCTGATGGCTCCGGCCGTTGACCGCCGTCTCATCCTTGTGGATCGGGTGCACCCACGGCAGGTCCGGGATGATGCCGGCCATCTGGTGGATATGCAGCGCCCCGAAATACGCCCCGAAGGCGATCTGCTCGTGCACGTCCATGCTCTGATCGCGGAAGAAGACGACGCCGCGCTCCGCGACCAGCCGCGCCAGGTCGTTCTTCTGCACGTCCGTCAGCTGCGTGAGCTGGAGGCCGGTGAGCTCGGTCCCGATCTCCGGGGTCAGGTGGATGATCTCCGTCGCGGCGGAGAGGAGGTCCTGCTTGTTCGGGGAGGAGGAGAGGCCGCGGTCGGTGAAGGGTTGGATGCTCAGATTGGGGAGCTTGAAGGGCGTGTAGTTGGGGTATTGCAGGCCGGCGGCGCGCACCGAGTCCAGCGGCGAGACCCCGCGCGGAGTGCGGTATTCCGGGTGTGGCAGGTTGGGGGGTCGCGAGGGGAGGACTAGGTCCTTTTGCTCGGAAGGTTGGATGGAGCCCATTTTGGTCGGTGGTTTTTGGGGGAAATGGGGATGAGAGAGAGGGGTAGATCGCCAAGTGCGAGGGGGAAAAAGTTCAGACAGCTACGGCTGGGCTGTTTGTTGCTGACGGCATCACTTAGGGCTTTATAGGTGGGAAAAGACGTGATCGAGGGGCAGTCGGTGGTCATCTTCCCGGGGTTCGGCATCGTGCAATTAATCTAAAGTACACGATAGTGCTTATTGAATGGGTCAGGCAATTCGCAGTAATAGCCGAGATGCTAAGCAGGGGTCCAGGAAATGGAGTCCTGTTGGTGGACTTATCTCCGTCACGTCATTCGGCCTCGGTGTGAGGCTATACTTGCAATCTACTGGTACTTTATCTACTAGCTGATACCAATAGCAGTATACTACCGTTCCCTTTCGGCCCAAACCGACTTGGCGCGTCCTGTAAATCATAAAGCAAACCAGAGCGTGACCGAGCATGAGAAGCATCGAAAGATCCCTTCTATCAGACCGTGGCGGAAGGGGAGAGTTCTTAATATGCCGGCGTAAATGATGGTGAGCTGTCATCGTGCTGCAAAAGCTAATCCTCTTCCAACCTAAATTGACCGGCAGGATTTTGAAGGACATCACTTGGAGTGGCCTTGGATTAGGAGGATTAAGATGAAAGATGAAGAGATGAGAGAGCATAAACACTGGAGGCCCAATCACTGACTTTCCCACCATACTATAAACATTAAATTGACCCGAGGCAGCAAATCTGGGTCCTAAGCTGGTGACATGGCTAGAACACGTTCAGAGCAATGTCAAGGACAGGCAATCATCTATCCTCGGCCTCAGTCCTCTGGCCTGTACATTTCCTACAATAATCCAACCCTCCTTCCACCACTGAAAATCCCCAAAAACGCACACCACACCACGCAAACAACCTCAGACCACTTCCGGATACCACACTCCTTCCCTAGCTATCGAAGAAAAAGTCCAATCGCTTATTCCCCTCGTCCTTCGTATTCTCCAGGTAATCCGCCTTCTGCTCGTCCGTCATCGCCGCCCACTTGTCCTGCTTCCACTGGTTGCGCTTGGCGTAGTACACCTTCGCCAACACGTACACGGCAATCGTCGCGACGTTGATGGCGATGAGCTGGCCGTCGCCGCGGTGGTAGTACGGCTTATCGTCGTCGCGATAGATGTTCGACGAGGCGATGCCGGACAGCTGGATGGTGATGTTGTACAGGGCGGCACTGACGGCGCGGGTGCGCACGGCGTTGCTGAGGCGCGAGCACCAGCCGACATGGGCGGCGTGGGGCGAGGGCCAGCCCAGCAGCACGAAGGTGACGGCGTAGAGGCCCCAGTGGGACAGCACGCTGGCGCTGCGGTACAGCACGATGAGCAGCGGCAGCGACCAGAGCTGGGTCAGGATGCCCACGTAGCAGATCTGGTGCCAGCGCTCGGAGAGCTCCGTCACCAGCAGGAGATTGATCGCCGAGAAGACGGTGACCGGGATGCCGAGCAGCGTGGTGTGGAAGGTCGAGAAGCCGATCGCCTTGAGCGACAGGCTGAGGTAGGACTTGGGCGGCGAGGTCGGGATCTCGAACAGGATCCCGATCACGTAGATCGGCCACAGGTCGTAGTCCTTCAGACTCTTCCACAGCATCCCCAGCGTCAGCGCCTCGCGGTTGTGCATGTCCCCCTTGGACGGGTCGTCGCGCAGCACCCGGTTCACGATGATCTTCTCCTCGCGCTCGGTGAAGTACCCGCGCGGGTTCCACCAGGTCTGGGTCTGTGTGGGGCCCGGCACGAGGAAGAGGAAGCTGAGGAAGCCGATCACGATACTGATTAGGGCCTCGATCAGGAACAGCCACCGCCAGCCCTCGCGGCCGTCGACGCCGCGCATGTGCAGGACGCCGTAGGCGATGAACGAGGCGATCACGCCGGAGATGGAGTCGACGAACCAGAAGAATGCCAGGCGGATCGGCATCTCCCGCTTCGTGTAGAAGTACGACAGGTAAAGGATGGCGTCCGGGATGAATCCGCCCATGAACAGGCCGATGAAGAAGCGGCAGGCGAAGAAGCCCGCCCGGTTGTGCATGAAGAACTGCCCGCCCGAGGCCAGACTCCAGAGGATGATCTGCACGGGGATCCAGCGGTCGGGCCCCAGTCGCTTGCCGATCATCTGGGACGGGATCTCCGCGATCAGGAAGCCGATGCGATACATGTTCTGGGCGTTGTTGTAGTCGTTGGTGTTGATGCCGAGGTCGGGGAGGAGGTTGTCCGCCGAGGCATTGCTCAGGTTCCCGCGATCCAGGTTCAGTCCAAAGAACATGACAAAGATCCAGAGGAGAATGGTCAGGTCGGTCTTGCGCCGGACGGCTCGCTCCTCGCGATAGGTCCATCGCTCCGACGGGTCGAATCGATGCAAGTTCTCGTAGTCCGCATGGGGCTGGTAGAAACGGGCCAGGTTCGGGTCGTCGAAGACGCTCCGCGTGGTCGCGACGGCATCCAGATCGATCGTCTTCTTCTTGCGGGCCGAGAAGAAGGCGAAGAGCGACCGGGATTGAGGCTCATCGTCGGGCTCGGCCAGCGACGATGACTTGTCCTTGGTGTCTCCGGCCGGGCTGTCGATGCTGGTGGCCTGGACATCTTCCAAAGGATGTTTGCCATCGAGTGCCGATGTCTGATAGGAGATCGACATTCTTGCTTAGCGATGCGGTGATGTCCAGCTAGCTCTCTGAACCAAGGAGACGCACCTGGATTTCGACTTATCGTGGCGACGGTGCGCTTCATATACTCCACTTTGGCATATGCAAGGGTGGCAGTATGCAACTGAAGGTGCAAACGAGCGTATGCGTGCGTGCTTCAAGGAAGCGATGGTGCAAGAGCGTGGTGTCCAGCTCTTGTACAGGTCCATACTAGTGGCTTTGAAGTGGATGGCGAATTGTAGGACCGTCTAATCTGTCAGATATGATAGCAATATAGCAAGCCAATCATCTCGTGTGGTAATTAACCGCGACTCGATTGATTCCCTCAGGTCAAGCTCACGGCTGTTCGCCTCGGAAATGTGCTTGGGCCACGCCATGACTTGCCCAGCATGCTAAGGCGAAGAAAACAACGCCAACTCGCTAACAAGAGATCAGAAGCCGCTCGGATTACAGGCTAGATGTCAGAAGTGATAAAAGTAAACGTTAGCCGAAGGGATGGCAGGGGGCAGGAGGAGGAGCAAGAGGAAGAGGAGTGCGGGATGTTGTCATGTCAGGGTTGGCTTGCACCATTTGCTGCCGGATTGTGTTATCGCCTTCCACCTCCATCCGAAGAACACCAGCAAGACGCCACCACACAGGCTCAGATAATAGTTCATCAGTGCCTCACCGAGATTCATCTATTTTCCTGTCGCTGATTCATGGAATATTATGATCCATCTAGTTCAGCGAACTGTATTGAGGCTCCATAGTATTAGCGAGGATGGTGTGAGAAGTCCAGCATCCTTGTAGCTTTCACAGGATCAATCACGCCTTTCCTGCAGGATGCTGCGGGGCAAGTAGACTTCTACATCAACGATGAGATTCTTGCGGTGGGTAAAGTTAGTCATAACAAGTAGACTGATCACTTGAATGAGAGAAATACTCTCCCTAGGAGGAATGAGGATACTTACCACTAGGGGTCTGAATCTGGAGCCATTCACATGCTTGGTAAACACAAGTCACCATTAACAGGTGTGGGCATGTTAGCTATAACAGAATAGCAACAAAAAGCCTACCTAGTCATATAGATAGTGGTGTTGTTCATTTTCTCGGTGGAAAGAAAAGGGACCGCTCAAGCAATCCCCCCTACCAAGTCCCATCACATGACTATAAGCATGTATGTAGAGCTAGGTAGTAGGGCTGACAGCCGTCTCAAGAAACTTCTGATCTGACTCCCGATTAGACCAGGGCATTCAGGGATTTGTTCCTGGGCTGCATCTGTCGGCTACTGTACAACATCGGCACTAGGATCCTACTCATACATACTGAATAGCCCATGCATGTCAAGGGACACCCGTCCTACATGGAACCCACTCGGGCGAAACCAATAGAATCCAGGGTGTTCCAACTTCCACGTGGCAAACGGGCCGACAATGTTTCAACTCCTAGTACGGTTTTTCGAGATCCCCAGCATGGACAAATAACCTTGGATTACCGGATCAGACCCAGATCACAAGCTTCATTCTTGAAAGCAAAGGCAGCCTACACCAATTAAATAAAAGTAAGATCGCTCTATATTCATGTGATTTTAGACCGGGCTAACTCGTCTGTGAGTACCGAGGCTTGAGATGATGTTAACGCAGCCAGCGCATTGCCTAACCCAGCCGCATAGTACCGTGTACCATGATATCAGCACATTAAATCAGCTGCCCGTCAACAAAGTCCACCACCTGCACCCGCTCCAGATACTGCAAGACATCCTTCACCAGGGCAATGTGCACCGGGTCCGTCTTGGCGAAGTAATCGCGATCGCTGGCGTTCTCGAACACGGAGACGAACGCATGGCTGATGCCATTCTGCCAGCAAAAGGTCAGCTGCTATGGCTCACCACACCAAAGACACCACTGGGCACCTTACCTGCAACCCCTCGATGGAGACATCCACACCGCCCTTCATGCTGACGATGTACGGCTTGCCGGTCTCGGGGTGAATGCAGGAGTCCTTAAGACCCTTGATCCGACTAGCGACCTGGAAGGTATTGTCAGCCGGCATTTCCGCTTTGCCGCCCGCTCCAACAACGCACATTCTCTTTGATGTCCGAACCAACATCGGGCTTGAATTGAAGCAAAACAATGTGAGAGATCTGCATGATGCCCAATGTTCTAATGTTCCTTGACAAAGCAAACTTTACTCGACATCCGACGGGGAGAGACGAAACTGTGTCTTATACGACACCCTTAACAGTGCTGCTTAGAAATCCGTTCCGCAACCTACATCATGGCCCAACTCGTCAGACCCATCCGAACCAGCAAGTTGGAAGATTCTAGCGGGATCGGCAGGAGAGTTTGAGAGCCTGTTTGAGGCAGCCCTGGAAAATCGGATCGTCCTAAAACGGATTAGTTTCCACCATGCCACAGACTCTGCAGCGGAATCTAATCCCAAAGCGGTTAGGTTCCCGCAGTTTGTTCTTGCTTGGCAGGGTCCGCCCAGTTGGTAAGCTATAGTATAGGCCCGGGTACACGGGGGAGTACCCTAGTGGTATACTCGATGGTAGGATTACTTTGCGGCATATCTCTTACCACCTTCGTGGTAAGCGTGGGCTGATTTCTAATCCAGGTGTCGCCTCAGTTGCCTCGAAAAGCTATAAGAACACCGGAAAGATCCAAACATATTCCCTCCATCATCATCATCATCAACAGTTTCAATCACCACAACTGCCTTATCTTCCACCTCTTCACCTCCTTCCCAATCAATCTTCACATATCAACATATCAGCCTTCACAATGTCTCCGCGTCTAGCATGGATCGGGCTCGGCAACATGGGTCGAGTACGTCACTCCTAATGTAAACCCATATAGCCTCAAACTAACCCAACGCAGGGAATGGCCTCCAACCTCGCCGCTAAGGGCCCCCAAGCCACCCCCCTGATCATCTACAACCGCACCGCCGCGCGGGCCGAAGCCTTCGTCAAGGCCACCCCCAACACCACCGTCTCCACCTCCCTCGCCGACACCGTCACCAAGGCGGACATCATCTTCACCTGCGTTAGCGACGACGCCGCCATCACCTCCCTGGTCACCTCCGCCCTGGCCACCGACGTCAAGAACAAGCTTTTCGTCGACTGCTCCACCGTGCACCCGGACACGACCGCCAGCGTGCACCAGCAGCTCACCACCGCGGGCGCGCGCTTCGTCGCGAGCCCCGTCTTCGGCGCGCCCGCCATGGCCGCCGCCGGCCAGGTCATCTGCGTGCTGGCCGGTGCGCCCGCGGACGTCGAGGCCGTCAAGCCCTACACGACCGGGGTGATCGCCAAGTCGTTCCTGGACTTCTCGGGCAGCGCGCCCGCCAAGGCCTCGCAGCTGAAGGTGCTGGGCAACACCTTCGTCATCGGCATGGTCGAGTCCATCGCCGAGGGGCTGGTCGTCGCCGAGAAGACCGGCCTGGGCACCGACGCGCTCATGCAGTTCTTCGAGAACGTCTTCCCCGGCCCCTACGTCGCGTACGCCAACCGCATGCGCACGGGCGACTACTACAAGCGCGAGGAGCCGCTGTTCGGCATCGACTTGGTCCGCAAGGACGCCAGACACGCCTTGGATATGGCCCGTACCGCGGGCGCCACGATGCGGGGCGTCGAGCTGGCCGACAAGTACATGGAGAAGGTGCAGGAGAAGCAGGGCGAAAAGGGCGACTTGGCGGGTATCTATGGCGCCGTCAGACAGGAGGGTGGCTTGGAGTTTGAGAACTAGGTTCTCGGTCGTGCTTGGATGATTCCTGTTTGGACTGCTGCGTTATTTGTCTAGCCTAATTGATACTTTTGAATTTCCTGGATGATCACTTTTTTCCTTTTAGACAGAAAGGCTAGGTGCTTAACTCATGGTTTGCCACCCTCGTATCGCCGCCCATTTGGAGCTCCCGCCGCTGAGGCTTCTACGAGCTCAAGAGGGGGCCTTGCACTTTTACGCAGCGGTAGTCGGAACGGCAAAAGTCCTAAACTCGCAGCCGTCGTGTATTTCTACCGCCGACGCGATCGCTCGGTTTACGGTTGTGGAATCTGCCGGATTGGGAGCTCTTGACGAAGCCGTGCTTGAATTGATCTCGACATATTCTATAACCACTATGTAGAAATCGGACTATCTATTGGAGTAGAGTATTTGTATTCGAACAGTACGACTACAGGGGTTAAAGAAAGTGACGCAAGAGTAAAGCAGGTAGTTATACATACCAAGCGAGCGAAGGCGGCGGGATGACAACCCTATGTCTGTATATGCCGCGTGTGGATTGATCTGACCCCGTGGCCCGAGGGACTCGAATGATCACGATTGTATGCTAATATTAATTATCCAATAAGCCAGAAACTGAGAGACAGCATGAGAAAAGAAAGACAGACCCTCTCCAGGTCGGGAGGCAGTCCCACTGGCGTACCAGTGTGCACAGCGCAAATCTGGGCGTAAGCATGGGGAGTGAGACCTTTGGGCAGAAGACTCGGGTGGCCCTGTAGTTGTGCCAGTGAAGACTCCGCCACCAAGTTAAATGTTTTATCCAAAAATACTTTCGTGAACGAGCAGGATAGCTCTCGTCAGTAGGGTCAACATGAATGGTCTGTAGCATCTTGGTCTTGGAGTAGTCTTGAGAACATACGAGAGCACACCAGGACTCCAGATATGGCGAAGTTTCTGCAAGTTCAGTACTGAACGAAGGGACTAACCCGCCAGTAACAACTTTGAAAACTTCTCAAGAAGCACGTTTTACAGTTACTTGGAATAATTACAAATGTCGAGACCGAATACCTCTGGGCATGACCATCTCGTGACGAATAAGCTTTGGAACTGCACCCCTCCCCAGTTCCAAGCCCCAAGCCACACCCGCAGATCGAGTCGGATCATCCGCGTGCCACTGGACGCCTTAGCCCGCCTAAATGCCCGAACTTCCAGGCTTGATCCAACCAGCTGGTCAGGTCGGCTGCATCGGCATACCATCCATGCTATTTTTGGGACTATGCCATGCAGGTCTTAAACTCAACCCCAAGACTGCCACCATTCGGTGCGAGATTGCTTGCTATTGTACAACGTCAGGTTTCTGAGTTCACATCTGAGGCCTAAATATAGTGTCTACGTCTGAGACCTTTTCACTATTTACGGTAGAGGAACCTCGGTGATGGTCGAGGGGATGCTATATAAGCATGATCCTGCTCGGATCATCCACCTTCTTCACACCCAACAACTCAGCAAACCCGCAACAGAAGCCATAAAACATCTCACTCTCAGCGCATCCTTGGGAATCTTTTTTATACAGTCCATCCTCAACCACCAGAATGAGAACCGCTTTCCTCTCCGCCCTCTCCCTCCTCACCCTCAGCGCCGCAGCCTTCAACGTCTCCGTCACCTTCCACGGCGCAACCGAGGACGAGTCTTACTCCCTCCTCTTTCCTACAGACACCACTGCTGTGCAAATCGGTACGTGCATCCTGTCTCTGTTTCAGATGTTTCCATTTGGTCGTTCACTTGCCTGTTGCCGTTCACTCCTCTTTTGGGTTTGGAAAACAGGATCACTGATAAAACTCGACCCGTGCAGACAACCCCATGATCGTGTACAGCATCTCCTCCCCGGGCGGCGGCTTCTGCACCTTTGTGGGAGTGGAGGGCGAGGATGTGGTGATCTTTGCCGAGGACGAGGAGACTTTGACGACTCCGCAGGCGATGAAGTGGGGTAGTTGTGATAACAATTGAGAGCTGGCTGAACAGAGCCAGAACCGCCAGACGGGGCTTTTTTCCCAGGTGACAGATGCAGGAATGGGCTGATTGTCATAAGCTCTCTTTATTGTACAAGTCGGGGAGCGGGGATGAGAATTTCACACTCCTTTGATACAAACACTTTATCGTAGCGAAGAGACAAAGCGTTTTGTTGCCTGATGAGACTTTACAGATTTGATTATTTGCCTGCAATCCTGCAACACGATGAGTTCTCGATCAATGATAAAGAGTTCAGGGTTCAACGCGTCAAAAACCTGCAAACCAATAGCTTCAACCCTAAACCCGGCTGGTTTATAGACAGCCCCTGTGCTACTCCTCTCCACTACCGTGAGTTTCCCCGATCATCCTTCACACGATAGACCCAAATCACCCCTTCCCTCACAAGAGAAACACATCAAGCACCTGTTGACTATTATCACAATGGGTCAAGTACATACCATACCACAGCCACAGCCGGAACCGGGGCGGAAACCTGGCAGACCGAGTTCGAGGGCCACGCGATCACCGTGCACACGAACACCGTGCACACGAACACCGTGCACACGAACACCGTGCTCACAAAGGGCCACAGCACGGGGAACGGCAACCCGACGATTCACGTCACCGGGGACGCGACCGTGCACATCAACGTGAACGTGAACGGGAGCGTAATCCCAGGCCCCAAGGTCCTCCGCTTCGAGCTGCCTCCCGATCTCGCCGACCCGTGGGGGTTCGCGGCGCGCTTCCTGCAGCACGAGTGGCGCACGCAGCGACAGAACCACCCCCACACCTACCCGCCGGAGATGCTCTTCGCGGGCATCGCGACGTGCCCCCAGCGCCAACGCGCGCGCTTCTTCTGCGAGGCCTCGCCGGCCCACCACGGGCCCCCGCTGCTCTGGACGTCCCGGACCGGCCAGACCGAGTTCCCGGCCCCTTCGGCGGCGGAGGGGTTCTCCTTCGTGCGGGACATCTTGGCGTTCAGGATGGATCTCCTCGCCAAGCAGGGGGGCCCGGGGCGGATGCGGCGGCCAGGTGGGACGACGGTCTCAGCCAGGACCTCTTCGACTCAATGGAGAGGCTGACAGATCGGTTTCTGGGTTGACATGCCGGTTAGGTTGGCAGGGGGTGGTCTCCGTCGTCGCGGCTGCAGGGTAGCTGGCTGAGCTTGTTGTGCCTCCTTTTCCTTTTTCTACTCTCGTTGGTGTAAGAAGCTATCTTCAACCAGTCGGTAAGTCCATTCAAATTCGATCAATCCAGAATCCTACGATCTTAAGTAATCCTTCCTTCTTCTTTCTGCGTTCCAAGAACAGGATCACTGATAACATCGAGTTGTACAAGTAATTTTAAATTTAACATACAGGATCTTCTCTTCATATAGCGGCTTCCACGCTTTTGTAGAGGTAGAGGGCAAGAATATAAATATGGTTATCCTTACAGAAACTAAAATAAGGTCAATAACTCCGCGGGTGTAAGCAGGGTAGTCGTGATCATACCCAGAATTGGACTATTGGTCGAGTTCTGCTATTGTTCTACTAGCCGGCAGCGTGAGTGTGGAGCAGAGGAAGTGTGGATAGGAAGCTGAGTTGATTCTAGCGGTGGGTATTTGGAGGGGATACTGGATTTGCTTGTGGTCCTGAAGAAGGTTGATATCTCCACTCTGTATTGATACTACTTCATTCAGCTAGTTAGAAGTACAATATATCAAATTGCTGTCGCTTAAGGAAGAAATGGACGCACCCGACTCTCCTTCCTATCAAGAAGAAAGCACAACAGATCATCGGACATACAGGACTGAACAAAGCCCAATATATTCTTTCACGCTCTCAGACGGATTACCAGAGCTAGGACCGCTGAACTGGGGTCTCTTACCTGGCAACAGATAGAGTCATAGATTAATTGCCATCAGCTCCTCATTATACATTAAGCGGATATCGTCAATCCACAGTACTCTGATCCAAATACTTGACAGTAGCACCAAGATAAAGCACTTTGTTGTCCGATATACTGGAATCTTCAGATCTTTGACAGTCTTTGTTTCTATCACCTCTTATCATGAAATCTTCCCGCTATCATTCCTTCTCTGTATGCCCTCAATAAACTCAGTTCTTTATCCTATTTACGCAATCGAAGATCTACCCCCCCAAGCTGGCGAAGAGGATGACTTCTGCTGGCTTATAAATACCTCATTCTCCCCCCTTCTGCACTGAATACTTGTTGAGATCATCCCTCACACTGCAACTCCAGGCATCCATCCTCATCCGGAAAACACAAGCCAAAAGCTTTAGCCGATACACACCCACACCCACACAAAATGGATCTAGCAGCACTCGCCGCCGGCGTCGGAGTCGAGACGTGGCAGACGGAATTTGAAGGCCACACAATCTCGGTCCACACGGCCAAGGACACTCTGACGGCCGCCCGCGGTCTCCAGACCAGCCAGACCGGCCCCGGGACCCGACGCAAGCTGCCCGCAATTCTCAGCTTCAACGTTCCCGCCGATCTGGCCGGCGGCGATCCATGGGGCTTCGCGGCGCGCTTCCTCCAGCACGAGTGGCGCACCCAGCGGCAGAACCACACGTACCCGCCGGAGCCGATCCTCGCGGGCGTGGCAACGTTCGACCCGCTGCAGAAGGCGCGGTTCTTCCACGAAGCGTCGCCCGACCCTCAGGACCCGCCAGTGCTCTGGACCGGGAGGAATGGCCAGACGGAGTTCCCGGCGGCTTCTTCGCCGGCGGATGTCTCGTTTGTGCAGATTATCCTGGATTTCATGATGGATCTGCTCTCTGAGAATCGCTAGCGGGGCGATGACCACCACACCTGGACGTGATGGCAATCCTCATAGATCCCGCCTCTATTCCATCATGAGGTGGGAAGCACGCTGGGAACGGGTTACCGTACCCCTGGCTGCAATTGTGGCTAGCTGTCCGTACTTTATTTCTTATACTCGGCAGTGGAAGAGATTATCTTCTCTTACTTCCTAAGAAGAAAGATTTGAATGAAAAAAGAAGAATCGAACAATGACAATCATAAGAATTATTATGCATCAAACATGCTCCACGTACACTACTGAGCGTCCAGCTGAGTTCATATGGACCATGATCGTGACTCAGCTATCGTATCCGTAACATCAGCTTTCACTTTACCCTAGAATAGACTTGAATATCGACCCTTTTATTTAGAATCTCTGCGAGTGTATACACAACATGCTCACGCACGAAGGAACTCCAAAAGACGCAATTATCAACACCCTTCCAGGGCTACTCACATCATGTGATGCTGCCTCGCTGCGCATCCGGAGAAGCCCTAAGCTGAGCGAGCACTACCGCTGACGGCTCTCAAGTCTTACCACGTTCCGTGAGATCAATTCCCATTTGGTTTCTGATTTCCCGAGCGTGGCTCAATGGCGCAAGTTCATGACAACAATCCAGCTCAGGCCTGATTCCCTGAGTGCTTCATAGCTGCGGAGGAATGAGTAGTGAGAGAACGAAGAGTAGACAAATGCCGTCCCGACAGACTTTGTTCATCCAATGCTGCTGCCGTCTGACGATGGCCCACTAGATCCTGAATGAGCCTTATTGTGATTAGGACATCGGTAACAAGTCTAAATTGGTGACTGAAACCCTCTTGGATAATCTATGTACAGTACATAACATTGTAGGACTCGTAGGTATCTATTACCCTGTGCTGACAACCGGGCGGTATGGCCAGTTTTGCTCTATACTGCGAGGCAGAATCAAAGAGCCAATGAACAGATCCTTTCGCTCACTCGACAGAGCGTTCAACAACCAAGTTTTCAGACATAGTAAGTTCGCTCCGGGTCTGTAGGAAAAGTCATCTTTCCACCAACCTGTCTCTTCCACTTCCCCTTGCCTCCCACCCAAAGGTTGGAGCGGAGGTCAAGGCCCTGCACGGAGCTGCCCGCCGACAACGGTCGCGTATCGCCTCTGGTGGATAGGATCCGGTCATCCGGAGCCTTCCACGGTCTGTATTGACTCTGGGATGACCCGCCATGCTGCTGCTGCTGCTGCGGTCGTTACCGGGCGGCCAGGAAGGGCTTCACCCGCGCCCGCAGATGGTGATAAATGTCCACGTGCAGCGCGATCTGGAAGAGCACCAAGTCAGATAGACGATCGACCGCCCACTCGGGAAGCGATTGCTGTGCAGTACAGCTCCCAGCGGAAGGTGGGCCAGTGGATGAGCGCGGGTGCCCCCGCGTGGGGTCTGCCGCGCGAACGCTCGATGTACGCCAGCCGACACGTGCGCATCAGCGCGAGATCCATTCAGGTATCGCACCCTTTCTCCGCGGAGCGGTGTTTCTCGACGTTCGCATGGTCCCCGGACATAGGTACAAGTGTCATTGACAATGATGTTCCAGAGTGAGAACCAGCCGTGCTGGAGACGGGTTTCTGCGGGGGGACGCGTGAAAAAGGGGCTGGTGGTCTGCGGGTGAGGGGCTCGTGGTGCTGAGGTAGGGGTCTGTGCTGCGCGGGTTGGTTGGCAGGGTGTCTTGGGTATTTTCGTGTCTCTCCTGTTGATCACCATCAGCTCTAGTGGTCATAGAGGCCAGCTGACTTCGCTCTTCCAGCCACTTTGTCACTCCTTGCATGGTGGGCTTGTTTTACGCTGTCGGGTGGAGAACTGGTTGGTCCCTTTCCGACGGGAAGCTGGGGCTGCGTACCTCTATCCTCGGATGAGGGTTGATTGATTAATTTTGGTGTGTCTGAGCAATTATACAGGGGTTCAAGTTTCATGAACAAGTTTCATGAAGAAGACTGTAGTTAACTCACAGATGAGGGTTTGTGTCACCATTTCGGTTTACAAGAACCAAACAACTATGTATGTACTTCTCTCTACATCTACCCACTTGTATACCTACAGCATGTGCAGGAAATAAGCGCCAGGCGCACAGCCAACCCCTCCAAACTCGAACCACTGGGCATTATCCATACATTTTCCTTCAAAGGTTAGCGTGTACTGTTGAGCTTCCGTCAGCTGCATCTGCGTTCCATTAAAGGAATTGATGAGCGATAATTGACGATCGATGATAGGTGCTGAGTGCTGACCTTACCGCCGCCGTTCAGCCCCGCGTTAACACTCACAAAACAATAAGTTATTTAAGTTATTTTTGGAATTGGTTTTCCACGTCTCAGTTCTTTTTCTGTCTCTCTTCTGGCCCCTTGATATATGCACTATCTTCCCTTGTGTACATCTGAAAAGTCTTCACATTTTTGGATGATGGCATTACTTCACCACGATGAAACTCACTCTTGGTAAATATCCCCTCGTCTACACATCTAATCAGGCGGATCTTACCAGTTGTCGGAGATACTGATTGATACCCTCTTTAGCCCTCCTCTACAGTGCAGCCCTGCTCTTCGATACTAGCCGCGCAACCCAGTTCCAGAATTTCTACCCCTTCTACCGGACCACCTTAACCACCGAGCGACCTGACTGCCACGCATACTACAATGCCTCCCTCGCCGCCCGCAACACCTCCGATCCCAACACCTGCAAGCACATGGCCGAGTGCCTGCTCGAAGGAGCCGGGGAGGTGAACAAAGGAGATTGGGCCTCGGCGACAGTGCTCCTGGGCCTCACCCCGTCGATCCTGGGGACGGTGGCACCCACGATCGAGGAGCGCCTGCAGCTGCTCCGCGAGCGGCCCATCCTCGGGTTTCTGGGCATCCTGGCCGCCCCGTCGCTGACGTTCGCAAGGCCCTGGGTCAAGCCCGACCATCCGGGCGACAAACCGACCACGTGGCTGCGTGAGCATACTGCAGGCAGAAACCCCAATGTGTACCGGAGTCTGGTGCAATATCTCGCGGTGGCGCTGGCCGCGGCTAACGTGCTGGAAAACGCCATCCGGCTCGGCAGCCAGACGATCATCAGCTGGAAATGCAATATGGGTTTTCTGGAGTTGGCGTGGGTGCTCCTCGCGCCGGTGCCATCTCTCGTGATGCTGGTTCTGCCACCCCTCGTGGCGCTGACAAACTCGGGGCTCGCGGTGCTGGGGGACTGCCTGGGCAGGCTTCTTTCCCGGGAGCATCCAGACACAACGGCAGGGACCCCCGCGAATGATCATGATGGAAGAGTGGATCTGGGCGAAGGGTTTTACAATGGGTTGGCGAACATCTGCGGGCTGGTGCATGTGGTGTATGGAACGATCGT
Source organism: Aspergillus aculeatinus CBS 121060 (assembly GCF_003184765.1). Lineage (NCBI taxonomy): Eukaryota > Fungi > Ascomycota > Eurotiomycetes > Eurotiales > Aspergillaceae > Aspergillus > Aspergillus aculeatinus. Next base: position 247,599 of record NW_020291492.1, read on the forward strand.
GCTCTCCTCCGTGCAGTTCATCGGCACCTTGGACGCGCTCGGCGTGGTGGGGCGGTTCACAGCCTCTGCACTGGTGGCGCAGTTCATCACCATGACCCAGCTTTATGGCGGGTCTGGCACGAAGGAGAAGCGGAATGAGGGGAAGAAAAAGCAAGATGGTAGCCCATGGCTTGATAGGACAGGGGTTACTTCAAGGGTATACGGCCTAGAGGGGGATGATCGTTCATCAACGCAGACCCCGTCAAATGACCAGAAGGGAGCGGATGTCGAGGACCCGGTCTGAAGTTGGGGGATCGGACATACCAACATGTCAACATCTTCATGATTCTTTGCTTCCCCCCTGAAATTTCAAGCCCAAGATGCACACCTGCGCAGATTGTCGATGCGTCCGCTGGTTGGTCAAAGTGAGAATTCTTTCTACCTGCAGAGTTCCTGACATCTGTTTGCATAATGAACAATCGTCTGTTAGTCTGGGCATGCATTTGTCGTAGGGATCAACATGGAATATGTGTTTGACAGGTTATCGCGGGCATCCCTAGCCGTCTGGCAACTCACAGGCCGGATATAAAGAAGCCAGTACGAAGACGCAGGCCAATGGAAAGCTGCGGGGACTTTCCAAGCGGAGGAAGTGAACTGCACAGTCAATGGAACCCCGTATCTTTAAGGTGGTGGTAAATGTTGACTGTGATGGGTCACACCTCTCTTTGTTAGCCGAAGTGGAAGGTTCCTGTTATTCTTCACGTAAGCCCCGTTTGCCATCAGATGCTCTTCTCGATCTCTTTCAAGCGTCCATTCTCTTAGCAAGGGTGAACAATGGCAGTGATCATACATCTGCTGCGTGATCATGCAGATAAAGACCAACTATGCAGCAACCTGTATGGAGCACAATGGGCTTGCTGGGCCGGGGGTATGGCAACGACCTACATCTCAAGGTCAGTGCTTTCTCTTCGTGAAAGACCCGTGCAGACCTGGCAAGAAGGAATAGGTGTAACCTCCTGATCGCTAACCTTATTGAACCCTTCACAGGCCGCGCCAATGTCAGTACGTTGGCTATGGCTTTTAATCGATCGTCATTCATTTCAAGCCCTTGGGCAACGAGCCATTGCGACCAGGGATTGCTTGAAAGGCCGGTTGTCTCAGTCTTCCACTATTTTTGAAACCTGAGCAACCTGTCCACTTTGCTTCTCCTGCCTCTCCACTTGACATTGTACAATCTTCCAAGGGACCGCGACTCAACATGGCAGCGTGGCTCAACTATTTCCAGATCGTCAACCCCACTCTTACTTTCGCCAACATTCTACATCTGCCGTCCTTCATCAAGCAATGTATGAGATGCATTTTCAACGCAGCGGATATCGATCGGCAGAGTGATAGTATGCACGCGACTGCTTGTGAGGAGATCGTCATGTATCACGAATCGATCGACACGCTAGAAGGGCTCCACGGCGAAGATTTCCGCCCGCTGCGACGTGACTTTCTTGACCAAGAAACCTTGAAGAAGCTGAAAAAGTTGAACGATATACTTGAGTCGAAGAACGGAGGGTCAAAATCGCTGAAGGTCAAAGTTTTGCTCCTCCAGGATCTACTCAACAATTTCCAGTATCTTCTCGGGGTCAAGCAGCTGCAGCTGCCCGAGGAGTACCTTGTAGGTCTACAATCTCATATCACATTCCAGGTGCAGGCAAAAAAAAGCTTATCTCAAGACCACAGGCCCACCCAAAGCTAGCCTCCGAAGAGCTTCGTTCTGGGGTGAGGTGGCAACAGTCCCCAAATAGTGGAACTGCAGCGCACGGAGACATCGAATCTTTGCAGTCAAACAACAATTTGAAGCCCTCATCGCCAACGTTTTGGACTCGCCTATGGTTCTGTCTTGCGAAGGATACAATCTCCGAAGCACTTTTGCTCATCAACAAGCGTACTATGGACCTGAGTGAAGATTCAAAGGGGATTGAGGAGGTATTGGGAAAGAAGCCGACACCACCACCGACAAATCCGCAAGGCGCAACCTCGCCTTCTATAGGGGATAGTAGCACAAGCACCCCGGGCTTGGACGGCGGGTTTGAGATGCGGAATTTTGGATAAAGCAGACGCCTTTGGTTCTACATCTTACGACCTGGGTTGAAGCATCTACATCCATTCCTCTTCTTCTCTGATCTCCCCTCCTGTTTTTTCCCCACCCTCTCTCAGTGTCAGCCTCTCTCCTACCGCTTGTACCCATCTCTCGGTAGATTTCCTCTGTGTCTCTTCATGTCTTTCTCAAGATTCTTACAGGTCATGGCTCAATTGTATGTGCTTTGTCTTCATGTCGCTATCCATACTCATCTTGTTCTTGTCCTCTTCTGTTGGATTGTACGTCCACGCTTTGAATTCGTGTTTCCTCACGACTTAATGCTGGATGGAGCCAGAAAAGCTCATCCTGTTCATTGTATGTGTGTCGTCCAAGATTGGTCATAGGATTCACGGTACCATGGGTCTCCACGATGCTCACAAGGGCCATATCAGCTATTCCGGTGGATCCCGGTACTCGGGGGGTCGCATCTTGGAGGTTGTCCGTTGCTCAGGGCAGCACATGTGACGGGCCATGGCTGATGTGGCAGGTATATAAGCTTCTCGATGTCTCTTCTTGTGATGTTCCTCCATCAACAAGCATCCAGAAAGTCTGAAGTAGTTCTCGAGAGGAACGATCTCAGACCCGAAGCCCGCTTGGATATATTAACCTTCCCACGCAGCTTATATACAACACCCAACACCTCGAAAATGGGTTTAGTGGATGATCTGGTGGCGTATTGTAACCTACCGCACGCGGGATTCCCTAACAATGTGGATCTGATGGAGAAGGCGCGTCGGTGCACGGCGCTGGAGGCCGAGATCCTGAACAACCTGCCCAAGGACCTCGGTGATGACATTAACGCCAATAATCTCCATTCCCTCTATGGCTACGAGCATGTCGCCGATCGCTTGGAGAGGCTGGGCCTCACTGTCGTCGGCGCTGGTGACGGCTACACTTTCACGGAGATCAGCAAGCTACGCATCTTCCCCATGGCCCAACAGTCGATCTGCCTGGACTTGGTCTTCCTGGAGGAAGCCCTGCGGGCCCTCAAGGAGAGCTGCGACGCGCGCCTGCGGCTCGAGACGGAAGGCGTCATCCGCAACCTGGGCCTGCTCTTCTGGGGGATCGAGCCCCTCCGGAAAGTCGGCGAGAGAGTGTACACTCGCCTGAAGGAGCTCGAAGAGGCGGTAGAATCAAGAATGGTGGAGAAGTCGAAGGCCGAGCAGCGTGGGGACAGCATATGGGAAGACTTTTGGCTGCTGAACCGCAACGAGCGCGGTGAGCAATTCCGCGCGGACGCACTGCGGGGACTCCAGGCCAGGTATCCCAGAGCCGATCTGGATCTCTGCAAACGGATCGCGCACCGAATGAGCGCCTGCTGGAAGCTCCTGAGCTTCCGCTTGCTAGATAATCGACTAGGGTCTCACACGGTGAATCCTGCCATTCTTGGGCCCCAGCAGCAGCAGCAGCAGCGGCAGCTTCTCTTGCCTCCCCCGCCACAGCCCCCGGCCGATGCGACAGAGCACGTGTGCCCCTACTGTAGTGACGTGCTGCCCGTCTCGGTGTACCAGACCCCGGCCATGTGGCAGCACCACGTGCTTTACGACTATTCGCCATACATCTGCCTGGCGAAGGAGTGTTGGGGGAATTGCACGTTCGCCCGCCCGGACGATTGGGTCAACCATATGCGGGGGCACGGCGGGCACTGGGAATGCAGCGCGCCAGGGTGTGAGCAGGACACCGTCTCCTTCGGACCAGACGACGGCGACAAAGTCCAGAGGCATGCGCAGTTGGTCCATGGCTGGGATAAGCTGCCCGCCAGCGCACTCACCCACGTCCCTGCGGCCCGACTGGAATTCACCGAGTGTCCCCTCTGCAAGGAACCGTTCTCGGGCGACGGCCCGGAGGAGGACATCAAGTGGCATCTGGCGGCGCATGTCGAGACGGAGATGCTGTCGATCCGGCCGTTGGTTGACTATGCCCAAACGCATTCCGAGTAGGGGATGTGCTTTTGTTTCCCCCTTAGGTCGACTAGAATCTACTTGGTCTGTATCCGCATAGACAAACCTAGGATCGATCCCCTGGATTCTAGCGGCCTAGTTCTTTCCTGACTTAGCATAATTGAGCATACATTTTGAAAACCTGGTTCCCGAAGGATTTTCTTATCCGTCTTTCTTACTAACCGATACCCCCCCCCCCCCCCCGTTTGATAGTTGTAAAACATGTATTTCGCCATTTGTACAGTGCTAACTCTCGAATGATCTCTGAACAAGTTCTAATGACCTTTCTACTATGCCTTTGGAGGATGGATTCGAACTTGATATTCAAGGGATTGATGATCAAAGGATAAATTGAAAGGAAGTAGGCCTAGCCCTAGGCATACTAGTAAAAAGGAAATTCGATTACCTTTAGCAGCCATCTCACAACTCATTCATCATATGGTGGAGATTACAGCTTTTGGTGGGGGGACCCCGGGGTGTTTCGTAGAAATCCGTGGCTCCGAGCTTCGTCGGCAGGTTTCCCGTCCCCGGGCCACACACAGCCCTAACTGCCCTGCTCTGTCATGGGGCATCTCTTGACCAGTGATATACAGTATTTCAGACTGAGATAAGTAGGTGAGAGTTAGGTACTCTACTCCCCGGCTCCTACTTCTGGCACAACTATTGCGTGCTCCACCTTATCGCTCCCCGCAAACCAACACATCTCCCCCCGGCAAGGCTGCTTGCTTTACAGTCTGAACCCTGCCCATTCTCTCCATTACCCACACCGACACCGAATGAGTTTCAATGGCGCCCAGGGAAACGAGTCGTGGTCGTGGGCAGAGGCCCGCCGCCGCCAGCAACTTCGAACGTCAATCTAAGCACGAGAATATACTATTATTCTGTGTACGCATCACAAGAATGTGGCAATGATATCTGCTATCGGCTTTGCCGGACAACCAAAGGGAATCACACCTCGATCCAAGGGATATTGTCAGAAGTGTAGGGACTTGATGAGTTGAAGGGCATGCAGCAACCACGGCGTGGCTTCGATTTGTTGCTCTCCTGTTTTTAATATTCCGTAAATACTTCTACTTAGTAAGAGGTATCACGCGCGCTTTTCTATGCGAGTTTCTTAGATATGAGAGACTGATGGAAAGACAATTAGACTCATGGTTTTATGGTAACAATGGGGCTAGGCGCTCGTATAACTTATCGTGGATTAACGTTCCGTCTTCCATTTCCGGCGTCCGGGCAGGAAACCTAAAACAACCTCCCTGCCGCCTGGAACGAGTGCGAACACGAGAGGCTTTACTGCGCCTCCTTTCTCCTTTATTTATTGAATTTATCGTTTTTCCAACATAAGCCGGAGCAGGATCGACGTGGTTTCCCTGGTAGAGGACTTGGCATTGAATTGGAGAGAGCTCTCTATACAGCTTAGATCTGTCCGGAACTGGGCCACTCGGCAATGTTAAAGCATTCCAAATAGCAAGTCACAGGCACGGTGTGGATCTAATCATCTGAGTGAAATTGTGTGTTAGAAGATCCTAGTAGGAGCTCATCCCAAGCAGACCCTGGAGAAATTCGAAATAGGTGGACTGTAACCGTCGTGTTCACCCGGCAAGAGCCTTGCCGGTAGGACTGCATTCGGCGTTGAATCAATCATATAACCGTCGCATTGTCTTGAACACACGCAACACCAGCACAATCTACTTCGCATCCGTATCGACCCGGGGGTTTCACGGTCAAGATTTTGACGGCTACGAAATAACGTTTAAAGTTGACGACAGCTTGTCCAACGTCATATGCCAACTTTGTTTAACCTCGTTTAACAATAGTGTTCTCCCATGGGAATTCCACCATTTAGGGTTCGGCCACCCGTCCAGCCACCACGGTTGGAGATGCGAGCTTATCGAACTCGACTGGTTCGCTCCTCTGGTTGACTGCCATTGAGATTCCGATTCTCTGGGCGCATCGTATTTGGCAGAGGGCTTGTTTGAATCCGCCACATGAATGCTAGTCGAGTTTCCGCTACTCTTGCGGCTTTAGCTGTAGGTTGTAGCTGGTACGAGCGACGCGTCACGCGCTTCGGATCAGTGCGTTCCAAACGAACAAGGAGAGGCTGGTGACTTCCTCGGAACTCTATGCTGTTCAGGTTCTTTCCTTGGCATGACCTGACGACTGTCTCGTCGTCTTTGTCTAGCAGGCCTAGCCCCAAGCTATAGCAGCTATGAGTAGTTGTCTAGAACCTCGTGGTACGTGACTGCTAGGGTATATAGATGCTGCAATTCTTCTTGCTCCCGACACCAGCACATCGCCTGGGTGCTCCAAGTACCTGCGTACTACCGAACCATTCAACCTGAGCAGCCAAACATCATCAACTCGACAAGCGCGATATGTACGTCGACATATTGAGAGTCCTCATTGTGGTCTGGCCTCTTGTTCTGGCCGCTGTCGAGGCGCAGGATGGTCAATGTTCCGCTCAGAGATGCTATAGAAATTGTGTGGATGAGAGTGATGAGTGCGTTGAATACTGTCGGGGGACAGCAAGGAGGATGCGGAATCGAAAGAATGCGGGGCTCTTCCGGCAGCGGTGTTTTCTCGAATGCGACAAGGAGATCAAGGGCTGCTTCAAGGGGTGCGACGCTGCATGTCCGCGCCGCGTCGAAGGGCCTCTCGAGACCTGTAACGGCAATTGCTTGCAGACTGCGCTGGACGGCGTGGACCGATGCTTCAATGGGACCGCGCCCCGCCACGACTGCCTTGCCGCAAACCAGGAGAACTGGCAATCTTGCGAGGAGAATTGCCAGGACAAGGCACCACAGACGCAGGCACCGGCCACCCCTGCTGCCACGCCTCCACCTGCGGCAGATCCCCCTCCACCAGCGCCTACGGAGACCCCATTTGAGTCTGCCATCGGATGCGGGGAGTTTGATCGATATCTGAACGTGTATGGCGCATGCCTGGCCCCATGCTTTTTTAATCTCTGTTTGAATGGCGAGAAGTGCAGCGGAGAGGCCGGGAAGTGCGGTCTGGGCAGCGAATGCGAGGCAGCAAACAAACAGTGTACAAGCGACGGGGTCAAGACTTATGAATCGTGTGTACGTGCGTGTCAATCTTAGGCAAGCCATCGATTGGCTTTGTGCTATCTAGCAATTGCTGTGATGGGTGGTTGCCGTTGTGGAGATCGACGATGGGTCAGTGTTATCAGTGTATTTATTGCGCGGACTAGTTCAACCGCATGTCGAGACTGTGCTGTATAGGCTTCCATGGTTTGACTGTATTCGGTTCTTTAGTTTCTATCCTAGGGGTGGTGTCGTAAGCCGCTGGATGGGTGAAGGGCACCAGGGGCTACAACGCCCCGAGGAACCGAGGTTTGGAAATCCTTGCTGTGATACCTATATTACCTAACACTTCTCCCTTCTTTGGACAGCGCTTCCATAGCCATTTCATTCAATCATAACGAGTTCACTAACTTGTTCGGGCTGATAAGAGTTGTTGTCAGGCATTCTGCCGGCAGAACGGGGGGTTACTTTCACATGGCATAAGCACATTGCCTATAAATTAGTCTGTATATGAGTCTAGGTCAGGGGTAAACAGTGTTGGGAACCTTATAGTCTCCTGCAACAAGATTCATGATTGAGTTCCAGAGATCTGTGTGCTGAAACCTGATTGATGCGGGTTGGTACAGCACATCATTGACTGTAACTACTAATTGCACGGTAAATTCCCGTTTTGAAAGTGGCCTAACCTAACTTACTTCAGGAGCGTCATGGGAAGCCCCGCGTTGTCCTTTACCCCTCAGCACCGAGCACGAATTCACTTCACTCCAGATTACTGATTACTGATAGCTGCAACGCTGATTGCGATTGCTCGTTCGACAGGAAGAAAGTAGCTTCCGGGCCCCTCCTGGCAGCGTTGGATCAACAGACTGTCCCTCAGACAACTGATACTCCATTCTGGATGTCCATCTGGTTCTATTCGATCCATACCACTCAGCTAGCGGTCGCCCACTTCATGAAGCATGAAAACATCCTCCCCACCACCCAGGAATCGTCAAAACGCCGATCTGGTCCCCGAAGAAACTGGCTACGCTGTGTGAGTTTCGCCTCTATAACCATCCCGGTCCAATGGACGGCCCGGAAATTCTGTCTGTCATTTATCGGTGGCGGAGGACCAGCTCCTGCAACTGTTGGGCTCGGAGGAGTGGTAGAGGTCGTGGTTCGTGAGCAAAGGATCTGCGAAATCTGGGACCGAATCTTCATGGGAGGCAGATGCACGTGCGTGACTTCACATTCACGTTAATATAAATTAATCAATTAACCCTGCCGAGGGACGGTGATGTTCGCCACCAATCGAATCGATCTTCCTCCCGGCATGCTTGGCGGTTCATCTTACCACTGGGTGGTAGGTAGGCTTTGAGTGCCTAAGTACGGTGCCTAATGGTCTGGTTAAATTAAGTCCATCCCCTCCATGGTAGGAGAGGCATTGAGATTCGCTTGGCTATTGGAGGAAGTATTGGTATGGTGTGAAAACAATCCATCAGCACCACCCATGATTGAAAGAGGGGTTGAGTGGGTAGGATAGTGGCCCTGAGAACATCTTTATTACTCCCAGTAGTTTATTACTCCCTCAATCTTCTTCTTTGGTCGCATTCTAGCTCCAAGCGTCTGATCTTACTACAGAATCCTACAAGAGTCTCCTCTTCCCGAGTCATGATGTCTCTAGTCTTCGCCGTTCTCTGTCTGGTGGCAGTTCGTGCCCTGGCCACTGAACATCTTCTTCCTTTCAAACGCGCTGCAGACGTGAGCCAGACCGGCATTGCCCCGGAGAAAGACATCACGCTGTACTACCAGGCCGCGAGTCAGCCCTTGACAGCCGCCACGGTGGATGCTCAAATGAAACTGCCAACGGTGGTCCTGGAGGAGATTACCACCATTTCCAGTGTCAGCTGCTCGGCCGAAGCAGTGGAAGTCGTCTTTGCCAGCACGGCTGACTATCAGCGCAGCGTCTCCGCATGGCCCTCGTCCAGCTTCATTCTACTCACCAACCACCTGGGCAACTGCGACGCGGAGAACGAACGCGGCGTCTACTTGGTCGACTCAAGCACCGTAGGCAGCGCCAACAACACCATCACGGCCCAGACCACCCGCAGCTCGTTCCGAGACCAGGCGCAGTTGATCTCGGTGCTCTTCAATGCGAGCGCGGTGGCATCTCGCAAGCGCGACTGGACCATCTCCGTCTCGGACGAGTGGTCGGGCGAGCTGATCGATATCAAGGATCTGGCCATCGACGTGCAGGATGTCAGCCTGAGCACCACCCTGGACCTGAGCGGCGGGGTGGAGCTCGATGTGACCAACTCGACGGCGACAAGCCTCTACCTGGAGCTGGATCTTGCCCTTTGGGCTGAGCTGAACGTGTCTGCGCAGGCGACCGCCGCCTATTCCACGGATCTCTGGAGCTACACCTACGACGCCTTGTCGGTCTCCGCATTCGAGATCACCGGGATCCTCAGTGTCGGCCCCTCCCTGACCCTGGGTGTCGGCGTCGAATTCGGAGTCACCGGCGAAGCGAACATCACCGCGGACCTATCGACGCAGATCACCAGCGGCACCATCTACCTCGACCTGCTGCACAGCGGCGCCTCCACATCGTCGGGCTGGACTCCCACACAGACTGCATCAGCGACCCTGTCCGGCGAGGTCGATGCGCAGCTGAATCCCTTCGCGGATGTGGAACTCGCGGTGGGGGTGAATGTCCTCGACGGTCTGCTCGAGGTCTCCGCCGGCGTCGAGGCCAGGGCCGAGGTCGTGAATAGCTTCTCGGTGGCGGGCGCCGCGGATGTCAGCTCGACCACGGGTGTGACGGCTGTGACTGGAACGGGTGCTTGCAGCAATGGCTACTGGTTCACGAGCGACTTTGTTTTTGATGTGGACGCGTTCGTGACCAGCCTTTACTCGGTGACTCTGTACACGGTGACGCTTCCGATCTTTGCGACGGAATGCTTGGCTTTTTGATCCCAACCAGAATGATGGCGGTCGACGAATATTGGTTTCGCTGCTGTGTGGGTCCGCAATCAGAGATCGAGTCGGATTTGATGTATTGGGGTTTATATATTCAGCTTGTTCTTGGACACCTGGGATTGTTATCAGCTTAGCTGCAACAATCCGACGATCCACCGCATACATATTCTTAGCAGTATGAGCAGAGTTGCCTCCGTGAAAAGATTACAGATCTTCCCTTTCAGAGCTTGCCCAATAAGACAACTTGTTCATGGAGCAATGCGTGAGAAGGTCGCGCCACCAGGCCAAGTATCAGGGTTGGTACGGGATTGCATTAGTATATGTATATACTTCATGGGTAGTGCCGCCCTATCACCATTTCTCTTCACAGCACTGCAACAAACCATACCTAGACTCATTGAAGTGTCTACTAAAAAAAGAAAGAAGAAGTAGGGGAAAAGATCATGGATCCATTGATGAAGATAGGAACGAGAAGAACGAGGGGCAAAAAAAAAACATACAACAGAAGGGATTCGCTGGTGGTCACCCACCCAACTACTAACCTCCCGGCGTGTGGCTTAAGTACGGCTGAGCGGACGGGAAGCCCTGTTTTCCACACCCTGTGGTCGTATGTACTTGGCAGTCAGCCACAGTATCCTCTATAGCTTGTTATCTTCAATGCGGCAAGTCCTCTAGATTGCCCTTACTTCATGGCCTTGCTTGTATGACAACACTGGTTGCTCTCAACTTCTGCTCCAGTCTCGCGACCACTCCGCTGGCTCGATGTACTTCGGTCTGCGTATCTCTCACCTCGAGAATGCCCGAAGATGCATGGGTACTTCAACCCGCTGCGTGCAATCACTCGTTCCGAATGCTGTACTGTACATATGGATAGCCCCAGATCGTACGAAGCATGTTTTCTCCTTTCACAGCTCAAAGCATTACTATTTCCTGGGAGTCCCATGCATTGTCGCAGTTTCGATTCATGCCTTACTGTAGCAGTTGTCCAGGGTTTCCATTCTGGCGTGACGGTAAGAGATTCCTCCTGTGCTGCCCGAAGGGTATTACCAACCCGCGTGTCAATTAATGAAGTACCTCGAGTAGGGACCTCATCATAGGATGCCATGCAAAGCTCCTACGTATCTACAGCATGCACCTGGAACAGAGGGACTTTGACCAAGCTCCGAGCATGTGTCGCAGCCCAACTTGCCCCTTGAGCATTAAGTCTGGAAGGCCCTGCCGGGTTACATTCGCAGAACAACCCAGAAGTATACCAAAACCAGCTGCCAAGGTATCTGCTGAAGACCCTTTATCGCAGTGTTTACAAACAGTTTTACCCAGGCTGACTCACAAATCTTCGCCGCCGGGTGGGGATAGCCGGTGATCTGCTATAGCAGGGACCCCTGCCGTATAATTCGATTATCAGGGCGCTGCTGATTGGGCTTGAGGTCTTGTGCCTTATGCTTTTGCCACAACTTCCAGATGGCGAAGGTTATCATGAGTATGTGTAAGAGCTGATAAAGGCGATTGTAATCTGCTTTGTTATGCGGATCGTGGGAGCTTTGCTCGGTGGCTGTACGCATCTGTGCAGATCTCCACAGGTCATGTCCTGTGCATACCCAGCACTACGTGGAAAAGGTTGAAATGATCAGCAGAATGCACTCGTGCTTCCAGGCAGCATCCAGGTAGAGGGCAGCCGGGTAGTCTCATACAATCCCACAGCTGCTGCGCGGGCAACGTAGTCACATGCCCGTTGACTACCGAACTGAAACCGCCAGACGCTCCAGAATCTTCTTCTGGGATCACGAAGAGCGGTCAGCAACAATCCATACGCAAGTATTAGGGGTTCGTCAGCATCTTGTATCTCTTTCAAGAGCTATCTGACTGAGAAACACGGATGGACACCACGAGATCCTTCGCGAAACCACCATCGCCCATTTACTTTCTCCGCAACCTGCTGACGCTGACACTGGAGACTCCGTTGAGGCACCATCGTCTAGTCTACTCTCTACCAGTCCTCAGTCATGTTGATCATAAGCGGATTCGCCTCCGACTAACCCCCGCCACCCCATAGACAATGACGCCAAGCTGATGCTGTAGACTGGGGTACATTCTCCAGAAAACGCAGATGCTACCGAGCAAGTTTACTGCCGGAACGCCACGGCATCTTTACAAACCCACCCACCCCCCAGACCACGCTTACGCGAGATTGGGTTTTAGTCCGAAGTCGGATTTATAATGGCATTCCAAACGGGACCGACCATTGACTACGACTCGTCGGTTCCAGCGTTATCAGCGGCCAACGCTGCCGCCGTCAGTAAAGTAGTGGTGGATCCCCTGGGCCGTGGAGAAGGGGAGGCGAAAAGGGCAGAGATACGAGATTTCTCCTCGCTGGGTCCTGACGAGTAAGAAGAGGCAGCAGGGGGTGGGTTTCTCCCCGCTGCAACGAAGACATGCGACGTGGGAGGGAGGGTTTGAGACCTGGTACGGATGTTCCTGTGTGTTTACTCCGGATGCTCGGCGAGAAAGAGGATAACATGCCGTATTGCATGTACCCCAGGCGGCAAGGTGCGTATCTCGGTAGCGAGGCAAATTGGTAGGTCCGGGTATCGGCATTTCGAAGTTGTGCATAATGCAGACAGGATGGGTGAGGAATTCTGCTGTGATCAGCCCTGGTTATCTCCGGTATACTGTATACAGTGTGTTGGGTAGTATATACTGACCTAGTATAGTGGTTAGTGGTTAGGCGGCAGATCGGGGCCCGAGGCACCGGGCGGTGAAGGGCGCAAATGGTCGACCGGAGCCGGGCCGGGAGCCGGTATGAAGCAGAACAGAACGAATGGATGGGATTGCTGTTACTTCATCGCCTGTCCACACTGCCTCTTTGGGGAGGCAATCACCGACCCGGTTGGCTTGAGCTGTCTGAGATTCTGAACTATCCTAGGTCTCCTCCGGGGCAACACCACGAGAAGCCCTCTGATTCCCCAGATCGAACTGTTGTCTTCCCCTCAATTTGGGGTAGAGCGGATTTCCGGGGGAAAAGGACGCATGGTTTCTTGATTTTGTGTGGTTTTCTTGATCGGGGGGCTGTCTACGGATTATTTACCCATGATATCACCACTTGAGAAGGGAAGTGATTAGACTAGTAGGCGGGCCCAAAAAAAAGGGAATGGTAGTTTTTAGCTAGCCAAGCGGTTGATTCACCAGACTAGTCGCCTTCTAGAATGGAGTGGCGGCGTCGAGGCGGCGTTCACCGGGCATTGAACAGGTCCGGCCACCGGTGAGCTCGCCAGTGCTATTGGATTATTGGGTGCGATTTGCTGCCGTTGGCTGGGTTTCCTCATTTCCCCAGATCCATGAGTTCCATGACCCAACCCTAATAATGCCCTTGGCTTGGCTAGGTTGTCGCTGCACGTGGAGACGTCTTGGGCTCTGGCTCAGCCATTCCACTGGCCCGACATGGCAATTTCCATGAGCAATCGATTCTTCTTCGCTTGGCCGGGGCAAACTTTCTCCGCATCTTCTGCTGCAGGTGTAACACAGACCGTGGAGACATTTCCCAAGCGTTCGTCTGGAATAGGAAAGGCAGGCGACATGCCAGCCAGGTGCAGTGCAGTGGTGCCAGGTGGTGCAGGCATAAAAATCGTTCAGATGGATGGCTGAGTCAGCACCTGCGCCGTGGAATCCTTGCCGCATGCGGACTAGAGCCAGCTGGGCCTTACGGTTTCAGGTTTAGTGATGACCCGAATCAGGACTAGTCCCGCCGGGAGGCGCAGATTTTGCCCTGGATGGATGAAGGATGAAGAATGAAGGTTCTTTTTTTTGCCGCCCATTGCATGCTAGGTAGACAAGTAGTGGCAGTACATGTGCATGCTTGATAAGATGAATCTCGGTATCTCCATCTAATTCCTGCTGCATTATTCTTACCGTCTTGACTCGGATGCACGTCCCTACCTGGCCCTGACTCAGTTGTAGTCTCTCCCCCATTCTCATTACCCAACACCATTATCCCATCCCCTCGTGATAACACTGAGGGTCAGCCCCGTCCTCCCATGGAAATTTCTACAAGGCTTGTATGTTTCCGGAGGACGGATGTAGCCATGGGCAAATGCGAGCAAGACCTCACTAAGCGAGATAGCCACGCTTGGGCCATCTAGGGCTGTGGCAGCAGCTGCCATTGATTTATCTATACGGGGTGCCTACTGCGCAGTAACTGTCGCTGGGGAGCAACTTCGGGAGAATTACTTCAGCCCCGTGCATAGCTATCTCTTTTCCATCCCAGGCTCCCAGCTGATCAGGGTGATCCATGCAGGTTGAGGTCATGGATCCAGCTGGTGAGAGCAGGAGCTGTCAGCCAGGATTCAAGATCAGGTACCGGACCACTGGGGCCGGGGGTTAGTCGCCTGAAACCACTGATAAAACGTAAAGCAAACGATACTGCGTACACATTGACTTGTCGAGCGGACATTATCAGCGGACGGAATTCTGGGTTCGGCCGGACGACTCCACCTGTAACAGTGATGATTGTTACCGGTTTGGGTGGCAGTCTGGTAAAGTGTTGGACCCCCCCCACACAGATTCCCCCAAGTGTGAAAAAGCCTAAATCTGCCGATCCGCCGTGGATGCAACGAAGCGACTGCGGCCAGCCCGGGCTCTTCTTTTTCTTATATCCTCCCTCCACCTTTGGAGTCCCCGTCTCTTTCTTTTCTCTCCTCTTCTTCTTCTTGAAAGTTGGCCCGTTGACTTGGTTGTTGCTGCGCCCTATCATTCATCTCTTGCTGCTACTGTGTTACTGACTGACTACGCTTTACGACTCAACTCACGACACTCTCCTCTCCTCCCCATCGCCACTCTTGCCCTTCCTTTGTTTTTTCTACTCTCCCCGTCACTATGACCAGCCACGGTAGAGATGTTGAGGCCTTCGATGCCCACCAGCAGTACCACGACGAAGACGAAAAGATCGAGAAGGTCGCCCCCAATGAGTCCCCCCCGGCCGATGACCCGTTCGGCAACGAAGAGATGGCCGAAGTCAAGTTCCGCACGATGAAATGGTGGAATTGCGGCATGCGTGAGTTTTGTTGTCTCTTAGGGCACCGTGCCCGTCCGCCAGCGTCCGCCATCTAAACAAAGCCCCTTCCTTAGTCATGATCGCCGAAAACATTTCGCTGGGTATTCTGTCGCTGCCCTCTGCGGTCGCCACCTTGGGTATCGTCCCGTAAGTGTTTATCTAACCCTAATCCAACAGAGACATGTTTGGCAGTACCGTCAGACTAACCTCCTGGTCAGCTCCATTCTCATCATCCTGGGAATGTCGGGTATCTCCTGGTACACCGGTTATGTGATGGGCCAGTTCAAGCTGCGCTATCCCCAAGTCCACAGCATGGGAGACGCTGGAGAGCTGCTCATGGGTCGCATCGGACGCGAGATCATGTTCTTCGGCCAGCTGCTGTTCTGCATCTTCCTGATGTCCAGTCACGTGCTCACCTTCACGGTGCTGTTCAACACCATCACCGGCCACGGCACCTGCACCATCGTCTTCGGCGTGGTCGGGCTGGTCATCAGTTGTATCTTCGCCCTGCCTCGCACCATGGGCAAGGTGTACTACATGTCCATCGTTTGTAAGGCGTCCCCGCATGTCAGTTTCGCAGGTGCATGTTATTGATCGGTTACGACAGCCTGCCTGAGTATCATCGTCGCCACCGTCGTCACGATGATTGCGCTTGGAGTTGAGGCCCCGGCTCACGTCCAGAACGACGTGACCACCCACCCGAGCTTCGTCAATGCTTTCTTGGCCGTTACCAACATCATCTTCGCTTTCAGTAAGCGTCATCCCGGGTCCTGTGGGTTTCGTTGGGGATGGGTGCTGACCACTTCATAGTTGCCCACGTGGCTTTCTTCGGTATCATGTCCGAGATGGAGGATGTGCGGGACTTCCCCAAGTCCCTGGCCATGCTGCAGGTGCTCGACACGACCATGTACATCATCACCGCGATGGTCATCTACCGCTACGCCGGACCGGACGTCAAGTCTCCGGCTTTGTCTTCCGCCGGCCCGCTCATGAGCAAGGTTGCCTACGGTCTTGCCATTCCTACGGTATGTCCAGTTCATGGGGGTGATTGTCACGATTCTGCGTGCTGATTTCATTGTTAGGTCATCATCGCCGGTGTCATCTTCGGCCACGTCGCCTGCAAGTACATCTTCGTGCGGGTGTGGCGTGGGTCTCCCCAGATGCACACGAACAGCCCCGCCGTGGTCGGATCGTGGATTGGTATCGCCTTGGGTGTGTGGGTGATCGCCTGGGTGATTGCCGAGTCCATCCCCGTGTTCAACGACCTGTTGAGTCTGATTGTACGTGTGGGAGTTTCCCTTGTGCCCGGTTCGCTCACTAATTACGTCGGTCATTTAGTGCTCTCTCTTCGGCAGTTGGTTCAGTTGTAAGTGTCTCGCACTGGCTTCCATCTCTCTATGCGATGCTAATAATTCTTCAGATGGTATTCCCGCTCTCATGTGGATGATCATGAACAAGGGCCAATACACCGCGACCCCTTCGAAGATCTTCCTGACTATCGTCAACCTAATCATCCTCGGTATTGCGTGCGCGATTGTGAGTTCCATCCCTTCTAGGTTTGGGTTCGAGGGCATCTTACTAATAATATCGCAATCGCAGTGCGGTCTCGGACTCTACGTCTCCGGCAAATCCATCCACGACAGCACCTCCTCGGCCAGCTGGACTTGTGCCAACAACGCTCAGTCGTAATCATTTCAAGCTGAGAAGTGGCTAGCTGGCGAGTGGACGCCCCCGCCGGCAGCGACCGAGCTTTCCTTTTATCTATACATACGTGCATTGCATCCTTATACATATACATACATAGCTGGTCCCGGATTTAGCTGGGCTGTCTGGGTCTTTTTTTGCGGTGTTGGGGTTAGTTTACGACTTGTTTTCTAGCAGGCATTTCTGTGAGATATAGTTTATAGTTTATGCAGGGGTTCTGTACATGAGTCAGTCGGTGATTTTGTGGAGTAGCGTAGAGTTTGCTTGGTAGTCTCCGGGAGAGGTTTGTCTGGTCTAGCGTAGATAGGGCAGATGCCAAGGATGGATTAGTCGAGTGGACTGCGGAGGCAGTGGGCGGTCGAGGTTAAGGATCGATGAGGAATAGTACATACAGCAGCACACTAAGGACAAACACTAACATTAACTTTGAGCATTGCAGTGGTTCTCGTGAGGGGACCTTAATCTGTTGTGTGACCAGATCGGGCTAGGAGCAGATAGCTTATCTTGACCGTCACTTTGTGACCTGGTGAATGTGCTATTGTTGTCGGAGAATAGAACTGACTGTACTGTACATTCGGAGAACTACGATATCCAAATCGATATTCTAGACCCTTATGCTGCTGTGCAGGTCCCACCACGATAATGATCGAGTCTACATCCATGCTTCAGATGATCACGCGACTGCTTTCCAAATTCGAGCAGTGGCTGTCTACCGCTTCAGATACACGAGTAGAAGAGTAGGATAGAACACACTGCATAATCTCTACCTCTCACTCCCCATAGATTGACTCGTCAATCTACATCTACACGAGCATCCTCCCCTCTCTCATCCAGCCCTCCAACCAACCCTCCAGTCCAGTCCCCGACACACACGTGGATCACCACCTAACGCACGGCCCCTCCCGGCCTCGGGTACCTTAATCTCTCTAGGGCAAATTCCTCCCAAATTGTTCTGCCTGATCACCACCGACCCACATTTGGGGACTGTCAACGAATGATCGGCTGTATCGCCAACGCCAAGCGGGCTCCCAGCTACCAGTGGGAGTTCTTGCAGGCTTTTTTTTCCCCCTCGACCGATTAGGCACTGTACAAGTGTGGCTTAGCCTGGTTGGTTTTCGAGGTGATTGACGAACGCCTCTTCCCGATCCCCGGGTTGATTCTTTGTGGGAGGGGAGGGTTCTAGCGCCGTGCTCTTTGTTCTCGTCTGAGAATTACTGTTTTTAGTTTCAGGGAAACGGGGAAGTAATTAAGCACACGACGTAACCTCCCCCCTCTCGCCCCCCTGTCCTAGGACAGACGATCGATCGAGGACAGGGAATGCCGAGAGCTCTCCAAGAGACAGCGCCCAGCTGCCCAGCCCTATCGGCGTCATCGCCTAGCCCTTAGTCTTTTCGGGAGTGGGGCGGGGGATGTTGGCACTTGGCAGCCAGAAAATGAACCAGTCCTGTTTCTTCGGGAGTACGGGGTACTTAAGTGGGATGTTGCGCTGCTGGACGTACCTGGGAAGGTACGTGCGTGCGTGCGTGTGTTGTGCTGGGTTGTGCTGGGTTGAAGGTCAACGTTGCTGGGTGGAAACCGAAACCGAAACCGACTCCAACTCCGCGGGATGGATGATTGTTATTGTCGGCCATCAATACGGGGAGGTGACTGCAACTGAGTACCAAGATTATCTGTGAAAATAGAGGCCGACGCAATCAACAACCATGCCTCTCCGACCACTGCAGCTGGTCCAGGCCATCGTGGCGCTGTGTCTCATCATCTCGCTGGTGCGATATACAACACCAACCCTACAACCATCAACACCACCGCCCAACGCACCCCATCAACACCCACACCCACACCCAAACCCCCAGCCACACCCCGACCCGAACACAAACCAGCCCATCCCCTCCACCGCAGCAGCAGCAGCAGTAGCAGCAGCAGCAGCAACCGACCTCCTCATCCCCCAAACAATCCACCACCTCCTCCTCTCCATGCCCAACCACCCCGTCTCCGCCTTCCGTCCCTCCCAGCACACCATCTCCTGGCAGCAATCCGGCTGGAAGATCGAGTACTGGACCGAGGCGGCGTGCGCCGAACTCGCGCGCGCCACCGACCCGGCGTCCGGCCGCTACGCCGCCGCGCTGGCCGCCCTGCCCTCCGCCGTCCTGAAATCGGACTTCTGTCGCTATCTGATCCTGTACGCGCGGGGCGGCGTGTACAATGATCTGGACGTGCGGCTGATGCAGCCGTTACCCTGGGGGGTGATGTTGGGAGATGAATCGGGGGATCATCCTGGAGATGGAGATGCCCCCGGGACACTAGGGGAGAGTGGTCCCCCCGCCGCCATCATCGGGTTAGAAGGCGACGCCGCCACGCGCGGTCTGCCGCGGTCGCCGCAGTTCGTGCAGTGGACGATGGTCGCGGCGCCGGGCCATCCGATCTTCGGGGCCGTCTTGGGGAAGATTGTCGACCGGACCGAGGAGTATCTCCGGCGTTTAGGGCAAGAGGATCGCGCGGGGGTGGGGGTGGAACCGCCGGACGTGATGGAGTGGACGGGCCCGAGCGTCTGGACGGATGCCGTGCTCGAGTATCTCGGCGCCGATGAGGGCATGTTGCACACCCTGCGAGATCTGCAGGAGACGCTGCGCATCAGGGATGTGGTGGTGTTGCCCAAGCGCGGGTTCGCCATCACGCAGGGCGAGGACCATCGCTCGGCGGGGGTGCTGGTCAAGCATTATTTCTCGGGGACGTGGAAGACACGTTGTCGGGGTGTGTGGCGGTGGGTTGGGGGGTGTTGACTTTTCTTCTCGGGGTAATTGGGGGCACTTTTGGGCTGTTGGGGTTGGGGTTGGGACTGTGTTTTGAATATATTTATTTGGGGTGTAGAGTTGGGTTGGCGGGCTAATGGGCCGTGTACATATTCACTTCTGGGATGCAAAATATCCTCATCAGTTCGCGTGTGTAGTACTTGGCCTGCAGCTACACCGCATGAGATGCACTTATCCGATAAGATTCAATAATATTCGCTAAAATACACACCGGGTATCGAGGTGCATGCGCACGCAGACAGCCACCTCCCCATTCAATGCCCAGAAAGAGAAAACCACACCTCCTTAAATGCCCAGAAACAGAAAACAACCCCCCTTCCAACACTCCCAACAATTAAAACATCTTCTCAATGATATTCCGATCGCCGTCCAAGGCATCCGCCTCCCGCCTCAGCACATCCGCCCGGAACCGCCGGAAGGCATTCTCGATGCGCTTCCGGCGCTCGGGCTCGTTGGTGATCCCCCGGCTGCCGACGGCGGCACCACTCAGGAAGCCTATCACGTTGTCAATACTTCTCTTCTGGCTGGTGCTGTGATATGCAGAGGAAACATACCCAACTCCCCGCCCAGAAACAACCCGCCCGCCGAGGCAAAGAAATACGTCGCGAAGTCGCCGAACGTGGTGGGTTTCAGCAGCGGGGTGATATCGGGGATGGATTCTAGCGTCGGGCACCCTCACGTTAGCGGAGCTTCAATCATGTTGGAACGGGGGGAGGGGGGGGGGGGGGGGGGGTGCATGCCAGTCCGCCCATCCGCAAACACCACCTTCGTTGGCTTCTGCTGCGCGCGGAAGACCTCGAAGAAGGCGCGGCGCGAGCTCCGCAGCCGGAAGGCCGTGTATAGTCCCAAGCCCACGCCCACGGCGGAGCCGACGGTCGTCCAGAGGGAGACGGTGCGGGCGGCGGATTGCAGGGCGTCGCGGTCGGAGGCCGACAGGTCGTGTTGCAGGTGCTGGTCCGCGAGCCGGGTCAGTTCGTCGCTGCGGCGGCTGCGGGTGAGGGGGATGGAGTCGAGCATTTTGCTGTTGTTGTTGTTGTTGGTTCGGGTGGTGGATATGCGATTGAGTGGTTTTGGAGGGTCAGGGTGAGAGATGCAGGTCGGTGGATGGGTTTTATGGGATGCGTGTCTGCGAGGCCTGGCGATGACATGCGATGCGAGGACACGGGCGGAGTCGGGATGACGTCACGGGATGATCTCATAGTGTTGTGAGTGGGTGAATGGGGTGAGGATACTATTCCAAGTCACTGGAGATACGATGATTGCGAAAAAAAGTTGTCGCAACAGTCCGAATGTCTTCCGATGCACTGCTGTATCTTTGTGCGTGTGTCTTGGGGCCATAATCAATCTGGTGGTGGGATTGCGGATCGACACTGCGCTCCTGCCTGAGGCTGCCAACCGCATATTGGTGCCTAAGGCATAAGAGAGCAGACACGTGATCCACCCGATAACGTCGTGGTGGGCTTATCAGTTCTCCTCGACGCGACTTCTCCCTCCACCTCACCGAGTAACAACTGACACACTCCATACTCATCAAGAAGATTCTGTACGTCTATGACTGTATTTGTCTATGATTGTCTATGACCTTCTATGTCTAGTCTAAATCTAAGACACGTCTAACTTTGTCTAACTTGGGCAAAAAATCCACAGGCAAGGATGCATCGCTTGAAAACAAACTCCCCTCTCCACCCCGGTCGGCCCCGTCGGCCCCGTCAGCGACCTACAACCGCGCACCCCCCTTGAGATTCGCCTCCATCATCTGTCCGATCCGGGGATCCACCCGGCTGAACATGGCCACCGTCGCCTGCTGCAGCTCCGGCACCACCCCCTCCAGCGAGTTGCAGAGGTTCGTCACGAACAGCCGGCGCTCCTGCTCGTCGAACACCTTATGCCACAGCGCGCGCGGCTGCACGAAGTCCTCATCGCCCACGGGGATCTCGTTCAGCCCCAGCACCCCGCCCATCCGCAGGAACTCGTGGTGGCGCACCTCCTTCGCCGACGGGCTGCTCACCCCGGGGGTGAGCGTGCTGCGCACGTAGTTGGGGTCGCCGCCGTAGTTGTGCGTGGTGGTGTGGGCGCCGTCGCGCAGGTAGGGGGCGTACACCGGGCACACGGGCTTGTTGGGCGGGAGCTGCGGGTAGTTGACACCCAGGCGGTATCGCTGGGCGTCGGGGTAGGCGAACATACGAGCTTGGAGCACTACACAGACACTGCGTTAGGGTTGTGTTGACTTTTCCAGTGGATGGGGAGAGGGACATACTCGGGTCAGGAGTGGCAGCCACACCGGGGACCAGGTTGGAGGGAGAGAAAGCCGCCTGTTCGATCTCGGCGAAGAAGTTCTCGGGCTGTGCACGAATGGTCAGCTATTTCTCGGAAATGATGCACCAAGCAAAAGGGGCAACGCACGTTCCGGTTGAGAGTCATCTCGCCAACCTCAATCAAGGGGAAGTCCTTGTGCGGCCACACCTTGGTGATGTCGAACAACGCCCGACCGAACGTCTCGGCGCGCTCGGGCTCCATCACCTGCACGTACAGCTTCCACACCGGGTGGTCGCCGCGCGCGATCGCCTCCCACAGATCCTGGTTGTACGAGTCCGGGTTGGTGCCCGCCAACCGCGTCGCCATGTCGGAGCTGATGTTGCTGATGCCCTGCACGGGCTTGAAGTGGAACTTGCAGTAGCGGAAGCTGCCGTCCTCGGACACCAGCTTGAAAGTGTGGATGCCGAACCCGGTCATCTTGCGCGCCGACTCGGGGTGGCCGCGCGAGCCGAACAGGTGCATCAAGGCGTGCACACTCTCGGGCTGGTTGACGTGGAAGTCCCAGAACTAGAGTTGTCGCGTGGGTCAGTGCGCTGCTTGGCCGACATGTTGTTCCCGATGTACTGGCTGCTTACCATGTTGGGGTCGCCGCGGTTGGTGGCGGGGTGCTTCTTGTGGCTGCGGTTCACCGCGGGGAAGCGGATGGGATCGCGCACCCAGAAAACGGGCTGTCGGTGATTGTGTCAGCTCAGCGGAACTCGGTGCGATGCAGGCGCAGACGGGCTTACGGCGTGGTTGCCAACAATGTCATGGTTACCCTCCTCGGTGAAGAACTTCACGGCGAATCCGTGGATGTCGAGCGCGGTGTCGGCACTGCCCAGACCACCGCCCGTGGTGCTGTGGCGGAACAGCACCTTGGTCTTCTTGCCCACGCCCGTCAGGAACTTGGCCTTGGTGAGGTGGGAGATGTCCTTGGTGACGCGGAATTCACCCCAGGCGCCGGAGCCCTTGGCGTGGACAACTCTGCGAGCTGATTAGTTCGCGTCCCATGCACATGAGCTGCATGCAGATCGGGGATCGGCAGTGCAGGGGTAAGGATCCGTACCGCTCCGGAATTCTCTCCCGGTTGAAATGTGTCAGGGTCTCGATCAGCAGAGTGTCTCCCAGGGTAGTGAGGCCACCGCCACCGAAGGTGGGCAGGGTGGTGCTGACCGCAGGGTCAGTGACAGGTTGGCCTAGATGGATGGGTCAGAGAAGTGATCAACAATGGCCATCGGAGAGGGTCTAGACATACCCTCAGCGAGGGTGAAAGTAGGCTTGGACATGGCGTGGAGTATGTGTGGATGAGGATTGAGTTTGTGAAAAGGGGAGAAAGGGGGGAAATTATGGATCGCGGGGGGCGATCGTGAGATGTGGGAGTTATATACGGCTACGGCCAGGTAGGCTTATCTCTGGACTAACGGCAAGATAGGGATTGCAAGCGATTGCAAGCGATTGCAAACGTGGCGCTCCAGCAGCGGTGAAGCCTTTATCTCGGGACAGAAAATTTTCTCGGAGGCACGGTCTCACCTAGTGCCAAAAGTGGATGGGGATGTTGACGTTTGGCCAGGGAATCTAGAGGGTCAGTGAGGGTCAGTGAGGGGAAATTTAGTAACATCATTGCTCTCTACGGCTTTTCCCCTCACCGTGCCTGCCCCTCATGAGGGGGCGCCCCGTCAGCACAATCAGCGCCCTTTGATTGGTCAATCGGTCAAAGTTCGGCGCATTGCCAGGTACTCGTAAGATCACATGACCGTCTGCCGACAGACTCCGATCTCTGGCCGGTCTCGCCGAGCTCGGGTGTATTTTTCCGGTTACGAGCAGAACAAGAATCATCAACACCATGCTTGGTCGTCCCCAAACCCTGTACCCGCATACTCGAATGCCTCATAAATCCCTCGCTTACCCCTCATACGTCAATCCCCAGTCTGTCTTGCATCAATCCGGATGAGCGCGGATATGTCGGCACAATCAACGGGCCAAACTCGGGCCTCACTGCAGGTCTATACGAGACACTCTTTGTCCAAGGTAGCCGACCCATCGTGTCCTCCATGAAGAGAACAGGATATAAGGCAGTGATGGCACCGCTCGAGTCGCATCATCAGAATCAGCATCAGCATCAGCATCAGCATCAGCATCTTCAGCAGCAGCAAGATCACAATCATCTCACAATCTTCAATCTCAGTGAATCACCCTTGTTACTTCCATATCTCCCTAATCCATAATCATGTCAGTTGCCAACAACTCCCAGTTCGACTTTATCGTCGTGGGTGGTGGTACGGCAGGAAACTGCATTGCGGGCCGGCTGGCCGAGAACCCGGACGTCAAGGTCCTCGTGGTCGAGGCCGGTGTCGCTAACTCGCACGAGATCGAAGACATCACGACGCCGTCCAAAGCCTTCGGGCTGCGGGGCAGCCAGTACGATTGGGCATACAAAACCACCATGATCAAGCGTGAGGACTACGAGCGCGTGGAGAAGCCCAACACGCGCGGCAAGGCGCTGGGCGGCAGCTCGTGTGCTAACTACTTCACCTGGATCCCCGGGTCGGCGGCCACCTTCGACGACTGGGAGCCCTTCGGCGGCCGGGATTGGACCTGGGCGAACTGCGTTGAGTACCTGCGTAAATGCGCCACCTACCACGATGACGAAAAGCTGTACCCGGCTGAGCTGCACCAGATCGGTTCCGGTGGGCCCCTGCAGATCTCCCACGCCGAATTGGTGCCCGAGCTGCAGCCCTTCCGCGACGCCCTCAGCCGGGCCTGGGTGTCCAAGGGCGAACCACTGACCGAGGACATCTACTCCGGCGAGATGCACGGGCTCACCCACTGCGTCGACTCGATCTACAAGGGTCAGCGCCAGGGCAGCTTTGTGTATCTGCTCAACCGGCCCAACGTGACGATCTTGTCCGGCGCGCACTCCAAGCGGTTGCTCATCGACCCGTCTACCCGCGTCTGCTCCGGCGTCGAGGTCGTTCTCCCCTCGACCAACACCACCCTACGCCTCCACGCCACTCGCGAGGTCATCCTCTCGCAGGGGGTGTTCGAAACCCCGAAACTGCTCATGCTCAGCGGCGTCGGCCCGCAGTCGGAACTCACCAAACACAACATCGATGTGATCCTGGACTCCCCGCACGTCGGCCAACACCTGCTGGACCACCCGATTGTCCCCTTCGTCCTCAAGCTGAAGGACGGCCTCACGCTGGACGACCACCTGCTCCGGCCCGGCCCCGCCCACGACGCCGCCGTGTCGGCCTACCGCCGCGACCGCACCGGGCCCGTCAGCTCGGGTCTGCTGGAGATGGTCGGCTTCCCGCGCATCGACGCCCGGCTGGACCAGTACCCCGCCTACCGTGCCGCGAGGGCTGCCAATGGCGGCCGCGACCCCTTCGGCCCAGCGGGGCAGCCCCACTTCGAGCTCGACTTCGTGGGGATGTTCAGCTCCGCCTTCCAGTGGCATTACCCCGTCCCCAAGGAGGGGAGCTACATGACCGTCATCGTGGATCTGCTGCGGCCCGTGTCCGAGGGGGGTGAGGTCACGCTCAACTCCGCGGATCCCCTGGTGCAGCCCAACATCAACCTCAACTTCTTCGCCGACGATCTGGATGTTCTCGCGATGCGGGAGGGTGTGCGCTGGACGTACGATGTGCTGACCCAGGGGGAGGGGTTCAAGGATCTCGTGGTGGGTGAGTACCCTTGGGAGATGCCGTTGCACTCGGATGAGGCGATGAACAAGGCTGTCCTGGAGAGGAGTCAGACTGGATACCGTAAGTGCTATCCTCACCTTCTTGCTTGTGCACCTGAGTTTTTCCGTGTATGGCTAGAGCATGATGTCACTAACAAGTTCTCATGAGACAGACCCCTGCGGCACCGCCCGCCTGTCCAAGAGCATCCACCAGGGCGTGGTGGACTCCCGACTCCGGGTCCACGGGATCCGCAACCTGCGCGTGGCGGATGCGTCCGTCATCCCCGTGATTCCGGACTGTCGGATTCAGAACTCGGTGTACATGATCGGCGAGAAGGTGAGCACGCCTCTCCATGTGGTGAAATAAAATGCTAATCCTCGATGTGCTTGCAGGGCGCCGATCTCATCAAGGCCGACCACCGCGATCTCTACGAGGCTAGAGGGGTTCCGTATCTGGTCCCTAGTCGGTTGTAGGAAGAAGGAAATGCCGTGGAGTTGGGCTTGCCAGGTTGGATTGTTTGTTTAGCATATTGATAATTGAATTGATTCAGCAACAATGAAAGACTCGTCTTGTGATTGATTGTTCTCGTGACCAACACTCTGGTTTGCTGACCATCTCAATTCGGGGATGAATCCTCTTATGAGTGAGTGCGTGCACATCAGCCGCTCTGCCATGCCGCCGTAGGCTCGTTTTATTGGCGAGAAGCAAGCGACATCGAGAGGCTGGCAAAGATATGATGAGTGGGAAGGTATACAGATATGTATACCTCTATCTTAGCTCTCAAGATTGTTGAATTCAGGCGTCAACCAGGAGTCATGGCCGTCAAGAATTAAGAGGCTATATCGCCCGGCCCACCGGCTCTTGGTGGCAGGAATCCAGTGTTCATAAAGGTAATATAAGCTATTCCCTTGAACAGTCCAGCTATTGGACAATAGAATCTATTCTCTGATTATTTGGAACAACAGCTCAATGGTATGCCTCGATATGAACCTGAGCTTTGGAGATTAAGTACAGTGGCAACACCCCGCTCGCGCGGCGTTGCTGCACTCAATTGAGGTTAATTACTTGCGATTTCTTGGCTGTGTACAAAACAGTCTATCAAGATACTAGGAGCAGAGTTCATGCCCTGTAGCTACTCATTCTATGGCGAAGCCTGCTTTATTCAAACTACAGGCATTCTCATTGAGAGCACTCTATTCCGGCTTGACAACTTGTACGCAGGTAGACCACTCTCCCAGGAGCTTGAGACTTTTATGTCTCGCTCGTTCAGAGCGAATATATCTGAAGAAGGAATGGACTTCTTCAGGCTTGCTGGCGGTTGACCAAGTTTCATACCTATTTATTGCCTATGCAAGGCTGGGAATTTGAGTCACGCTTTTGGAGCAAGATGGTAGCTGTTTTCCGACTACATGACGGCTGAATACTGCCCACGCTTGGCAAGAGGGATGAAGTCCAGTTCCTTGAAGGTTCTTTTTTTTTTCTTTTTTTTTTTTTTTTTCAAAATAGTCAGTGTAGGGTTCTTTAGGCGACTATCAATAATAGATCTGATTCCTGGGAGACGACGTTGTAGTGTTCTACGCAGAACTTCAACAGATGCGCGCAGCTTTTACCACAGGCGGAATTACGTCTTGCTGAGTACCTGCAATAGCGAGGTCGATATGGTCTTCCTGATGGACAACGAGGATTTTGATGATGTCTGCATGTCTTTCAGGGACTGCCTCGCCTAAGGTACCGTCGGCGCTGGTAGGAACACTGATAAGGTGTACAGTGCTGCTGTACATCATTCTTCCTACTTCTGTTCTTTCTGCTGTTGGGGCCGGACATCTCCTAGCTACTAGCTAGCTAGGGCTAGGTATAACTACTGGCTGCCTGGGGGTTTGCCTGGCATTTGCCTGGCATTTGCCTGGTTTGCATCGTACGGAAGACTGCTTGCCTCCCTGATCACGTATGACGTTCTGCCGCTCCTATGGCTCCGCCATCCAGACCGCCCCCTCGGGGTATTCTCGGATACACCGACACTTCCTGAATCCCTCCTGCATCATCAAACAACATCATATGTACATACTTACTTACCTACTCGCAAATTCGTATTCACCATACTGGTCCTGCGAAGCCTGATAGCCAAGTCAACCTCCAGACGTCCCGTACCATGCCGCCCATCAATAATCAGAGCAGCTTGGGCTGACAGCCGTCTGGTCGAATATGCGACACCTTTCGAGATATTTCAATCAATGCTTCAAGGCATCACTCAGGAGGATGTCTTCTTCTTCAAGAGGTGACTCTGATATCTTTGAGTACACTTCTGGACGCTTTCTGCGAGCTATGGCTGGTGAACTGCTGGACGCGCCCAGTCACAATAGTTACAATACACTGACGTGCTCGCGGTTGGCCAGATTCAACGAGGAGATCCGCCGCGCCGAACGCCGTGCTCGATTCGACGTGGATGCCCTTGCCAGGGTTGCCTGCCATTCCGTCGGCCACTGCCTCGATGGCGTGGTTTCGATCACAAAACTCGCCGAGGGGGGCTTCAACCGCGTCTTACAAATCACCTTCAATGATGGATATGCAGTCCTGGCAAGATTGCCGTATAAGACGACTGTTCCCAAACATCATGCAGTGGCCAGTGAAGCGGCCACACTCGCCCATCTGCGTGCTAATGGGGTCCCCGTTCCCAAAGTCCTTGCCTACTCCCCAGATCAGACAAACGCCGTTGGAGCCGAGTACATTCTCTTGGAAAGATTCGAAGGAACACCCTTGAGCGGTCAGTGGTACTCCATGGACACCAGAACTCGTGTCAAAATTATGCGACAGATCGTGGATCTGGAAAGACAGTTCATGAGCATCCGCTTCCCAGCAAGCGGAAGTCTTTACCACCGCCGTGATCTTGCAAGCTCACAACGCGTGATCCCGGTCTCGGACGACATTGTCGTTGGTCCAACCGCACAACATGAATGGTGGTATCGGGAACGGGCTTCTCTGGACGTCGATTGCGGTCCATGTCAGTCTCCGTCTGGGTATTCCTTTTTTTGTTTGTTTCGGAAAACACTGACTCCGAGTCAGGGACTACATTCTCCTCATGCTTTGAAGCACCTGCTAAGCGCGAGATGGAGTTTTGTGAAAAGTTTGGCAAACCACGACTCCACGTCGAAAGATACCTGCGAGAACTACACCAGTATCAACCCCGCTCACCCATCCCGTACCAGCATCTCCTTGCCAATTACTTGAAGCTAGCGCCTGGTCTCGACGTTACATCCGACCACCGCATAGCTCGCCCGACTGTTCGTCATCCGGACTTTTCGCCTAACAATATCCTGGTGAATACGTCCAACGAAGTGGTCGGAATCATCGACTGGCAGCATGCAGTCATTCTGCCCCTCTGCCTGTGCGCTGGCATCTCCGACCATTTTCAAAATTGGGGCGATCTCGTGTCGGAGACATTATCCAAGCCTGAGGTCAAATTGCCGGATCATTTTGACCAACTCAACCATGAAGAACAGGCGGCGGTTCAGGAGACGATGCGGAGACGAATCGTGCACTTTTACTATGCGGCATTGACCATGAAATCCCTGCCGGATCATTTTGATGCCATCCGAACTGAAAACTTCATGCTCCGCGCGAAGCTTTTTCATCATGCACAGGCTCCCTGGGAAGGAGACTCGGTGTCGTTGAAGTATACCATGATGCAGGTACTCACGAATTGGCCGATGCCGTTGTATGAAGGGGCACCGACGGGTTTGATGAAGTTTCCGGTTCAGTTTTCAGAGGAAGAGATACAAAAATGCGCGGAGGATCACTGCCAGGAACAGGAGTTACTACAGGAGCTGGGCGAGATGAGGGATTTCATCGGGACCGACGCCCTAGGCTGGGTTCCAGATGAGGATGAGTTTGAACGGTGCAAGGCGGTCATCCAGAGCATCAAGAATGGTTTGATGGAACATTCAAGCACCGAAATGGAGAAAACAGCTGTCGTTCACCATTTTCCATTCGATGACCATGACGAGAATCCGTGATATCCGTTCACAATGAGTTCGCGATCTTGATCAAATGAGGGATGCCGTTTGTTGGCAATCGACCTTGCTCAGGTCCACTAGATCCGCGTGATCTGGAGCCGTTATACGTAGTGACTTCCAAGATCAGGGGAACGGCCTTTCTTCGCGATCCGTGTTCGCTCAGTAAAACGGAGATTGAATGTTGAGGGAGACTCACCTTCTCCTTGGCGCGCGCTCGAGACTTTTGCAAGAGATGACTGCGGTGTCAACATTGATCTTATTGTGTGAGCGACTCCGGCTCTTCGTGGTTCAAAGATTTATTGATTGAGACCATAGCCCTATAGGGAATATCCGCATCAGATTTTATTCCACGGATGATGTTGTGAAGGACTGGCATTTTAAAGGACAGAACGTCTGATTCCATATTGGGGTAGGACAAAGAATGTGACCTCAATTCGTCGAGAACGAGAGGAGGTATTTTTTTACAACAACGCTGAGTACATAGATATTCACGATGTATGCTGCGGAAGTAGCATCGGCCGTGGTTGCATAAATCTTCATGAAAGATCCAAGAACCTCGCCTTTCCGGTATGTCTATACGTGACATTTGGGTGCCGCACTCTGGGTCTCTCCACACAGTAACCAGGTCTGAACAGGAAAAGAACTCCTGGTTGCAACTTGACTTATCCCTAAGGCTCTGTGAATTCTGAGAACGGCGCCGGCAGCTGCGCCGGCATCGGAGTGCAATCCCTTCAGGATCCTGTGTGGGGGCGCAACGTGGGAGATGCAGAGCATGCCCTCAGCCTTGCCGGCTTCATGAACCGTGCCGTGGCTGTCTGGGGATACTACGGTACAGCCACTTCCGGGATGCGCCCACTGGGCCCAGCAATCATGTCTGACCTCCATCAGACGAAGCCAGTGGGCGACGGAGGGCTGGGGACCCCACAGAAGCATATATAGTGATCCGCGACTCATCCGCTACGGGGTCCGTAGCTCTATACAGCACTCATCCTCATTTGTCTTGAAAACATCCGGACGAAGACCCTAAGCTCGGTCCCATCAAATTGCCGTACACCAGCCATGGCCATCAAATCATTAGACTTCCGCCGCTATCGCAGCGACGATGCGCAAGAGCGACAACAATTCTGCGATGAACTCTGTGAAACGCTCTGTGTCTATGGATTTGCTAAGATTCGCCACTCGTCACTTCCAAAAGAGAAGATTGACCAACTGTTCGAATTCGTGAGTCATCCGATATGGCGTCGAAGCTAGCCTGTGCGAGATGT
The DNA here is from genome assembly GCF_003184765.1 of Aspergillus aculeatinus CBS 121060. Lineage (NCBI taxonomy): Eukaryota > Fungi > Ascomycota > Eurotiomycetes > Eurotiales > Aspergillaceae > Aspergillus > Aspergillus aculeatinus. The sequence goes on from NW_020291492.1 coordinate 278,465, forward strand.
GCGGGCTAACTGCAATGACGACGCACAGAACAAGCGATTCTTTGATCTCCCAGATGACATCAAAGTGAAGGCAGCGCACCCGGCCGCGCCGAACCCCCATCGAGGCTGGAGTGCCATTGGCCAAGAGAGCGTGTGGCAGATCTCCAAGTTCGAGCAAGGCGAGCAGCAGACGGACAGTTACCAGGAATATCGGGTGTGTAAGAGTTATTAGCCAGCCACTGCAAGGTCCACCCCCGAGGTCAAGGCACATCGCTAACAGCCCGCTATTCCAGGAATCCTTCGACCAAGGCGCTGCCACCGACGAGCTCTTCCCCAACCGTTGGGTCGACGAGACCGACCTCCCCGGCTTCCGCCCCTTTATGGAGGGGATCTACGACGACTTCCACGAGCTGCACGGCCACCTCGTGCGCGCCATCACCGCCGGCCTCCGGCTGCCCGCCGACCATCTCATCGCCAAACACCAGAGCAACACTAGCGAGCTGCGCCTGCTGCACTACCCGGCTATTCCGGCGCGGTCGATGGGGTCCGGCAAGCGCATCGGCGAGCACTCCGACTTCGGGACGTTGACCCTGCTCCTGCAGGACTCGGTGGGCGGGTTGCAGGTCGAGGATCAGCGCCAGCTGGGCAGCTTCATCCCCGTCGAGTCGGAGAACGTGTACGAGGTGATCATCAACGTCGGCGACTGTCTGCAGCGCTGGACCAACAAGCAGCTGCGCTCGGCCAACCATCGCGTCTGTCTGCCTCAGGGGACTGATGTGCACTCCACCGCGATGCTGGCCCCTCGGTACTCGGTGGCTTACTTTGGGAAACCGGATCGTGAGGTGCTGGTCGACACCCTGCCGGCGTTCGTGCGGCCCGGCATCAAGTCGGCGTACAATGATCATCTGACTGCGCTGGAATATATGCAGCAGAAACTGGTTCGCACTTATGGCTGAGGCTTTGTTGGAATCCGGTAGCAGGGTAGTTAGGACGAGTACAGCGCAAGTGTAGTGGCGCGATAGTGAATTTTTCGAGTTTGTGTTTTGTGATAGTATCTTTCATTTTCACGTCCATTTCAGGTTCTATGCAGGGCTCTACATTATCATGTCAGCTGTAGCTTGACAGCAGGGACTTGTAGCACACTATATGGGGTCATATCAGATTCAAGAATACCGCGCGAATGGAATCTGAAACATGAATACTAAATATATATGGTTGCCTCTAGGAATAGAACCCCTTCACCCCAGCTCTCCTCAACCAATGATGATTTCTCGGAACCGACTGTGACCAAGGTCGGTATTAGAGATTATTTCACTGTGTTCCACGGTGCTCTTCACATCCAGGTTTGCCCAAGGCTGATCGGTAACGCGCACAGATCGATTCTGTGTAACCGGAGCATTAGCATAATCGGACCCACGGAAGTAGTACCAGATCAGGTGGGAGTGTCTAACCTGGATCATGGATAGAAGTGTCGCATAAATGGCCTCATCTTTACCTACACCCACCCCAACACCCCAAGAACTCTCGGGACCATCTCCAACAACGCAGTGTGCGAATGTGACCAGCAAGCCCTGCTGCCGCTCGTCGGGAAGGGGGTGGAAGGCGGCCATCTGGCACCGGAAGGGCAGCTGCAGAGCCTGAGACATGAGGGTTGCAATCCGGCTCGCCTCGTCCGAGCTATCCTCCAGCTCGTGCGGGCAGGCGGGCTGCTGGAATAGCACGCCGAAGCCCTGTTGCTGTTGTCCAAGGATGCGTGCACGGTAGGAGGCGTCGTGGTCGTAGGATTCTAGAAACAGCGCGCAGACCTCCTCGGCAGCCAGACCTCGTTCCCATGCGACGGACTGTGTCTTGACGATACGACTGAAATGCGCTGCCAGCTCGCCGGGCAGGCTCAAGCCGAGTCCCTGCTGGATGAGCCAGGCCACGCCCCCTTTGCCGCTCTGGCTGTTCACGCCGATCACGCTGTCGAAGGGGATGCCCAGATCGGCCGGGTCGAGGGGCAAGTACGGCACCCGCCACGCACTTCGCGACGGGTTGGCGGCGCGCCTGTTCAATCCCTTGCGGATGGCATCCTGATGGGCCCCGGAGAAGGCTCGGAAGTAGTAGTCGCCGGAGTACGGGGTGCGCGGGTGGACGGGCAGCTGCGTGACTTCCTCGTACACGCGCCGGATGGCCGGAAGGTCCGACAGGTCCAGGCCCGTCTCGATGCCCTGCGTGAAGTAGTTCATGGCCGCCGTCACGAGATCGAGGTTGCCGGCGCGCTCGCCGTTGCCAAACAGACACCCTTCGACACGATCCCCACCCGCCAGACATGCGAGCTCGGCGGCGGCGACGGCGCCCCCGCGGTCATTGTGCGTGTGGATCGAGATGCAGACTGTGTCGCGGTCCCGGAGGTGCCGCGAGAAGTATTCGACCTGGTCGGCGAAGACGTTGACGGTGGTGGCCTCGACGCTGGAGGCGAGCCCTAAGATGACGGGCTGCTGGCGGGTGGGTTTCCACGCCGCCTGGATCGTCGCCGCCAGACGGAGGGCCGCCTCGGGGCGCGCATTCGCGAAGTCCTCGAAACCGAATCCCAGCGTCCACTGCGTGCCCTGCGCCTCCGGGTCGTCTTTCGTGATCGACCGCGCGTACTCGATACACTCCGTCACCCGCGCCAACCACTCCGTCTCCGCCGGCTGCTGCAGGATGGTCTCGCAGTAGTTGTCGCTGGTCGCGAGGTAGGTGAATAGAATGGCCTTCTTGGCCCCCTTGAGGCTCTCGACCGCGCGCTTGAGCGTCTCCTTCCGGCACGGAGTCATCACTTCGAGACTCACATCTGGCGGCACCGCCCCGGGGGTCTCCACGAGCTCCCGCGTGAAGTTGAACTCGGTGTCCGAGGCACAGGGGAAGGAAACCTCGATCTCCTTGAACCCGATGGCTACCAGCAGGCGGAACATCTGCCATTTCTGCTGGATTGTCTACATGCATGGCCATAGCATGGCGGATTAGCTTTCGTCCGCTTCCTGAAACCTCTCCCTTACACGGGGAATCTGGAGTTCGTGCGCACCATAGGGTTGGGAAGAGCTTGATTGCCATCCCGCAGATCGGTGGATAGCCAAATGGGAGACTTGGTCAACTTCTTGGATGGCCATTGTCGGTCAGGGAGGTGGACGTGGGGAGGAGCCCGGCCGCCATACTTGCTCTGAAGGCTTTGGCCGCCCGCACAAGTGGTCGACATTTGGGTATTCTGCGTTGGCTGCGTTGGCCTTAGCTTTGGCCGGCCGGACATCTGGGTTTCTGCCAAACTGGTTTTATTCTTTTGTTCTATGGGTGGGGATCGCGGTTCTTTTCTTTGCGCATGGCCTGGGAGCGAGGCACTGCAGAACCGGGCTAGGGCTTACCGAGCGCCAGCCATTGTGGCTGTTTCCCCCCACCACGTGTGATAAAAGGTTCAAAGGGGTCCCGAATAGACGAGGTGCCATATGAACGGTAATAGTCATCTCATCTCACACCCCTTTCCGATTTCTTTCTTTGTTGGATTGAGTACTTCATTTGAAGACATCTTGCTTAGTCAGGGGTGCATTTCCCGCTGTAGGCTACACCACCAGCCATTCTGCTTGACTCATCGGTAAGCACATCCAGGCCAGTTATGTATAATGGACTGGCAGCCACTGTCCCATTGGACTACTACTTATTCTTGTAGACCGGAAAAGTATTTATATTGTTGCCAAACTGTGACCGGCCGATCGCGAATGAGCCTTGCCGCGATCGTCGACCGGCGTAGACAATGTCTCAGAAGCCCTAAGGAGCATTCTTCCCCGTCACACGTCTACTTGATAAACATCGCTTTGTACTGCTTTTGCGTCTTCAGCAGCAGCGCAGACAATTTGCTCTTACATCTCACCAGTAGCCCCAGTTACTCCCGTGACAATGGTCAAAACACATGATATCGTGGTGTTCCCAGGCGACTACGGAGGTCCCGAGGTGATGGCTGAAGGCCTGAAGGTACATTGCCCCCGGAACCAGTGGTCTGTCCGCGAGGCGACAGGACTGATAGTGAAATACCTCAGGTTCTAGGAGAGATCCAAAGGCAATACCAGACGAGAGTCACACTGAACCTTAAACATCATCTTCTCGGCGGAGTATGTTTGCCTCCTACTCCACCCCTACGGGCTAATTTGTGAGTGAGAATGTCACCACTAACGAGTCACGTTGCGGAGATGGAATAGGCGGCCTTTGATGCGTATGGCACCCCTGTAACCGAAGAGGCCCTGCAAGATGCACAGAGCGCATCGGCGGTTCTTCTAGGGGCTGTGGGTGGTCCGGTATGTGAAAGGAGTCTCATCGTTGTCGTGAAAGAAATCCATGGGAAAGACGCCTGACACTGACGCGATAGAACCCTCCTCACAGGCGTGGCAAGGGAGTCCGATTGCCGTCGAATCCGGCTTAGGGAGACTGCGCAAAGCCATGGACGCGTTTGGCAACCTGCGACCAATCAACTTCATTGCGCCCGTCTTGATCGAGTCGTCCAGTCTGAAGGAGCGCGTGTGCCGGGGCGCGGATCTCCTCATCGTCCGCGAGCTCAGCGGCGGCATCTACTACGGGGATCGTCAGGAGCATGATGGGACCTTCAACGCGGCCTCGGACCTCGACCACTATGACCGGCACGCCATCGAGCGTGTCACACGACTGGCTGCCCGACTGGCCCGCGCGACAGATCCCCCGCTGCCCATCACGAGCCTGGACAAGGCCAACCTGCTGGCTGCCTGTGGCCGACTCTGGCGCGGCGTCGTGGAGCAGACCCTCCGCACCGAGTTCCCCGACCTGACTCTGCGGCATATGCTCATCGATACGGCGGCCATGACCCTGGCGTGCCGGCCAACGACGCTGAATGGCGTCGTTCTGACGAGTAACATGTTCGGTGACATTGTGAGCGACGAAGCCAGCGCCATCCCCGGCAGTTTGGGGCTGCTTCCTAGTGCGAGCCTCTGTGCGATTCCTGACCCTGATAGTGGCGATGGAGTGCGCGGCATCTACGAGCCTGTTCACGGTAAGGGTCCTCCTTTTGTATGCAACAGGCTCTGTTCCGCTGATGTTAGTTATGCGGCTCAGGATCCGCCCCTGACATTGCGGGTAAAGGTATCATTAACCCGACGGGGATGATCTTGTCGGTCGCCATGATGCTCCGCTACTCGCTTGAGATGCCGGACGCAGCTGCGGCTGTCGAAACAGCTGTCAAGGAGGTCATTGAACGGGGGTGCCGGACAAGAGATGTCGGTGGTACGGCTTCCACGACGGAGTTCGGCGACGCAGTCGTTGCGTATTTGGAGGATCATGCGTGAGGCGAGTCGATTGTGCCATGCCTATCTCTGTACTTGCGGCAGATCTATCTATATATCCATCACAGAATTGAATGTATGCCGCTTGTTCGGGACCAGAAGCAAGAGTGGTCGTAGCCACCCTGCCACACACGCAGCATGTCCAAAATAGGGTTGAGTGAAACAATCACCATCACAATCATCTTAGCTTCTAAAACCTAATAGAAGACTGGAATAGAACCAACCAAAGAGAATCTGTGCCACGACATTCCTTGTAGATGTAAGCAAAGTGGGTAATTCCTCGACGCCAACCCCTCCTCCACCGCGCATATGAAAAGCCCAAGCCCCGCCCCGCAAAGCTACTAAGTTCCTCTCGATTCTCGCACAATCGCACAATGTCTACTCCAGGACTTAGGTTGAGCTTACAAGACCAAAGTCTCCCCGAAGAGGGACGGGCTTTCGTGCGTGCTGTGGTAAAGCTTCTGGCCGACACCCGTGGGATTCAACTGGAGGAATGCAGCATTCAAGAACGACAGCCCGGCTCAACTCTCTGGTACCTGACTTGCCAACCACCGACCATCCCTCTTGACTCCGATATTTTGATTATCTCCACTCCTGATGACTTTCTCACCCATCTCGCCGTCGAGCTCGACGCCCGCGGCCGTTCTGCAGACGCATCGACCCTACGATATGTCCTCGACCTGTGTCACACCGAGACTGAGCGCGGGGGGTTGGGATTCCCCGTTTTCCCAGGTGTCGACTGGTCGCTCAATCAGACACAGCGACAGGGGCTGCGGGGCCTCCTAGAGGCCTGGCTGGAATCGCTGAACTCCGCCGAAAGGGCCCGAGGTCTGCACTCTCCCCTGTCCGTCAGGGCCTCCTCCACGCGACCCATGACGCTGGCGGAAAAGATCCTGGCGCACCACGCCTTCTCGCTGCCGTCAGCTGAAGGCTTGAAAGGGGGTGATTTTATCCGTGTCACGGTCGACTGGATCATTGCCAGTGAGCTATCATGGGTGGTAGGTTTCTTCTTTATCCTCTCCTCTGCCCCGAGCCCTAGCCTCACAGGGTCAAGTGAAGATTGGCAGTTGGCAGAGCAGCTGATCCGGCCAAATCCACAATCCTCTAGGGCATGAAACACAGCATGACCAGCATCGGGGAAGAGCCAACGGTTTGGCGAAATGACCGGTTCTGGCTGGCGGGCGATCACACGGTGGATCCCCGGACGTACCATCAACCGCGGGTCCGGGAGTTGATCGATGGCATGCACGATGCGAAGACGAGGTTCAAGATGACGGAGAACCAAGGCTCAAATGTTTGCTGCCTGTCTGCTCTGCCCGAGAACTGTGGCGTGGCTGACAGCAACCCTCATGTGTCTAGTTTACGATCCTGCATACGGAATTTGTGCGCGAGCGAGCCGAGCCGGGGATGCTCGTCCTGGGCTCAGACTCACACACCTGTTCTGCAGGCGCCGTCAGTTCCCTCGCTATCGGACTCGGCGCGGCGGATGTGATGGCGGCGCTGGCCACCGGGGAGACGTGGATCAAGACCCCGGAGTCGATCCGCGTGGAGTTCGTGGGCGCACCGGCGTGGTATATCCGGGGCAAGGACGTGATCCTCTACATTCTGAAAACCCTCAAGCGCAACACCCATGCCGCGGATCGGATTGTGGAATTTGGAGGGCCGGGGGCGCGTCATCTGTCCTGCGACGCGCGGTTCGCGATCTGTAACATGTGCACCGTAAGGTCTTCTGGGTATCTAGCCCTGTGTGCGTGTACAGTGACTAACGCAACGAGAGGGGAATCATAGGAACTCGGTGCCATCACGGGCCTCTTCGTTCCGGACGAGGTCACCAGCCAATTCATCTCGGATCGGCCCCAGGCCCGCTACAGGACGCAGTCGCTATACTTCCAGCCGGACGCTGATGCCTCGTACGCCGCAACCTTCCGGATCAATCTGGAGGAGGTCGAATCTTTCATTGCCCTCTACCCGTCCCCGGACAACGTCGTGCCTGTGACGGAGAAGGTCGACATGCGCTTCGAGGGCTGTTTCATCGGCGCGTGCACCACCACCGAGGAAGACCTGATCCTGGGCGCCTTGGTCCTCGAAGCCGGCCTGCAGAAGGGACTGCCGCTGGCCCGCGGGAAACGGATGGTGGTCCCCGGCAGTCTACCGATCGTAAGCAACTTGCGTGCTCTGGGACTGTTGGACATCTACGCCCAGGCTGGGTTTACACTGCCCGCCGTGAGCTGCAGTCTGTGCCTGGGGATGGGGGCTGACCGCGCGGGGTCGGGCGAAAATTGGCTGTCGTCGCAGAACCGTAATTTCAAGAACCGAATGGGTCCAGGTGCGTCTTCATTCTTCGGGACAAGGACAAGGGAATAAGCTGATATTGTCTGAACTGACCTTGCTTTTCAGGTTCTACCGGCCATATTTGCTCCGCTGCTGTCGTTGCGGCCTCATCCTTCAGCATGCAGTTGACCGACCCTCGTCCTCTCCTGCGTCAGGTGTCAGTCGAGAGGTATCAGACCTTACTCGCCAGCTGTCGACGCATGAAGGCCGATCCGCGGGGAAAGTTGCGCGAGCGTCTCAAGGCCAGCGCAAACCCAGCCGTCTCACCCCCGATGCCCCCAGTGGTCGAGCCCTACTTGTCCGTTCGCAAGACTACTACTCCGTCGACAACGACGTCCATCCCAGGGCTGGAACAAGAGAAGCCGCACAGCGCACCAGCGCAAATTACACGCAGCGGGGTCTCGAGATTGGGGGACTTCGTAGACACTGACGCGGTAGGTTCGCGTTTGCGCGAGTGGACGAACAGGCTATGGCTAACGGAGCGTGGACCAGATCATCCCTGCAGCATTCATTCTGGAGAGTCCGACCGACGTCCTGCTCGGGAGTCATTGCTTGGAGCTGACTCACCCCGAGTTTCGCGACCAGGTTCGTGCTGGTCTGGATGTCGTCGTCGCCGGGAAAGCATTTGGCTGTGGTTCGTCGCGAGAAGAGGCGCCACGAGCGTTGAAAGGTACGTCTTGCGAGATCGATGGAGTAGAGGGAAACAGAAGGCACTGGTTCTAACGGATGTGATGTTGCAGGACTCGGGGTGAAATGTGTGATTGCACGATCGTTCTCCTTCATCTATGGACGCAACCAGCCCACCATCGGCCTCCTCGGCCTCACCATCACCGACGACGACTTCTACGCGGCAGCGCAGACCGGGGTGGCGATTGAGATTGACCTGCCCCGTCGACAGGTCACCGTGAGTGACCGATCGTACCCGTTTGTGTTGGACGAGATGGAACTGGCCTTGATCCAGCGGCAAGGGCTGGCGGCGGCGTACAAGATGTTTGGCAAGACTGTTTTCCAGTCGCTCTGCAACGACCATGGGTCGGGGACAGTGCCAGCTTCTGCGCTGGCCGAGATGCATCTTGGACGCCGTCAGGCTGAAAACAGAGGCAATCAGGAGGTGCTGGCATGGTGAAGTCGATCTCTCCTGTCTCTGTTCCTTAGCTCGGTATCTCAATCTATTATTTGCCATGTCAACAACAATGGAAGCCTTGAGCGAGGAACCATCCGTGTAGATTTGAGGTATCTGAAGCCAAAACCAATCCCTGGCTGCGTGCAAGATTTAATCAATGTCACTTTGCTCCGTACATATCTATAGACGCCAATAAAAACCCGACCCAACGAGAATGTGCGTTGTGAACCGACTCTGTCTCCACATCTTCAATTCCAATCCGTCATCGTAACTCAAGTAATCGTTTCATCTCATCTGAAGCAACTAGAGGACCTCGGTATAATTTGTGCTCGTGATGTTCGTAATCGTCCGGCGATATCGTGTGCAGCGTGATGAGAGGTATTCTCACTTCATTCCTACTGGCACGTATCGATCAGCATGATCTGCTCGGTGGGTGTCGCACAATGAGACCGCGGGGCTTGATACCTTGGAGAGTTCTAGACGTCCCTTACCCCCATCCCCCGATGGCCCTTCTCCATGCCCTGCAGAGCATGGAACATATCCTCCCGGTTCCGCAGTCGGACCTCTCGCATGTATGAGGCCTGCTCCGGCGTCATCCCCGGCAACCCAGGCCCGTCGAAGCTGTCGCCTCCGTACAGTCGAGCCAAGGCGTATCCTATGAAGACAAACACCACACATCCGCAGATAACGAGAAAGACAATCAACTCGTGTGACGGATTCCACCCCATTCTGAATTTCTCCTACACTCTGCCAGTGTGGTCGTGTTAGTGAAAGAGAGAGCTTTGGACCTGCCGAACGGATGTGGCGGGGGTTAGCCGGACACACGCTCCTTTGATATGATATATTCCCATGCCTATGGTATGGTTCTGCGTCCCATGGACAAATCTATTTTCATCGCGAGGACAGTCTTTCCCCATTGGTTGCCATCGGGTCTGCAAACCTGCTGATGCATATACGACTCCCGCGGCGATATGCATGTCAGGGCTTGGTTTTGCTGCGTGCGGGGCTGTGATTGGGGAGATTTTCTTCTCATCAGCAACCGTGACGTCATTAGCGAACCGGCCAATCAGATGCTGCAGATACCCCTGGCTCGTTTCTCGGCATTGTTTACTGAGTGGCAGGTAAGTGCTATTCATAGGCCCTGCATCCGGCCGGTCTCTCCCACATCTTTCTCGTAGCCGGGTGCATCGAGTCATGAAACATTGGCTGGTCTTTGGTTCCTATGTCTTGGGACGCAGTAGAGCCGCTTCGCTTGTCTTTGCAATCAGAGAATTTTATGACACGTGCAGAGAGAAGTGGGTCGGGTATCTCAAGCATCTAGACACTCTATCTACGATAAATTGGGATTTATTCACAATGACAGCGAGCATCTAGACAGGTGGAGAGGAGGAAGAAGGGGGGTAGGGGTAGGGGGAGAAGAAGAAGAGGTGGGGGCGATGGTCTCATCGACCAAATCCAAGACAAGGCTGACAGGTCCAAACTATGTAAACTACTCAATATTCTAGACCGAACGACGCGACGAGCCTAGACTAAGTCCGGAGTAGTGAGGCGAGAATTTTAGGCTGTCAATCAGTGTCACGCTCTGACTCCGTAGCGCGCGCCACGCGCCGCCGTTCCGACGCTCACTCCTCCACACTCTCCTCGGCACTGTTTTAGATCCGTTCTTGAGTTTCCAACGGTAGAGGCACAGTCCAATCTCGATCTACATAGCATATGTTTATTCCACTATGATTCGTCGTTGAGTGAATGCCGCGGTGGGCGGACGTGGGCTGGCGATCCGGCCAGTGGGTGGGTTGGTGGGTTGAAGTTAGGGCACGATTGCACATGGGGTGCCCCTGATGAACCTGGCGAGAGTCTCTCCTCTCCATCAGATAACCTACAACCATCTTTCTCTTGTTTTCTGGTCTTCTGTTTGTGTAGAACAGCTTTCCACTCTCTTCTTATTCCTTCACTATCCTTCAGTCAGTCGGTCATTATCTCTTTCCTCCCAAAGAAGCACTTTCATAGTACTAAACGCTTCAGCGTCATTCACTCGTTTCACGACCTCTCCTTTTCACGCCACTCGTTTTGCCCTAAGCCACGCCCGTTCTACAGTCCACAGTGAACACCATGTCGACCAACAGCACCACCACTGATACCAGCACCTTTGTGTGCACCCTCCAGACGTGCAGTCTCGACTATGCCATGATCCACTACATCCCCTCGCTGGCCGGGAACGCGCTCTTCCTGGCGCTCTTCTGCGTGGCAGCAGTGATTCATCTGTTTCTGGGGGTGTGGCACCGCACCACCAGCTACCTGGTGGCGGTGATGGGGGGGCTGCTACTGGAGATCATTGGCTATGCGGGGCGCATCAGCCTGCACGACGACCCTTTTTCCTTCAACGCCTTCCTGCAGTACCTGATCTGCCTCACCCTAGCGCCCGCCTTCATCTGCGCCGCAATCTACCTGTGCTTCGGCCGCGTGGTGATCGAGTACGACGCCCGGTGCTCGCGCCTCGCGCCCGCCACGTACTCGAAGGTCTTCATCGCCTGCGATCTCGTGTGTCTGATCCTGCAGTCTGCCGGGGGCGCCATCACCTCCACCGCCGGTACGGACAACACCAGTCTCAGAGACCTCGGCATCGACATCATGATCGCCGGGTTGGCGTGCCAGGTCGTCTCGTTGGTAGCCTTCATGGCGTTGGCCGGCGACTTCGCTCTCCGACTGCGCCGGCACCACGCCCAGGGGTCGGCCTCGCTGCTGCCCGTGGACTGGCACGCTGGGTGGAAATGGAGGGGGTTTCTGATCGGTTCGTTTGCTTGCCTTGCTCCTCTCCTATCCCTCTAAGCAGTGTATTAAACCTTCGACCAGGTCTGATCGTCGCAACCACAACCATCTTCATCCGCTCGTGTTTCCGCGTCGCCGAACTGAAGGGGGGATTCGGGAGCGCCCTTGCCAACGACCAGGTAGCGTTCATGATCCTCGAAGGTGTGATGATGATCCTGGCCTGCGGCGTCATGACGGCGTTTCACCCGGGACTGGTCCTTTCGCGTGAGCGCTGGAATGCCTCCGCGCAGCAGCAGCTGAAGTTGCATCAGGTCGAGAGTCGTTCCAGTCAGATAGAGATGATACAGCGCTCGGGTGTATAGTCCCTTCTCTTTTGTTTGTGGATCGTGCTAGGAAGGTTTGAAAATAATCGATTCCATGATGTCTCAAGACACCACCGCGTTAATAAATCTATGTCCTCTATCGTAGGATCCTCTCCCAATACCTCCCACGAACCTTCCACTCCGCATCTGAGCCACCAGCCATCAGCCATCAGTCCCGCCGACGCACACGCAGACAGAGCTGTGCACTCGGCCTCGCCGTGCCAACCTGCACCTCCTTCTCCGGCCCCTGATCGATCGGCTCCACCTCATAGTGCCGCACCAGATACGCCAGCATGAGCTTCATCGTCTGGGCCGCGAAGAACCGTCCCGGGCAAGCATGCCGCCCGTGCCCAAACACCAAGAAGGCATCGGTCGTCGTCGCGATCGACAGCGCTTTCTTGCGGTTCTCCTCCAAATCACTAAATCGAAAGGGATGGAAGGTCAATGGATCGGCGTAGTTGAGCGGGTCGCGGTGGATGGCATGCGCCGGCACACACACGCGCACGCCCCGCGGGAGATGCAGCAGCCCCTGGTCGAAGTCCAGTCCCGCGGCTGGCGCCACCATCCGCGGCACCGCGATGTACGAGAGGTCTGAGACGCGCATTGATTCCCGGATCGTCGAGTCCACGCGCACCAGTCGGTCCAGGCCGGCTTTGGTCCATTGGTCTGGATGTGGCTGAGGCGGTGGCTGGGACGATTGGTTCTCTTCGCGCCAGACGCGCTCGCATTCCTCGCGGAGCTGCGCCACGAAGGTCGCACAATCCGGGGCAGAGTACAGGTCGATCACCGTGTGGGTGATGGACATGGCCATGGTTTCGATGGCCACGAAGTTCAGCATCAGCAGGCGCTGCGTGATCAGCCGCGGGTCGATCTCGCGCGGGTCGTCGCGTTTCACGCACTCCTCGAGGAGCCATTGGAGTCCGTCAACCTGTAGAAGCCGTCAAATTTCCGGGGACTGTGCTTAGAACCAAAAGGCAGTAGAGACTCCTTGAGACTGGAGACATTGGAGGAGAGCCACGAACCGGTGCCTTCCAGGCGGGATCCTGCGCGAGGGTCTTCTGCAGCCGATCCTGCACTACCGGCATACATATGTCCACGCAGATCTGGAGGTTCTTGCGATTGGGATACGTGATGAGCGGAGCGAGGAGCGAACGCAGCCACCGCGGCAATAGGCGGATGATGATGCCTGCGCGCCCAACGCTCTCAGAATACTGGCGCGAGTGGTGCAGGAAGTCCTCATTGCGGCAGATGTCCGGGCCGGCGAAGACGCGGTTGGCCACGCGGGTGACGATCTGCGTGCACGTTTCGAATACCTTCACCTTGACCTCCGTGGACGCCGTGTGCCGCGTGCCCCAGTACTGCCGGAAGCTGCGGTCGACCTCATCTGCCATGATGGGCAGGACCAGCGGCAGCTGGCGCGTCAGCTGCCGGCGCACCAGGTCGAACTGCAGTGGCACCTGCACTGCGTGCCATCCCAGCGGGCCCTGGGTGTAGTAGTGCTGCAGTTGATCGGCATGGATGATCTCATGGTCCAGCTCTCGGTCCGATTTGGCCAGCAGCTCGCGCATGCTGCTCGGTGGCAGGACGACCCAGGGTGCTTCCGCAATGGTGGGCAGCACGAACGCCCGGCCCTGTTTGGAGTACTGTGCACGTCAGTGGGATGGGATGGAAGGTGTGAGAGAGAGGTCGAGCGAGGGGGAACCGACCAACCTTCTCATAGCCCTCCTCCAGCATCTGCCGGATGCCGCGGATAGTGCGCAGCGAGGCCCGGAATCTGGAAAACCACTCGACGCGAACGCCTACCCATGGCTGCGTCTTCCAGAACTGACGATGCTCGCGTGAGTCTGTCAGCACCAGTTGGTGGAAAAGGAGGACGATGGTTATGCCGATAGCTGCGTGCAGCAACAGTCTCGGTTCTCCGGCGAGGAGTAGTTCAGGCAGCATACTGTAGGAGCATGCACACGAAGCCTGTGTCAATTGACTTTTACGAGAATGCAATATGCTTTGCCGGTCGTCTCTGCGACGAACACTTTAAGGGTTCGAGAGAGTGTGGGGGGAAGAGGTCCCATACAGAGCATTATCAGCAGAGGCGATAAAAGGGCTGGCGACATCAAGGTAGTTCTTGCCAGAGCAATTGATGGCCCGACCACGGGTCTTTTTCTTGGAATTCCATGCACGAAGAGTTCTAGGCATTAGATAAATAAGCTACTGGTAGTGTATTGCACTGTTTCCTACAAGCAGACAAGGGTGAATCTACGCTGCGATTTGGATGTATATTCTGAACTTGACCACGGCTGCGGGTTCATGTAAACCATCCGAAATAAAACAAGGGGTCTGTCTTCTACGACATAGAAACTACCACGATGGTATATACCCAATTCGGTACTGACAAGTATTTACCAGGTACTTATTTGGTCTGGTTCTACGAGGCCTGTAGTGGCGGGTGGTAGTGATCGCGCCCGCCAAAGGCCATTCCGAGCGACTCATGGGCAAGGGAGCCAGGAAAAAGTGAAAGATGACAGACGAGATATAAGAAACGATAAATGAAAAAGGCAAAAACATAAGAGGACTGCATTTGTCACTGCTCGGATTTCTTTTACGCCGCTTATTGCGACCTGATAACGTGCAGCAGGGTGCATGACTCAGCCGTGGACGAGCAACGCAGGCTACATCCGAGAGCCGTCGCTGACTAAGGCAACCATCCACCCTCATTCCAGCCACAGCCAAGTGAAAAGAACCAGATAGTGAGGCTGAGATAGGCTGTGAATGCAGAGGGGTCGGACGAAAAGCCCAAAAGCAGCAAAACAGAAAAGAAGACAGGAAGAGTGGGGAAACCATGTTGCCCTCCACCATGTGGCGGCGTGACCAGATGGGCCCTAAGTCGAGGCTTCAAGCGTTCGGGTCCAGCTCCACCATAAGGCTGTTTCGCAGCAAGCACAGATCCTCTGAGCTATGGTACACTCTAGGTAATATAGGTAGATCAATGCCCTGCTCATGGATGATGGTGTCAACAATCTTTCCACGTTCAGTCGCGGGAAGGTCACCTCTCTTGTCGACTCCGTTTTCTCACGGGCAGCACATCTGACAAATCGAGCGCACGCACGAGTCATCAGCACCAGCATCAGAGGGATCTCTCCGTATGCTTCCTCATCTCCTCTATTCTCAAGCCGTTCTTCGACACCCAGTAAGTAATAGTAAGTAATTTCCTCACTCACCCACAAACATCATGACCCCAGAAAACCGTGCTCTCCAATCCCCGGAGAATGAGACGGAGACGAGAGTCCTCGTCGACGCCCCAAGGGCAACAGCCCACGAAGAGGAGTTCCAAAGCATCTGCGCCGAGGTACTCAGCATCGAGGTCGACAAGCTAGATGCGTCGCAATCGTTCATCGGACTGGGCGGGGACTCCATAGCCGCCATCAACCTGATTGCGCGCTGCGAGGAGCGAGGAATGGAGGTGCAGACGGGCGCAATAATCAATGCAACCAGCATTACCGAGCTCTTCTCGACCGTGAAAGTACGACCGTCACGAGAAAATGCACAACCCACGGCTCCGATGCCCACGAGGGCCTCGCGACTCGAGGAAGCCGAATCCGCACCCTTCAGCCTGTGGCAGGACTACACCCAGGCAAGTCCCGAAGAACAATCCCTACTTCTGGAGCGGGTGGCGACGCAATGCGGGATCGAAGTTGATATGATCGAAGATGTGTACGCCTGCACCCCATTGCAGGAAGGTCTGGTGGCCATCACGGCCCGTAAACCGGCGGCCTACGTCGACCGCCGCGCATTTACCCTGGCACCCACCATCGACCTCGAGCGGTTCCAAGCGGCCTGGGAGACCTTGATCGCCAGAACCGCCGTTCTACGCACCCGCATCTGTATGGGCCCGAGCGGCCGGTCGTTGCAGGTAGTGAGTCGCCAACACATCCCATGGCGACATGGCACCACCCTGAAAAGCTATCTGGCGGAGGATCGCAAAGAAGGAATGCAGCTCGGGCAGCCCTTGGCCCGGTGGGGTCTCATCCCCAGATCGGACGACACGAACGGCGAGGGGGCGGTTTTTGTGTGGACTGCGCACCACAGTGTCTACGATGGATGGAGTGCAACCCTGCTCTACCGCCGTCTCGCCGCCATCTACTTCCACAACCAGCTGCCCCTCTCAATTCCTTACACGCGCTTCGTGCGCTACGTAGAAGGTAAAGATCCGGTCCTCGCCGCCAACTATTGGCACGACCAACTGCAGGGGGAGAATTCGATGGCGCACTGGCCGGCGCTGCCTGCCCCCAACTATCAGCCCAGTCCCCGGACCCAGTTCAGGGGTGAGATCTCGATGCGCGACGGGGCCGAGCAGGGCGTGGTCATGATGTCGCATATCCTGCGCGCCGCGTGGGCGCTCGTTCTGGCCCAGTACACTGGCCAGAACGACATCATCTTCGCGGCCACCCTGTCGGGGCGCAATGCCCCTGTCTCGCAGGTCGCCGAGATCGCCGCCCCCCTGATCACCACCGTCCCCGTGCGCATCCGCATTGATCGCACGCAGACTGTAGGGGGATTTCTGCAGGCCGTGCAGCGTCACGCGACGGAGATGATCGAGTATGAGCATACCGGACTGCAGAAGATAAAGACCATGCTACCAGAATTGAGCGGGGCCTTGGACCTCCAGAACTTGCTGGTCATTCAGCCCGCCTCCGAACGCGACGTCTACCAGGCCTTTCCGGGACTGAGCCCGGTGTCGCTGCCCCTGGAGGACTTCGACAGCTACGCCGTCAACGTGGAGTGCACTTTGGGGCGCCAGGCCGTAGCGGTGGAGGTCATGTACGATGACAAGGTGATCGCCCCCGCGGACCTGGCCAAAGTCATGGACCAGTTCTCCTTCTTGGTGCAGGAGCTCAGCCGTCCGTCAGCTCGGGATCGGCTCTTGCAGGACGCCGTCAGAATCTCTCCATCCGACCAGCAGCAGCTCCTAGAATGGAACACTACCGTGCCCGCATCGGTGGACCGGTGTATTCAAGATCTGGTCGCAGAACAGGTGCGGTTGCGGCCGACGGCGCTCGCGGTCGACGCATGGGATGGCCAGTGGCAGTACGCCGATTTAGCAAGCCAGAGTATTGCGCTAGCCCATTACCTGGTCGGGCTGGGTGTCGGCCCCGAACAGCCAGTGGGACTGTGTATGAACAAGTCCAAGTGGGCGGTGGTGGCCATGTTGGCCATTCTCCAGGCTGGCGCTGCAGTCCTGCCCTTATCGGTGCGTAGCCCACTGGCTCGCTTGCAGGGTATTGTTCAGGACGCTGGCCCGCGCGTGATTCTGGTCGACCAGAGCCAGGAAGACCGGCTGGATAACGACGGCTTGAACACGCTTGTTGTTGATGCCACGCTGATAGCGAGCCTGAGCCCCAATACAGAACCGCCACACACCGGCGTCACGCCACAGAATACAGCATGGGTGGTATATACCTCAGGGAGTACAGGTACCCCAAAGGGTGTGGTGCTGGAGCACCGATCGCTGTGTACCAGCCTCATAGCCCATGCAGCTGCTGTGGGGATTGATCAATATACACGGACACTGCAATTCGCGGCCTACACCTTTGATGTCAGCCTGTGCGACATCTTCAGCACCCTGCAGGCCGGGGGATGTGTTTGCGTGCCGTCTGAGGAGGAGCGCATGAACGCATTGGCCGCGACAGCTGCGCGTATGGAGGTCACCTACGTGGAATTAACATCCACGGTGGCCGCCACCCTCTCCCCGGCGACGGTGCCCTCCCTGACCACGTTAGCCCTAAGTGGAGAGCCGTTAAAGCCCGCGATCTTGTCGACCTGGGCCCGACGAGCGAGCGTGTTCAACTCCTATGGCCCGTCGGAATGCTCCATCGTGGTTTCAAATAGCCAACGCTTGTTCCACATCGACCAGGCTCGAAACATTGGCCGGCCCATGGCGTCCAACTTTTGGGTGGTGCAGGCGACCGATCACCAGACTCTGTGTCCCATCGGCGCCCCGGGCGAGCTGCTGATCGAAGGGCCCCTACTGGCCCGTGGCTATCTTCACGACGAGGCGAAGACCACGGCCAGCTTCGTCGTCGACCCGCAGTTTATAACACAGCTGGGTCTCCCGAAAACCGGACGTCGTATGTACCGGACCGGTGATCTGGTAAGTCAAAATCCGGACGGATCGCTGCTCTATCTTGGCCGCTGCAATAGCCAGCAGGTCAAGATCCGCGGTCAACGCGTGGATGTGGGCGATATCGAGTACAATATTGCGCAGCATCTTCCGGGGTTGAACACCGTTGCGGTGGAGCTGGTGGAACGCGGCACTCAGATCTACCTGGTGGCAGCAATGGATTTCGCTGCCAACACCTCATACGGGAGCGACAAGCTGCGCTCCATTGCAGAAGACCTGCGGAAGAAGCTCCTCCAGTCCCTCCCAACGTACATGGTGCCCACGCTGTATATCCCGGTGGAGGCGATGCCCACCAATGCGTCGGGGAAGCTCGACCGGCAGGCTCTACGTACATACCTGAACAGCCTCTCGACCTCGGACCTGCAACAATACATGCCAAATGCAGGGCCCAAAGCGGTGCCCTCGACGGAGATGGAGCAACGGGTGCGGGACTGGTGGGCCAAGACGCTGGCCCTCGCACCAGACACCATCGGCCGCGAGGATGACTTCTTCCAGATTGGCGGTGACTCTGTCGCCGCGATGCGCATGGTGGCAATCCCCGACGCGCGTCAACACCATCTGACTGTCGCGGAGATCTTCCAACATCCGATTTTGTCGGATCTCGCTCGCAGTGTGAAAGGACGGGCCATGGCGAACATGGAGAAGCAGACCGAAGAGGCCGATCCAGAACCCTTTGCCCTGTGGCAAGTGCCTGAAGACGCCCAATTCCCAAGCCGCACTCTTCAACAACGGCTCGCACGCATTGCTCAACAGTGTGGTGTCACGGTGGAGGAGATTGAGGACATCTACCCCTGTACCTCGATCCAGGAGGGTCTTATCGCAGTCACTGCCCACCAGCCCACGGCCTACGTGAGTCGACAGGTGTACCGACTGGGCAGCTCGATCGACGTGGATCGCCTCCAGGCAGCCTGGCACACGTTGGCTGCCGTAACCCCCATCCTGCGCACGCGTATCGTGGTGGACCTGGAGGAGGACAGTCAGGGCGGTTCGTTGCAGGTGGTGGTCCGATGCCCTCTGGTCTGGCACCATAGCACCGATCTCGATCAGTACGTGGCTGCAGATGAGGCGCAGGGCATCCAACTCGGCCAGCCCCTGGTGCGTTTTGCGCTGGTTCAGCATCCCACCGAGCGCTTCCTGGTCTGGACGGCGCATCACAGCGTCTACGACGGCTGGAGCGCCGCCCTGCTGTACCGACACCTGATCGATATCTACCTTCATGACCGCATCCCTCCCACGGTCCCCTACACCCGGTTCATTTGGCATCTGCTGCGCCGAGACTCTGCCTCCGACGCCCAATACTGGTCGACGAAACTGCAGGGGGACCTGGTTGTCAATTGGCCCCCCTTGCCTCGGGCAGACTATCAGCCCCGGCCCATGCACCGCGACGTCTACACGATGCGCCTGCCGCGCTCGACGGTCCACCAACACCCCGCCTCGCTACTGCCCACCATCATCCGGGCCGCATGGGCGATGGTTATGGCCAAACAGGCGGGCCAAGGCCACCGCGTGGTCTTCGGGATGACGCTCGCCGGCCGCAATCTTCCAGTGTGGCAGGTGGCCGAACTGGCAGCGCCGACAATCACCACCGTGCCGGTCCGTGTCGATGTCGACCCGGACCAGTCAGTGCGGGACTTCCTGCGCACGGTGCAGCAGCAGGCGACGGAGATGATCGAGTTCGAGCACGCCGGCTTGCACGGAATTGGGAAGCTGGCGCCCGAGCTCCGCCCCGTGCTCGAGGTGCGCAATCTGCTGGCCATCCAGGCTGACTGGGGCGACGAGGGAACCAACTTGCCCGGTCTGGAGGCGCTTCCTGTGAATTTACAGGGGTTCGACATCTACGGCTTGACCGTGCAGTGCTCGCTTGGGGACGACACCATCACCGTGGAAACACGCTACGATGAGAATGTTATTCCAGGTCCTCACGTCCGGCGACTCGTGCGCGGCTTGGAACATGTGGTGCAGCAGCTCTACAGCACCCGCTCCGGCCGCGAGCGACTCGGCGATATCTCTCTTGTTAGTCCCGAGGATAGGGCTGCCATCCTGCAGTGGAATCGCTCCGCACCTCCGCGCATTGAGCGGTGCATCCATCACCTCGTGGCAGAGAAAGTCGCCCAACACCCCGATGCCACCGCCATCTGTGCCTGGGACGGCAATCTAACGTACCAGGAACTGGCGACCCACGCGAACCAGCTGGCCTGTTATCTCCAGACTTTGCAAGTTGGCGCAGAGACCATGGTTGGGCTGTGCATGGATAAGTCTAGATGGGCGGGCGTAGCCATGCTCGCGGTGCTTCAAGCTGGCGGAGTAGTTGTCCCGCTGGGTGTGGCCCATCCCCCGGCTCGTTTAGCTGGTATCCTGGAGGACACCAAGGCGCAGATCATCCTAGTCGATGCGGAGCAACGGGATCGACTCGCTAGTTCCGATCTCTCCGAGAATGTACAGCTCGTGGTGGTTGATGCTACTCTGCTACGCACCCTGCCTGTGCGGGAGGAGATCCCTGCGACGGTCAACCCAGAGAACGCGGCCTGGGTCATCTATACCTCAGGCAGTACAGGGAAGCCCAAGGGAGTGGTCTTGCAACATCGCGCTCTTTGCAGTAGCATCCAGGCCCACGGGTCACGGTTTGGTATGGGATCGCACACGCGAATGCTCCAGTTCGCCGCTCATACCTTCGATGCCTGTATCCAAGATTACTTCACCACCCTTGCCTGGGGCGGCGTGGTCTGTGTACCCAGCGAGGCAGATCGTATGAGCAACCTGACCCAGGCAATGCACACGATGGGGGTGACGTTCGCAACCCTGACCTCGACGGTGGCCCGCCTGATTCATCCCCCGGATGTACCATCAATGCAGCAACTGGCCCTGGTTGGCGAACCGGTCAAACCAGACGTGGTTGCACAGTGGCTGCCCTATGTCACCGTTCTGAACGCGTACGGACCGTCGGAATGCTCGATCCACTCGACGTGCAGTGCACCCTTGACCGATCCCAAGCAGGCCGCCATCATCGGCACCGGCATGGGCACGCGGCTGTGGGTCGTCGACGTCGCCGACTATCACCAATTGTGCCCTATTGGAGCGCCCGGCGAGCTCCTGATTGAAGGGCCGTTGCTGGCACGGGAGTATCTGAACGATGAGGTCAAGACTCGAGCGGCGTTCGTCGTCGAGCCGGCCTTTCTGCAGGAGCTCGCGCTCCACGACAATCCAGCAGCCTACCCTTCTCACCAACGGCGACGTATGTATCGGACGGGGGACCTGGTGCGTCAGAACGAGGATGGGTCAATCACCCATCTCGGCCGGCGCGACACGCAGATCAAGATCCGCGGCCAGCGGGTCGAGGTGGGCGAAATCGAGTATCAGATCACCCAGCAGCTGGTCGGTGCACGATCCGTAGCAGTAGAGCTAGTGCAGGACCCAGGCGCTGAACAGGTCAGTCTGACCGCGGTGGTGGATTTCCAAGAAGGCGTGGCCTATCGTGAGGGAGCCCTCCTGGCGCATGGGTTACTGCAGCCCACACCGGCCCTTAACACGGCCCTCCGACAGCTGCGCGGCACGCTGTTCCAGCTGCTGCCTACCTACATGGTGCCGGCGGTATTCCTCCCCATTCTCGAGATGCCGTTGAACGCCTCGGGGAAGTTGGACCGCCGCGCCATCAGAGATCTAGTGACAGCCATCTCTCCGGCGGACCGCCAGCCCTATCTGTCGATGAGCAATGAAGTTGGTGACGAGCCTATCACGCCGCTTCAACGCCAGCTGCAGGAGCTCTGGGCCAGTGCCTTGCGCGTATCTGTCTCTCAAATCAATATCCACGACAACTTCTTCCAGATTGGCGGCGACTCGGTGGTCGCGATGCGCATGGTGGCGAGCGCAACAGGCCGCGCACTCCAAGTCACCGTGGCGGATCTCTTCCAGCAGCCTCGACTAGTGGATCTGGCAGAACGCTTGAGCAGCCGAGTGCAGACTCAGAGGCCAGAGGCTCGGGAGGATGCGGATCCTGAGCGGTTCTCTTTGTGGTTGGGTGACGACAGCCCCGATGAGGCGCAGGTGCAGGATCAGTTGCAGGAGATCGCGAAGCAATGCGGGACGGCCGTGGCGAAGATCCAGGACGTCTATCCGTGCACGCCCTTGCAACAAGGCCTTATGGCGATTACGGGTCGACAGTCCTCGGCCTATGTCAACCGCCAGACCTTTACGCTGGACCCGGGTCTGGATCTCGACCGCTTCCAGGACGCCTGGCGGACTCTGGTGGCTGTGACGCCCATCCTCCGCACGCGCATTGTCGTTGGCAGCGAGTCTGCCACGGCCCTGCATCAGGTCGTCCTCGACGATGAGATAGTCTGGCACCACGGTAGCGATCTGGAGGAGTATCTGCGCGCCGATCAGCAGCAGGAAATGGGACTGGGAACACCGCTGGCACGATACGGGTTGGTTCAAGACCAGGAGTCTGGCCAACGGTTCTTTGTGTGGACAGCCCACCACAGCTTGTATGATGGGTGGAGCACCCTTCTGCTGTATCGTCATCTTGCAACTATATTTGAGTCGGGTGAAGTGCCCTCCTCGGTGCCGTTCACTCGGTTTCTCCGGTTTCTCCGCGACCAGGAGGCCAAGGAGCAGATTGATGATGTTAGTAGGGCAAAGGACCGCGCCGCGTACTGGACGGATCAGCTCCAAGGGGACGTGATGAGCAATTGGCCTCCTCTCCCTCATGTCGACTATCGGCCCCGTCCAGGCTTGGAACGGACACGCCAGGTCTCACTTCCTGCACACGGGTCCGGCGGCGACACGGTGACGGCATCCAACGTAGTGCGGGCTGCCTGGGCGCTGCTGATGGCCCAGTACTCAGGCCACGATGATTTCGTCTTCGCCGCCACAGTATCAGGTCGGAACGCACCGGTGCAGGGGATTGAGAGCATCGTGGCGCCCACGATTACCACCGTCCCCGTGCGCATGCACGTTGACTGGACGCAAGACGTGACCTCGTTTCTGGACGCGGTGCAACAGCAGGCCGCACAAATGATCGACCACGAGCACACGGGGCTCCAGACAATCAAGACCCTCATCCCGCCAGAGTCCGCCCCTGCACTCGATCTGCGAAATGTGCTGGTGGTGCAGACTGCCGATGAGGCCGATGCACTGCACCAATTCCCCGGCGTCCGGCCACTGACGACCAGCGAGGCGGGCATCGAGTTCGACAGCCATGCCCTAACTGTCGACTGCACTTTGAGTCCCACCGACCTACGCGTCGCCATCCGGTACGATGAAAACATCGTGCCCACACACCAGGTGGACCGCATCCTCGCGCATCTCATCCACCTCGTCCAGCAGTTATACACGCCCGCATGCGTCAAGTCGCGCCGCCTGGGCGACCTAGATCTCATCAGTCCCGCGGACCAGCAGCTGATCTTCGAGCACAATGCACAAGTCGACATCTCGCGTGTCGATGAGACCATTCACGAGCTAGTCCGCAAGCAGGTGGTTGCTCGTCCTGAAGCCCCTGCTGTGTGTGCGTGGGATGGGGACCTGACGTATCAAGAATTGTTCGACGAGGCGATTCACCTTGCGCACTTCCTGGTCGACATTGGTGTCGGCCCCGAGACGAAGGTGAGCCTGTGCATGAATAAGTCGAAGTGGGCAATCGTGGCAATGTTTGGCATATTATTCGCGGGGGGTGTGATCGTGCCTCTCGGGGTGACGCATCCTCTCTCGCGTATCGAGGTGATAGTCAACGACACCGAGGCCGACGTGATCCTGGTGGACGCCGAGCAGCGTGCACGACTCAGCCCCTTGGCCCTCTCTGTCCGCCTGGTCGTCGTCGACGCCGGTCTTCGCACGACCCTGGTGCCGCATACCAGCGCCCCCACCACCAGCGTGTCGCCCGATAACGCCGCCTGGATCATCTACACGTCAGGCAGTACAGGGACACCGAAAGGCGTGGTCTTGGAGCACGGCGGGCTGTGTACAAGCATGCAGACACAGGCCCGAAAGATGAAGATCACCAGCGAGACCCGCACTCTGCAGTTCTCCCCTTTCACCTTCGACGTCAGTATCTCGGATGTCTCGGCCACACTCATCTACGGAGGCTGCGTGTGTATCCCGTCCGAGAGTGACCGGGTCAATGCCCTCGCAACCACTATTCGCAGCATGCAGGTCAATTTCGCCAGTCTTACGCCTACAGTGGCCCGATTGCTGTCTCCCGCTGATGCCCCGTCGCTGCGGACACTGGCCTTGACCGGCGAAGCCCTAACACCCGAAGTCATCGCCCTCTGGAGTCAGCCCGGGGTCGCGATCTACAATACCTACGGCCCGTCCGAGGGGTCAGTCTGCACCGCAAATGGACCGCTGTCACGCCCCGAGGAGGCGCTCACGATCGGCACCCCCATGGCCACGCGTCACTGGGTGGTCCATCCGCACAGTCATGACAAGCTGTGTCCCATCGGTGCGCCGGGAGAACTGCTGATTGAGGGCCCGTTAATGGCCCGGGAGTATCTGAACAACCCCGAGAAGACGGCTGCAGCCTTTTTGGCCCCGCCGGCCTTCCTGTCCTCGCCTTCGGGCTGTCGCATCTATCGCACCGGGGATCTTGTCTGCCAGCACGCGGATGGATCCTTCACCTACCTCGGACGACGGGACACGCAGGTCAAGATCCGGGGCCAACGCGTGGAAATCGGCGAGATCGAGCACCAGATCACGCAGCAATTGCCCGACGCGGAGACCGCCGTGGTGCATCTGCTCGAGCACGACGCCAAGATGACCCTGGTGGCCGCCATCGAGTTCCGCAAAGAAGGCGAGCAGACCAAGGATGCAGTCCTGGCGACCCTGCCTCCCACGCCAGCCCTGCGGTCTGCCTTCAAGGCCCTGCGCCAGGGGCTGCTAGATGTCCTCCCGACATATATGGTGCCTGCGATGTATGTGCCGGTCACGGCGATCCCGCTTAACCTTTCGGGGAAGCTGGATCGTCGAGCTGTGCAGGTCTTCCTCAACGCAGTCTCGTCCGTCAGTCTAGGGCAATACACCGCAGAGGACAGTGAGTGGGGGGATGGGGCAGAGCTCCGTAAGGTAGCGCCCTCGACCCCCATGGAGACTGCCGTGCAGCAGCTATGGGCGCAGGCGCTCCGGATGCCCATTGCCGAGGTCGGTGCCCACGATAACTTCTTCCAGCTTGGGGGTGATTCGGTCACGGCCATGCGGATGGTGGCCACGGCCACCCGGACGCACAAGGGGTGGAGGTTAGTCGTGGCGGACGTCTTCCAGCACCCGCGGCTGTCGGACCTCGCGCGCGTTATTGAGGAGCGACTCAGTGAGAAAGAGGAGACAAGTGGTACAGTGGAGGTGCAAGACCCGGCGCCATTCACCATCTGGGAACAGGCTGTCAATGCCAATCCCGAGACGCGCGCGGGGCGCCTAGCCCTTATCGCCGAGCAATGTGGCGTGGCCGTGGACCAGGTCGAAGACGTCTATCCATGTACAGCGTTGCAAGAGGGCCTTCTGGCCAGCACTGCCCGTCAATCGTCGGCGTATGTCAGCCGGCAAATGTACGCGCTGTCTGCCGAGATCGATCTTCCTCGGTTCCAGGCAGCCTGGCAGACCCTGGCCGCACATACCCCTATTCTGCGAACCCGCGCAGTTATCGACAGTGAGGGCGCCTGGCAGGTCGTGGTCCGCGATACGATCGTCTGGCACAAGCACTCCAGCCTGGATGAGTATCTTCAGCAGGACGAGGCGGTTGGTATTCACCTTGGAGCTCCTCTGGCGCGGTATGGTCTTGTTAATTCACCGTCCGGTGACACGGTGTTTCTCTGGACGGCCCATCACAGTATCTACGATGGCTTTACTGTGCGTCTCCTGTGCCAGGAGCTGATACACATTTACAACGCCGAGGACTACATCCCGCGTTCTATCCCGTTCACGCGCTTCATTCGCTATCTCACGCACATCAATGCCTCCGAGAGCCAGCAGTATTGGAACAAGCAGCTCGCCGGGGAGGAGGTGGTGACCGACTGGCCGCCTCTGCCGCACGCGGGCTACGAGCCCCGAGCCCGGACTTCAATCCGCAAGGAGGTCACCCTGGGTCCCAATGCTGGACCAGGCAATATCGCCATGGCGAACGTGCTGCGCGCCGCGTGGGGTCTAGTCATGGCCCAGTTCTCCGGCCAGCCAGACGTAGTATTTGCCGCGAACGTCTCCGGCCGCAACGCCCCGGTGCCCGGCGTGAGCGAGATCATCGCGCCGACGATCACCACCGTGCCCCTGCGTATCCAGACCGGCGGTGATCAGACCCAGACGGTGGCAGACTTCCTGCGAGGGGTACAGGAGCAAGCAATCCAGATGATAGCGTACGAGCACACCGGACTCCAGGGCATCCGCGGCCATCCGGCGTTGCAGCTGCGCAACCTGCTGGTTATTCAACCCGCTGCCGAGAGTGACACGACGCTCGACTTCCCCGGGATTGAGGCCTTGCCCCTCGCCGTAGAGGATTTCGATAGTTATGGACTGAATGTCGAGTGTACGCTGGGGACAACGATTGGGGTGCAGGCGCGGTTCGACGAGATGGTCGTTGCACCGGCATATGTGACCCGTGTGCTCAATCAGTTCTCACACATCGTCGCGGTGCTGTGTGATCCCAGTCTCCAACGCTCGTCCCTGCGTGAGCTGGATCTACTCAGCCGTGTCGATCACGCACAGATTGCGGTCTGGAATGCCACCGTCCCGGAGCGCGTCGAGAAATGTATCCACGAGCTGGTGGAAGAGCAGGCACAGGCTCGCCCTACAGCGCTAGCGGTTTGGGCTTGGGATGGGCAGCTCAGCTACCGTGAACTGACACATCTTGCTAGTCTCTTAGCCCACCGCCTCGTTGCACTCGGGGTTGGACCAGAGCGGATGGTGGGTGTTTCGATGGCCAAGTCCAAATGGGCGGCGGTTGCGCTGTTGGCCACCCTCCAGGCTGGGGGAGTCGTGGTGCCCTTGAGCGTCAGTCATCCCATCCAGCGAATTGAGACAATTCTCCACGACGCTGCGGTGAGCGTGACTTTGGTGGACGGCCCGGAACACGACCGCTTAAACGGCCAAGTCGATTGTTCCCTCCTCGTGGTCGATTCGCAGCTTTTCGAGAGTCTGTCTACCACTGTCACTCTCAACAATGAGGTTGCATTCGTACCCCCTGTCCCCCCTGTCAGTGTCGCCCCTGACCATGCTGCCTGGGTCATCTACACATCCGGGACAACGGGAACCCCTAAAGGCGCCGTGCTCGAGCATGGGACCCTGTGTACGAGCATCCGGGCCCACGGCACGCGGTATGGGTTTGGGCCCCATACGCGCAAGCTGCAGTACGCGGCGCATACCTTCGACGGCACGATCGAGGATTACTTCACCACCTGGGCCTGGGGCGGGCTGAGCTGTGTGCCGTCGGAAGAGGACCGGCTGGACATGCGCCAGCTGACGGCGTTCATGCGCCAGACCCATGTCAACGCGCTGGCCACCACCTACACCGTGGCCGGACTCTTCACGCCCGAGGAGGCTCCCAGTCTGCGCACGGTCGTTCTGGGCGGCGAGCCCGCAACCATTGAGGTGACCAATCGCTGGCGGACCAAGGTCGACCTCTTCAACTGCTACGGTCCCTCGGAGTGCTCCATCTTCTCCTCGGCAGCCGGCCCGGTCCAGAACATCGACGAGATCCATAACATCGGCACGCCCATCGGCACTCGCCTGTGGGTGGCTGATCCCCAGAACCACGATCGCTTGTGTCCCATCGGCGCGCCGGGCGAGCTGCTGATCGAGGGGCCGCAGTTGGCGCGCGGGTACCTCAACAATGCTGACAAGACCCAGTCCCAGTTCCTTGTTGATCCAGGCTTTATGGCGCGATTCGGCCTAGCCCCAGGGCGACGTGTCTACCGTAGTGGGGATATCGTCCGTCAGAAGGATGACGGGTCATTCGTGTATGTGGCGCGCCGTGACACGCAAGTCAAGATCCGCGGTCAGAGAGTCGAGATCGGCGAGATCGAACAGCAGATCGTCCAGTCTCTGGCTGAGACCCGGTTTGTGGCGGCGGTGCTGCTTCAGCGCGGAGCCCAGGGCTCGCCGGTGTTAGTGGCTGCCATCGAGTTTATGTCGGGGAGTAGATATCTGAGCGGAGACGAGGAGAAGGACGGGAATAAGGAGGACCACCAGCTGAAAGCTACGGACAATGCTGTGCCACCCACAGAAGCGATGCAGGCGGCGTTCCAGGATCTCCATAGCGCCCTGTTCCAGGTGCTCCCAACACACATGGTCCCAAGCGCATACGTCCCCGTCGCCCATATGCCGCGCAATCTCTCTGGGAAGCTGGATCGGCGAGCCTTGCGGGAGCAGCTGGCTGCCATGTCCGCTGAGTCGATGCAGCAGTATCTCGAGGGGCGTAAGAAAGTCGCCCCTGCAACTGACATGGAGCGTACATTACAGAGTCTCTGGCTGGAAGCCCTGGGGATTGAGAGGGCAGAGAGCGTGGGCCTGCAGGACAATTTCTTCCAGTTGGGAGGCGACTCGGTGGCCGCTATGCACTTGGCAGCCCTAACCTGGCAACGCATCAAACTACATCTGACCGTCGCTGACGTCTTCCGCCACCCACGCCTCGGTGAACTGGCGCAGAGGCTGACGGAGCTCAGCTTGGTTACTACTGCGGAGCAGGCAGAGGAACAAGATCCCGAGCCCTTGAGCTTGTGGGCTAATGCCTCGCCCGAAGCCGTGAGCGAGATCGCAGCTCGTTGCCAGGTAGATGTGGATCGGATAGAAGATATATACCCCTGCACACCACTGCAGGAAGGCTTCATGGCGGTTACGGGGCGTCAATCCGCCGCCTACATCAGTCGACAGGTCTACTCCCTCTCGACCGCCGTCATCGACCTGCACCGATTCCAGGCGGCCTGGGAGACATTGACCCAGACCACGCCCATCCTGCGCACGCGTCTCATGATGGGTCCCAACCAGCAAGCCCTACAAGTGGTGGTACAAGCCCCGATTGTCTGGCGAGTCGGCACCGATGTCGCGACTTACATTGCCGAGGACCGCGAGGCAGGCATGAAATTGGACCAGCCGCTCGTGCGATATGGCTTGGTGACGGAGTCGAGTGAGAAAGCATATTTTATCTGGACCGCACATCACAGTTTATACGACGGCTGGACGATGCGCGAGATCGCGCAGCGCTTCGCACAGATCTACAATGGATTGGAACATGCGACCTCGATCCCGTCAACCATTCCATATTCCCGCTTCATCCGGTACTTGACCACGCGGGATCCCGTCGAGACGGCTCAATACTGGCGGGAACAGTCCGAGGGCGAGGTGGTGGCTGACTGGCCTGCACTGCCTCAGCACGACTACCACCCAAGGCCACAATCGCGCATCCAGACAGCCGTGGCGAGTCCAGCGCCCTTGAGCGGCGGCATTCTGATCTCCACCATCCTGCGCGCTGCGTGGGCAATTGTGATGGCCCAGTATAGTGGACACAACGACATTGTGTTCGCCGCCAGCGTGTCGGGGCGCAATGCCCCTGTGCGGCAGATCCAGGACATCGCCGGTCCAACCCTAACCACGGTGCCAGTCCGCGTATCAGTCGACAAAAGTATGACGGTGGCCCAGCTGCTGCAGACCATTCAGCGACAAGCTACAGACATGATTCCCCACGAGCAGACTGGATTGCAACAGATCAAAAAGCTGCTGCCTGACGCCACTGGTAGCACCGCTCTGGCCCTCCGCAACCTCCTGGTCGTCCAGCCCGCCGCCGAAAGTGCCAACAGCCCTATCGCCCTTCCGGGCCTGGAGGCTCTCCCTACACCGTTCGAGGACTTTGGCAGCTTCGGACTGCAGGTCGAGTGCACGCTAGGACGGCAGCAGATTGATGTAGACGTCCAGTATGACGAGCAGGTCGTCGCTACAGCCTATATTCAGAAGGTGGTCGACCACTTCGTGTATCTTGTGAAGGAGCTCGCCAACCCCGACCGGTTCCAACAGCCGCTGCACAAGTTACATATCAGTCCCCAAGACGAGGAGCAGATTCTGGACTGGAACCAGGTTGTTCCCACCTGCGTTGAGCAATGTATCCATGCCCTTGTGTACAATCGCGTGGTCCGCCAGCCCACTGCATGCGCAATCAGCGCCTGGGACGGCGACTTGACCTACGAGGAGCTTTCAGGACAGGCCGCGAGCCTGGCGGCCCATCTTCAGCACGACCTGGACGTGAAGCCGGAGCGCACGGTGGGAGTGTGTATGGACAAGAGCAAGTGGGCTGCCGTCGCCATACTCGCGGTTCTGTACGCCGGAGGCGTGGTCGTTCCCCTCGGGGCGGCTCATCCTCTGCCTCGCGTGCAGGCCATCGCACAGGATGCAGCGGTGGAGACCGTACTCGTGGATCGTGAACAGCAGCAACGGCTGATGTCACTGGGCCTGCGACTATTGATCGTGGACGAAGGACTCATCGCTCGCCACCCACCGCTGAACCTGGCACAAACCACCGCACTGCTGCAGACGAGCACGGTGCAGCCACACAATATGGCGTGGATCATCTACACCTCTGGTAGCACGGGCACCCCGAAGGGGGTGATTCTCGAGCACCAGGCACTCAGCACTAGTATCGAGGCACATGGCGCTGCCTTTAAGATGGATGAGACGACCCGTACCCTGCAGTTCGCAGCGCATACCTTTGACGCCACAATTCAGGATATCATCACCACCCTCTGGGCGGGAGGGTGTGTCTGTATTCCCTCGGAACATGACCGCGTCAATCGGCTCACGGAGGTCATGAGCGCCATGCGGGTCAACTGCGCCACTTTGACCTCGACAGTGGCGTCGATGCTGGTTCCTAACAGAATTCCCTCAATGCGGACGATGATCCTAGTAGGTGAACCGGTTACCGCGGCAGCCGTAGCCCTATGGTCGCCGCATGCCACTGTGCTGAATGCCTACGGCCCCTCCGAGTGCTCGATCCATTCTTCCTGCAGTCGACCAATTCACGACGCCGCCCTTGCGTCCAACATTGGCTTCCCCCTCGCCTGTACGTGGTGGGTGGTGGATGCCGATAACCATCACTCCCTCTGCCCGATCGGCGCCCCCGGGGAGCTTTTGATTGAGGGCCCGAATCAAGCCCGGGGCTATCTCAATGACGACGAGAAGACCCGAGCAGCCTTTGTTCAGGACCCCGACTTCATTGCCCGACTAGGCCTCGCAGGTCGACGCTTGTACCGGACCGGTGATCTGGTCAAGCAGAACCCGGACGGATCGCTGATCCATCTCGGCCGCCGGGATCTCCAGGTCAAGATCCGCGGTCAGCGCATCGAGGTGGGCGAGATAGAATACCAAATCCAGCGACATCTCGCCGGGGCGCGCACCGTCGCGGTAGAGCGCGTTCAGCACGGGGGAGATGGCGAGCAGATCAGCCTGGTAGCAGTAATGGACTTGGTCGACGAGACGCGCAACGACGACAACGACGCCGCTGCAACAACAACTGCTGCTGCTACTGTTGCTACTGCCACTGATGCGCTGCAGCCCCTGCCCCCTTCT
The DNA here is from genome assembly GCF_003184765.1 of Aspergillus aculeatinus CBS 121060. Lineage (NCBI taxonomy): Eukaryota > Fungi > Ascomycota > Eurotiomycetes > Eurotiales > Aspergillaceae > Aspergillus > Aspergillus aculeatinus. Next base: position 310,043 of record NW_020291492.1, read on the forward strand.
GAGCGCCTTCGCGTCAGATTCAATGAGCTTCGTCAGACGCTGCTCCGCATTCTGCCGGTCTACATGGTCCCCGCTGCATACCTTCCTGTGGATCACATGCCCTCGAATGCCAACAACAAGCTTGACCGGCGGGCCATCCGGGCCCTGTTGGCACAGCACTCGCTGGCCACCCTGCAACAGTACATCCACGACGACAAGGCTGAGATGCAGGCCTTGCCCGTGACCGCATTGGAGAAGAAGATGCATGCGCTCTGGCTGGAGGTGTTCGACCTCTCCACCGGGGTCAACGTGTCCATGAACGACAATTTCTTCCACCTAGGCGGGGACTCGGTAACGGCGATGCGGATGGTTGTCGTCGCCGCCTCTCACGGGCTGCAGCTGAGCGTAGAAGATATCTTCAAGTCACCCCGGCTAGCAGACTTGGCTGCCACGCTCGCGGCCCGGCCCTTGGAAGAGACACTGGCACAGGACATCGAAAATCCTGCCCCCTTCGAGCTGTGGGACGAGCTCCATGCTGCTGAGTCCACAGCCGAGCGAGAACAGCGCTTACTCCGCATCGCGGCTAGTGTTGGAGTGAGCTTGAATCAGATTGAGGACGTTTACCCCTGCACACCATTGCAGGAGGGCTTGATGGCCGTTACGGCACGTCAGCCGGCAGCCTATGTAAGTCGACAGGTGTATGCGATGGGTAGCGCCGTAGATCGCAACCAGTTCCAGGCGGCGTGGGAGACCCTGTCCGCGGAAGTCAGTATCCTACGCACGCGAATCCTAGTAGACGGTGAATCCCCCGCTCTGCAGGTGGTGGTGCGTGACGACATCTGCTGGCAATCAGGCACAGACCTTGAGCAGTACCTGCAGGCTGATCGCGCCCAGGGCATGTCTCTGGGCCAGCCGCTGGTTCGCTATGGGTTTGTCGAGGAGCCCACGGGGGCATGCTACTTCATCTGGACTGCGCACCATGCCTTGTATGATGGTTGGACAGTCGGTGCACTCAGCAAACGCCTTCTGAACATCTACCGCCAGGGCCGGTCTGCATCCTCGGTGCCCTACACTCAATTCATCCGGTATCTTCAACACGGTCGCCCGGACACCGTGGCGAGCACGCACTACTGGCGCGAGCAGTTGGAGGGCGACGTGATGGCCAGCTGGCCACGACGAGTCTCAGACAAGCAAGCCTTGCCACAGAACGACTTTCATGCAACAATCCCACTTCCGCCGACGCAGAGACATGGCCAGGTGACAATCTCGACCGTCCTCCGCGCTGCATGGGGGCTGGTCGTGGCCCAGTACTCGGGACATGGAGACATCGCCTTCGCAGCCACAGTTTCCGGCCGCAATGCCCCGGTTCGAGGCATTTCAGATATCGCGGGCCCAACCATTACGACTGTGCCAATTCGTACACGAGTCGACCACACAAGGACTGTGGCCGATTATCTTGATGCAATGCAGCGGCAAGCAACACATATGATTGACCACGAGCATACCGGTCTACAGGGGATCAAGGCATTGGTGCCCACATTGGCTAGCACGCTGGACACGGGCAGCTTGCTGGTCATCCAGCTGGCTGAAGAGAAGGATTCGCAAGGACAATTAGACTTCCCCGGCCTGGAGACCGTCCCCCTGCCAATCGAGCCCTTCAATGCACATGCGCTGACCCTCGAGTGCCAGCTTGGGGCACAGGAGCTCACCGTAGATGTGCACTACGATAAGCAGATCATTGCTTCGACCCAGGTCAAACGAGTGATCGACTACTTCGCCTGCCTGTTCCACCGACTATGCGATCCGAGCACGCAATCACAGTCCCTAGCAGAGATTCTGGCCATCAATGACGCGGATCAGCAGCGGATTCTGCACTGGAACGCGGACGTTCCGCCCCGGCTGGAAAAATGTATCCCCGAGATGGTACGCGAACAGGTGGAACGGTCACCCACAGCCATCGCTATCCATGCCTGGGATGGAGATATGACCTACCGCGAATTCTACGAGGCGGGTGCGCGCGTGGCCCACCAGCTCGTCTCCTTCGGGGTCGGGCCAGAAGGCATTGTGGGAGTTTGTATGGAGAAATCGAAATGGGGCGCTGTGGCGATGCTGGGGATCATGCAAGCCGGGGGAGCCATCATGCCCTTGGGCATATCACACCCCTTGGCCCGCATTGACACTATCCTCGACGCCTCGCGGGCACGCCTCATCATCGTCAGCTCTGCACAGGCCAAGCGACTGCAGGGGCTGACCAACCTCGCTAACATCCAGCTCGTCACCCTCGACCAGGATCATTTCGATACTTGGCCACGGTGCCAACAAGCGCCGGGGACGGGAGTGACGCCGTCCAACGCCTCGTGGGCTATCTTTACCTCGGGCAGTACAGGCGTGCCCAAGGGCGTAGTCATCGAGCACGGAACCATGTCGACGAGTCTAGACGAACAGGGACGCTGGCTGGGCCTCATGCCTGCGACGCGGTTCCTGCAGTTTGCTTCTTACACTTTCGACAATGTTATCACCGACACCTTTGCGACGACGGCCTTTGGTGGCGTCGTCTGCATCCCCTCCGAGGAAGCCCGCATGAACCAGCTCACCGAGGTGATGGCCGACATGAAAGTCAACACAGCGATGCTGACCTCCACTGTTGCACGGCAAGTGGCGCCCAGTCGCGTGCCAGCCCTAAAGACCCTGATTCTGACAGGCGAGCCTGTTCGGGCCGACGTTGTCAGCATCTGGCTGGGCCACGCCGATATCTACAACGCTTATGGGCCCACCGAAGGGTCCATGAGTACCTGTACTCGGCCCTATACCAATGCCCATGAAGTCAGCAACATCGGGTTCCCCTTGGCGACCCGGTTGTGGGTCACGCAGCCCACGCAAACCCATCTGCTGAGTCCTCTCGGCGCACCCGGCGAGCTCTGGATTGAAGGGCCCTTCTTGGCACGGGGATACCTCGGTGACCCCGTCCGCACTCAGGCCTCATTTATCGTCGATCCCGAGTTCACGCGGCGTCTGGGCCTCCACGGACGCCGGCTCTACCGTACGGGGGATCTTGTGCAACAAAACGAGGATGGAACTTTGATCCACCTCGGGCGAATGGACTCTCAGATCAAAATCCGGGGCCAGCGTGTCGAGCTCGGCGAGATTGAACATCAGATCCTGCACCATCTGCCCGGTGTGGGTACCGTGGCCGTGGAGCCGCTCACCGACGAGGACACGCAGCGGACCTTCCTGGTGGCCGCAATGGAGTTTGCTCTAGACAGTGAATATCGCCGTGGCGCAGTCACCCCGGCAGGACTGCTGGCGCCATCCCCGGTCCTAAGAATGGCCTTCAGCAAGCTGTATGGCGTCCTATTACAAACACTGCCTGTGTACATGGTTCCGGCCGTGTTCGTGCCCATTGCGGAGATGAGCCGCAACCTCTCCGGCAAACTGGACCGCAAGCTCCTCCGCACGATGCTGGCACGCTTGCAAGACAACGACGACAACGACAACGACAATCTCCGGCAGTATCGCGTGGGCGACGGTCCCAAGGTCGCGCCCTCCACCGAGATGGAGCGCCGACTTCAGGCCCTGTGGGCTGATGGGCTCCATCTCCCGGTCGACGAAATCGGGGCCCATGACAACTTCTTTCACCTTGGCGGAGACTCTCTGGCCGCCATGCGCATGGTGGCCGCATCACGCTCTCGCTCGTTCAAGCTAAGCGTGGCGGACATCTTCAAACACCCTTGTCTGTCTGAGCTGGCTGAGGTCGTGAGCGCGCGTGTAGAGGCACGTTTAGAAGAAGAGAAGAAAGAAGATGGGGTGGAGGAGGAGGAGGAGGAAGAGGAAGGCGTGGTCCCGTTTTCTTTAATCGACACCGATAACCCCGAAGCATTTATCCACGAAGTGGTCTCCCCCGTTTGCAACATCGGATGTGCGGACGAGGTCGTTGATATCCTGCCCACCACCGATTTTCAAGCCCTCACGGTGGCAGGCGTGCTCACGACCCCCGCCGCGGCCAACTGTGCGCATTTCCTGCTCGACGGCCAGGGCCCCTGTGACGTGGAGCGGCTGCGCAAAAGCTGCTTCGACCTCATCCGCGCCCTGCCTATCCTCCGCACGGCCTACATCTTCGATCAAAGCCGCCTGCTGCAGGTGGTCAAGAGTGCCTACGAGCCGGACATCCCCATCTTCCACACGGAGCGTACGGTCGAAGCGAAGACGGCCGAGATCATCAACCACCAGCTGCTCCCAGCCCCCTGCTTGGGCGAACCCTTCACGCAGATGGCCATTGTCGAGGAGGCGCACAGCACACGACACCGACTCCTCCTGCGCGTGACGCACGCTGAGTACGATGCCGTGTCCATCAATGTCATCTGGGAGACCCTGCGCTGCCTGTTCGAGGGCACAATCCCGCCTCGATCCCCATCCTTCGCGAGCTTCTACTACCACCAGCAGCAACGCATCACCGCACAAACGTACGACTACTGGACCGACCTGTTGGCGGGCTCGTCTATGCCCCAACTGGGCCGCTCCACCTCCGCCATCGGACAGTATCCGTCTACCGTGGCCCACCTCGCCCCACGGACGGTGACCCTCGCCAGCCCGCTGTCTGCGGGCGTCACCAGCCCAGTTCTAGTGAAGGCAGCATGGGCGATCACTTTGGCCCGTGTAGCCCAGAGCCAGGACGTGGTGTTCGCCGACACCGTCTCCACACGGGGCACCGTCGACGCCACCATGATGAATGCAACGGGCTGCTGCGTCACGCTGCTCCCCGTCCGCATGCAGCTGTCCTCTCCTGCTCTCACAGCCCGCGAGATACTGCAAGCTGTGCGCGAGCAGCAGATTCAGAGCTTCGAGCACGGACACCTGGGCTTCCGAGACATCCTCCATGACTGCACCGACTGGGCGACCTCGACGAGGTTTACATCCGCACTGAACCACATCACCGAGCAGACGAACGGGACCGTTCGTATGACCGGCCAGGAGTACGCTATTTCCAGCTTCGATGCGCTGGACGCGACATGGACAGTCGACGTAGGAGTCACGGCCGTCAGCCGGGAGGACGGCGCGCTGGACCTACGTATAGCCTACCGGCCTGACAGCATCACGCCGGAGATGGCATCGGAGTATGTGCTCATGCTCGCTGAGACGCTCACGACTCTCGTGGACGAGCCATCTCGCACTATCAAGGAGATGTTATCGGCCCCCGTGGCCCGGTCCGGGGGGAAGGGGAAGAGGTCATCGACGCCGGTGGTGCAGATCACGGAGCGGATCTCGGGCGAGGATCCCCTGGCCATGGCGTCGTATCTGCAGATCAAACAACGGCCTGAGTGGGAAGTAGTCCTGCAGCGTCGTCGGGGGGTCGCAACGGGAAAGACCAGGCCGGCAGCCTCCTTTGCACAGAGGGGCGGCGATCTCTTGGACGCGGTCTACTTAGCCTCTCTTCTGGGTCTGAGCGACCAGTTCGACTCCGCCCAGGCAGTCTTAGTGGGATCACGCCGTGAGGACGAAGCGTCTCTCGAGGAGGACCTGCCGTCAGTGAAAGCAAAGCGGCTGTCTCTCAGAACGATGTGGACAAGTGCCCGGAAGAGCTATGCTCGATGGTTCACAGCGGGTTCGCAGCAAAGAGGCCAGACATCACTGGCTGTTTAATATCTATGTCGGTTGATGTCTTATGTGTCTAGGTTCTATGTATATATGGTACTCTTCATTAGTTATATTCATCTAATTTCTTCGCTGTAATGAGTTGAGTTCTCTGTATCTGTTCTCCTTTGCCCTAACTTTATATGCGTTTCCCACGCAATGGCTCTGTAGCCCTCACACGCTCTGCATTATTTAAATCATATCATGCGTCGACTCTTGGCTCAGACGATAGTGGATCAGGCCACCTAGCCTGCTCTGATTTCGGCTGAACACGAAGGGGAAACATAAAAGGAGGCCGCTGACCCTCTGCACCGCCGGCGCCCTGGCATGGAATACGTCCGCCTGACACATTCCCTCCACTCTCCATTAAATCCCTGCCATATATGTGAAGCTTCATCATGCCTCGAATCTCCTACCACGGACTGATCACGGGTGCCGAGCAAGACCTCCAGTCGCTCACGCAAGCAGCTCTCGTGGATGGCTTCTTTAGTCTGGATCTCGACTGTCCAGAGGGCGTGAGGCTGCGTGAGGACATTTGCTTTCTTGAAAAATTCTCTGAGAACGTCTTCGACATCCCCACTCCCGTCAAGAAGCGCTTTGATTTCAAGACACTGGGACGGTTTCGAACCACGGGGTAAGAAAAATGATATCAACATCCCTGGACCCCAAGTCCAACCGGACTTAGATGGCTGTCCACTGACCGGCAGTCCGTGTGGCCATACAGATATAAGCCCTTGGGCATTGAAGAGGGCGCGAAGGCCGGAGAGCCCGACGGATTCGAGATGTTTATGGTATTCTGCCTGGGCGCTGTGTCCTGTCTTACCCTACCCTACCCTCCTCCCCTTTCTCTTTCTACCTCAAACGAGGCTAACCCATTGTCTATATTTCAGTTGCCCCAAAATGAGTTTCTCCTGCCCAGTTTCCGTTCCGCACTCCAGTCCCCCGACCTAGTTTTCGCCCACCGGGAGGCTCTCACGCGCTGCATGGAGCACTACGAGCAAGCAGCGCAGCTCATTCTGCAGCGCGTCAGCGAAGTCCTGGATCTTGGCGACGCGCTGCTGGCGGCCCATCACCCCTCGGAGCCCTCGGTCACGAACCTGGGCTTCCTGAAGTATCCGCCGCAGCCGCCCGGGTCGCGCAACTTTGGACACATCGCGCACACGGACGTGGGCAGCCTGACGCTGCTGTCGGCCACCGCGCGGGGGCTGCAGGTCATCGACGTCGCGCGGCAGGACTGGGAGTTTGTGGAGCCAAATCCGGCGCAGCTCTTCGTCCAGTTCGGCGACTGCCTGAAGTTCCTCTCGCGGGGGCGCATCATCCCCTCCCTGCACCGCGTCGTGCCCAGCGACACCGACGCCCGGGCGACCAAATACACCCTGGCGTACTTTGTGCGTCCGAACGAGCAGGCCCGGATCACCGCCGACGATGGGACTGTCTGGAGCTACGAGAACTATCATTGTCGCAAGTTCGATGCCTTTGCGCGCCCGCTCAGCCATGTCCGGCCTGAGGGCGAGCACGACATGATCTCCATTCGCCAGGCGCCGCAGCGCGAGGCTCCGGTGGCCGCGGCGTGAGGGGGACGTCGATGGGTCTGGTGGTTTGATGTTCCAGTTTGGCTGGAGTATTCATGATAGTCTCGTACTTTTGTATTCTCATAGTATATTGGCCCCGTCGTGGATCCAGATGTTCGAACTGATTATGATTACCGCATTTGTCTGTCTGTCTCAGCCACCTAGGAAGTACAGAGCATTGTATCATTATAGATCCGCCCTGTAGGCTGCATAGCGGGCACCCCATACACTTACACACGATTCATAAAACCGCCTCGGACCCACTCGTATAGCCTGCTGCTGTGGGCTCGACTCCGGCCAGGCTGACACTCGATGGCCTGCTGTTTAATGATCTCTCGGCGAGTGGGCTGACCTCAATAGTCGCGACGGCTCTCTACTGGCCCGATGACCTTTAGCGCTGCGGCTCTGGCAGCTGATATATATGAAGGCTGGCATCCATAAGCAGTCTCTCTTTGCCTCGATTCCGCCTTTTTTCACCCCCGAATATATTTTCTTGTTGTGTGTTCCTCGGGCTCTCGTCATGATTAAAGGTCTTTCGAACCTCCCACTCCTTTTACAAGGCAGTCTGGCGGTGATCGTCATCTTGCTACTCCTTGTCCTTGCCAACAGGCTGACTACGTGGGAGTACATCGTTCCCAAGGAGGTGCAATGGATCGACCGACCCCCAGAGAGCTTCGGCTACCTGCGTGCAAAGGCACGATCCTTTTTCCTGATGAAGCAGAACATCATGCAAGCCTATCTGGAGGTACGTTTCTCCTTTGGCCCCCTCTACCCTGCACACACGCACAAGTGACAAGTGATTGATCCCCGTTCCTCGCCAGTGCAACAAAAAAGGCCGCGCTGCCGCCCTCGCCATCGCCTTCGGTCGACCCCAGATCATCCTTCCACCCAAATACATCCGGTGGATCATCGACCAGCCGGAATCGGTGCTGAGCATGGATCCGATCCACGACGAATTCCACGCCTTCGTGCAGGACGGGCTGGTCGGCGACCACTCGGTGCAGGAGGTGCTGCGCAAGGAACTAACGCACAACCTGGGGCGGCTGACGGCCGACATCAACGACGAGATAGTGGACGCGCTGCATGCCGTCTGGGGTGATTCGCCCGAGTGGCGCTTGATCCCTCTCAAGGATAGTACGCGCACCATCATTGCGCGGATTACCAATAGGTTGTTCGTTGGGAAGGAACTTTGTACGGATCCCTTTCCTTTGAGTTGCCATGGCAATTAAGAGTCGCGCACTAACGGGGAAGATGGGGAGGCTCGCAGGTCGCAACGAGCAGTACATCCGTGACGCCGTCGGGTTAGGGCTGGCGGTCATGCCCGAGACCGTGTTCCAGGACTTGCTGCCCCGGCCGCTGAAGGGCCCTGTCTCCTCGATTGTCAAATGGATTAATCGTTTCTACATGGCCGGCTTCAACCGCCACCTGCAGTCCGTGGTGCGACAGCGGATTCACGACGTGAAGCGGATAGAAGAGCAGCCCGAGCACGCATCGGCGGCGGACGAGCTCCCGAACGAGTTCCTGACGTGGATTGTGCAGCGCGCCGTCCGACGCGGCGAGCCCATGACCGGATTAGAGCAGCGGACGATCGCGCGCGTGGGCATGGCGAACCTGGCGTCGATCGAGACGACGACCAACACGATGAGCAAGTGCCTGGCGGACCTGACGACACTGGGCGAGGCGCAGGGGTACCGGGCTCTGGTGACGGCGGAGGCGCGGACGGTGCTGCGCGAGTGCCAGCAGCGGCCGGAGAAGAAGGACATCGACAAGCTGGGGTGCATCGAGAACGCGCTCAAGGAGAGCCTGCGGCTGGCGGTCGTCTTTCCGGGGCTCATCCGCCAGGTCACGAGCCCCACGGGGGCGACGCTGGCCGCCGACAAGGAGACCGGGGGCCTGCGTCTGCCGCACGGGGCGCGCATCAGCGTCGCGGCCTACGCCATCCACCGCGACGACAGCCTGTGGCCCGAGGCCACCACCTACAATCCGTCTCGTTACGAGGTCGAGCACGCCGCGGCGCCGCGCGTACCCATGTCCCGCGCCTCGGAGCGCTTTCTCTCCTTCGGCATGGGGAAGCGCGCATGCCCTGGCCGCTTCTTCGTCACCGATGAGCTGAAGCTGCTGTTCGCTCATATCTTCACCAAGTATGAGATCAAGGTCATCCCGCCCCCGCCTACCACGGCGGGCCTGTTCACCGAGTTGACGCTGCGAGGACCGCAGGAGCAGTTGATGATTCGTCGGCGGACTGAGGAGGAGATGAACACGGCGTGATTATGGGGGGAGTTGATGTTCAATGGGGTTCAAGACAGTCTGGCTCACTGGTTCACCTAGTGGGACGTACCATTTCCTTTCTCGCTGTAGGGCTATACACGTCACGGGATCCGTAGGGGAGAGATATTCATGTATTCATCCACCTTTTTCGATGCCATCGTTCGCATTATGATCTGACTCTCGTGTCCAATTTAGCCTTGACTTTAGGAGAGCTATTTTCAGTTACAGACAGCAATAATACCCTGTCATCCGCGGTGGCTGGATAAGCAATGAAGGTGGCTGTTCGCATGCGGGCGCACCGTGGACTAGGCAAATGGTCCATTCTCCGTCCCAACGTCTGGAAGTAGTTCACACATACAGTAATATGCAGCAATGGTTAGGATAATGAGACGGTTGCATTCCGGTCACGTTGATGTTTGTACAACAATATTGACGCGCTCAGCTTCGAGTCTAGGATCATACTTACACATCTACCCACTCCGAGGTCATTCTTTCATCAGACACGGTGGACAATGAAACTCCTCCCTGCTCGCATCAGCAAACCCGGTGGTCTTCCCTACTCGCAGTGTTGAGTTTACTAATACCACAGAGTACAGATTCGTCTGAACGGACTCTCATTTCCTGGTGGGTATCTAATCAAAAGGTGGCTGACAAGCTTGGACTCCGTCCACCCCTCACACCAAATCCTTCAGCTTGAACTTCAGCGCCTTCCCGCTGTGGCTTTTTGGGATCGCCTCCAAGAACCGAATGTTCTCGCGGAGCCAGAACGGCTCACTCAGAGTATTCTGAATGTGCGCCGCCAGCGCCTGGCGGAGGGTCGCCTCGTCCATCTGGGCGTCGACCTGGCGCGAGCGCACCACAAAGGCAAATGGACGCTCGCCCGTCGCGTCATCTTGGACTCCAATCACCGCGGCCTCGTCCACAGCTGGGTGGTTCAAGAGCTGCGCTTCAATCTCGACCGGCGCCACTTGGATGCCCTAGGATGCGTGCCTACGTTAGCGACGCTGCATGTGACGGCAAGGAAAATAAACGACACGAACCTTGACCTTCATGATATCCTTCTTGCGATCGACGATGAAAAGATGCTCCTCGCCGTCTGCGCCGCGCCGCATGCACGCCACATCGCCCGTGACCAGCCAGCCGTCCTGGTCGAAGGCATAGGAATCCGCCTCGTTCTCCCCAAGGTAGCCCTTCATGACGCTGGGCGATCGCACGTAGAGGTCGCCGGCGACGTCGTAATCGTGAATCTCCACCCCGTTCGCATCGAGCAGTCGCACCTCCACCTGGGGCAACAAGCTCCCCACCGAACCAGGGAAGATGCTATGTTGGCTGGTGTACGAGACAATCACCGCCGCTTCGGTCAATCCTATCGTTATCACGCCTTGTCAGATATTTGTCACAACAGTTCAATCGGTTGCGTTTGACCTACCATAACCAGGAAGGAGATCCCAGTCGGGACGCACCCGTTTCATGGCGCCCATCATGTCCGCACTCAAGGGTGCAGATCCACAGACCACCGTCTGCACGGACGACAGATCGGCCAGCTTGAATAAGATAGGATTATTCACCAATGCCGCCACAATCGCGGGAACCTAGCAGACGAGCCCTGGTCAGTATGCACACGCGCGCGCACATCATTGTCACATTGGAGACTCTCACCAGATACAACCGCTCAATGCGGTACTGCTGAATCGACCGTAGCGCCGCCGGCATGTCGAAGCGGGAGTGCAGGATCGTCGTATCCCGCCGACACATCAACGTATGCAGTACGATCAGGCCATAGGCGTGACTCAACGGGAGGATGCCCAGAGTGGTCTGGCTCTTGGGTCCGGTCGCATATGAGTCCAGAGTAACCGCCTGGAGGGCATTGACGATGACGTTGGCGTGGGTGATTTGCGCCAGTTTCTGCGCACAATGTCAGTCAGAGCCTTCGATTTCTCACTTGAGGCTCGTGCAGAACATCGGTTCTCTCACCTGGTACCCGGAGGTGCCGCTGGTCGGGCAGAGATATGCGACCCGGTCGCGGGACTTCCCTGGCTGGAGAAGGATGCTCGCCACGGCGGGCAGATGCTCTCCCTCGGCGATCAACTCGGAGACGGTGGCCCGAGTCGCCGGCGTGCTGGCATCGTCGTCGGGCAATTCGAGCAGAAACAACCGGGCAGGATCTTCGTGCAACGCGGCAAACACGGCCTCGCAGAGCGGTTGCAAGGGTCGGCAGGTGAACAGGGTGTGGCAGTCAGCTTTGCGCATCAGGGTCTGGATTTCGCTGGCTGACGAGGTCGGGTGCATCAGGAGACATGTGCCGCCGATGCGGTGAATCGCCCAGGACAGAGGCACGAAATCCATCTGAAGCGACCGCCTCTCCGTTAGCTACAGTGCGGAACAGAACAGGAGAGCCAAGTCATGTCTGGCCTACCGCGTTGAGGGCCAAGATGCCCACGACTTTCGTTTCAGGCGGCCCCTCGGTCGCCTGCCATCCCAGTCTCTGGGCGAGGCTTCGCGCCAGCATCGTGACGCGATAGTCGAGATCCTGCACACGGTACGACTGGCCGGTCTCGGCACACACCAGCAGCGGCTTCTCCTCGAAGCCATCGCTAACGCCTTCCAGGACGAAGTCGCCGACCAGCTGGGTCTCGGGGAAGGGCACGGCCAGGTCACGGCACCACGGCGCAGAGGCGAAGACCATCTTGTGAGTTTGAACTCTGAGGGTAAAAGAGGGGATTGGTGCAGTTTGGAGGCAGAAGACTGACCGACTTTAGGTCGAGAACAGTCGGGGAGGGTCGATTCAAGCAAGCTGAAAGGGGATGACTCGATGTACTTATAGACATGTTTCTTTCTATGTAAACTACAGGGAGATCCTAGGTCCTCAACCTCAACCATTTACTCTGAACCGTGTTTATGGCTTACCCCTCATACACAAGATCTACCATTCTTATGTACAGGTGTGTTGCGAAGTCGAAGGTTCACGTTGCAACTTGGACGGTCTTACGGTGTGGTCTAGCCTGTTAGGGCACGACATCCAACCCAGAGGACGTAGCCCTAACCTCCGCTCTATGGATTTTCACACGATGGGGAGAGTTCCATCGAAACAACGCGCCACAATCCAATCTAGCCGATATATATTGTTCCTCTGCCGACGACGGCACATCGCACATTTGCCACAGCTGTCATCCCAGTCGGACACTAGCGGACGATGTCTCAAAAGGACATCAGGACACTTTGACAGGCGTCCCACCTTCGTGGGTCATGCACGTCGATCCTTTTTGTGTTTCTTTCTTATTTTAGGTTTTCTGAGTTCAGTTTGATGGGGGCCAGAAAGAGTGGGGGCTCGACGAACGCCAAGTCCGACGGTTGCCATGAAGAGGGATTGCGCGCTAACCAAATGCCAGCAGGAATGCTAGTGCTGACAGCCAGATACGAGTGAACGAATTGACTCAATCCCCACTTCCCCACCGTAAGCCGGACGCGACGTTAGGTGAGTTAGGCTCTTAACACCGGGGCTTCACTGACCCGTGGTCGATCTAAGCCATTTGCAGTGCATTGAAGCGATTTCACCCCGAACACTCCCACACTCGTGGGATGATTTTCCGGTCCCATTTGGGCTCTTCTATCGCGCAGCCTTGCAAAGTAGGAACGGATAAGAAAAAGAGGGGGGGATGTTTTATGGCCAATGAGATGGCAGCAGTAACAGCAGCAGCAGCAGCAGCAGCAACGGAGAAGAAATACTCACAACACCTCGTCTTGCTCCTATCCGCACACAGAAAGGAACAGTGGACATGGGGCACCGAAGCAAAAGAAGGAAAGAAAGAAAAGTGAGTCTCCCTAGCCCTTTTGCCCTGCAACCTTTTGGAACACATGCAGCTATCACAGTCACATTCAAGTGAACGTCTAACATTCCACAGGCGCTGTCAAAAGAGCTTATGTGAACTGCGCTCACCACGTTGTAGGCTATCGCGATAACTGCGTCGCTGAATCAGCAGCAACGTGGCGCGCTGCCAAGCACTGGCTCCTGCGGGTACGCCACATATATGTCCTCCATTATGACTGCGGAGAACTCAGGCCACTGTGGAAACCCCTCCCGCGTGGCATCCCAGATCCAAATGGCTCCGGGCCTCCTATGTTTGCCATAGTAGCAGGACATATACCATCAACACGAGGAAGGGCCTTATTTCTATCTAATGCAGAATCCTGCACGGAGGATTCCCTCTTGTGGCTTCCTTCCCCCTCCCTCCCCTCCTTTCCCCTCTTTTCCCCTCCTTCGTCCTCGCTCCCTCTTTCCTTCCGCTCACGGCCACCGGATTATTAATACTAACAGATGGTGAATATGATGCTGACAAGGGAAATCAGGCCGGGATAAAGGCAAACGAAGCCAGCCTTGTTCGGCTTGGTATTTGCAGATGCAGGGGGACGGGACAGCTTCCTGGGTCCGTGCGCCTGAAAGAAGAAGAGAAGACGCAGAAGAAGAATAAGAATAAGCTACATACTGCCTGGTGATTCCTGAGGCTTATGAGGCTCAGTTTCCTGCAGAGACGTTTTGCACAAGTGCTGAGCCTCCGGATATGTCCGCGTCAGCAGTAGAAGTGCGCATTCCTGGTGTGGTCTAGCATGGCTTGGTGTACTAACCGTCGGACATGAAAAGAGGCCAATAATGGTGCTTGAATGTCTCGATCAGATAGCTACCTAGTCACCAAGGATTGAATACCAGAGGCAGGAATAATAAAAATCCCCAGATCCCAGACATGGTGTTTTTATTTAGTCCAGGCTCGAGCAAGTCGAGCCAGCTGTGAGCATTGATCTGAATTTTAACTCTGCGCTCTCTGATTAGGGTTTGTGTGGTTCTGCAGTGTTCCGCGAGACGTATCACGAATCGCATCCCTTTTCCTTCTTATCTTTTCCCATACTGTAGGGCCAACGAGACAATAATGCATCTTGTGGAGGGCTCGCGTGCGACGCCAACCACGCCCCAGCAGGACTGTCATGATCTCGTGTTGATGGACCGGCTCTGCGTAGACTTCCGCGAGAAACTCCTAGATGCGCTGGCCACCTCCTCCTGCTCCAGTACCTTTGTTGAGGCGAGGAATATCGCCAAGGAAAAGCTACTCGACATTCTACACTGCATCGGCTCCCTATCGGCTTCGGATAAAGCGAAGGAAAAGCTTGTCGCCGCAGAGGAGCTAGGAGGTGCGCTGACCCCAAAGCGAACCAGTCTGGGGGATCATCTCCCGTTTAATACCCCTGCAGGAGATCTGGAGGTCGGAATTGGGGTTCATGGAGCATCGTCGCCGGCCGACTTTTTTCAACACTTCCACGATATCAATGCCGGGTCGCTGGACCTGGCGCTTTCTACAACATCCACCCCAGGGGACTGGTCGGCTCTGTCCCCAGGTGTTCTCCTCGCGGAGGATCTGGCGATGCTGCGGCAGAGCGGGGACCTGGATCCATGCACGGGGATGGAGTCTGGGGGGAGCGATGAGATGCAGTGGTGGTCCTCGCAAGGGGGTCTCAATGATACGCCCGCTCGACTGAGTCCCAAGACACCGACTAGTGTGCCTCTCTGGCCAGGGGTGCAGGGTCAAGACCCCAATGAGGAGCTGGCCCCGGCGGTTTTAGACTTTGTGGACTTGGATCTACTGGTTGAACAAGGCGAGATGTTTGCCCTAACTCACGGTGGTCATGCGCTTAGACAGGCCACGAATTCGAAGCAGAATGCAGCGCGGCCGTCGTCAGCAACGTTAGTAGGCAGCAATGATGCCCGGCCGGGGACGGTGCGAGAGGACCCCCCTATCACCCCAGCCATCTCCCATTCACCAGCACCCGATAGAGGTGTCAGACACAGCTCGCTTCCACAACAACAACAACAACAACAACAACAACAACAACAACAACAACAACAACAAGGGATCCCCTCATCATCACCCTCCCCAGCAAGACCAAGACCCACGCCACAGCCAGTCACCCCCGCAGCGCACGCCCAGGATTCGCCGGCCTGCGAGAGCAGGCGCAGTTGTGCCATACCCCCAGCGCTCCCGGCGTCGTCCCCCCCTCCCCAGCCCAGGAATGTGGCCGATAAGGGGGGAGGGGATGCTCTAGTGGCGGTACAACCCTGCAGTGAGGCGGAGGAAGCAGGGGGCCAGCCTATGGAGATCGACTACGCCGCAGCGCTGCCATCGCTGACGGGAGTATATTGCGTGCCAGACCATCTGCCGTCGGCGGATCAGGTCTACGCCGTGTTCAGCCAACAACTCCCCAACAGCAAGCGGCAGGTGGCTGAGCTCTTCACCCGCCTGTTCTACGCCATTGGAAGTCCGGATGCGCTGAATCAGTTACGCCATGCCCTTCATCTGGCGCGCAAGTCCTCTGTCCTCCCAGTGGCCACGGCTGGCGGCCCCCGGAATGACCTGGCCACGACGGTACAAGCCCTCGACCAACTCGACTCCATCACCACCCTATCTCATATCCTCCGGCGCTATTACTTGGTCCGTCTCCTCACCCACCGTACCCGATTGGAGCAGGATCACATCGCCGCCAAACTCGCCTGTCGAGGGTCTAAGCGCATGCTAAAGTACGACTGCGCTCGCTTACAACTGATCCGCGACGGGGGCGATGGCGATGCAGTCCGCGCAACATCGACCGCCGGGGGTCGACGGCCCACAAGCAAACCACGCCCCAAGCACCGGTCTAAGACGCAGGCTCTGACCGATCTGATGCAAATGCTGTACCCGGGTCTGACGCCCATCCCAGCTGAATCAAGTAACCGCTCGGCCAACGATTGCGTGTACACGCGAAAATTAACCCGGCTGCGCAACCGCCTCTCGTGCGCACGCAACTGGTATCCCTTCGAGCACACCTTCCCGGGAGGGATTCTGGCCCTGATCCCTTGCGCCGGGCGGTACTCCATCAGTATTGACCAGTAAGTCCCATCCATGAGATTGAGGGAGGAACCCCCAGGTCAATTGACAGGAAACTGACTTGGAGATTCTCGCGCAACCACAGAGTGGAAAAGCTGCCCAGCGATACCATGCGGATCTTCTTGGCCTACCTGCAAGAACATCGCGGGACGTACCTGCGAAACCTGAGCCAGGCGCTGTCCAAAGACGTGTTCGACGTGCTGGAGGGCGCCGACCTGTCGCAGACTTTTGCGTTTGAGACGGTCGACGAAGGTGGCCTCGGGGACTACTTATATGACACTGAGGACCTGCTGCAACTGTGCAGGCCGGCGGTGTAGCCCGCTAGCAACAACTTATATTCCTAATCGAGGGCATTGCATGTCACCGGCTTGGGGTACTGCCTGGTGGGGAGGCCCGTACGCCATTCTGTCTGGTGTCGCAATCACATACACAGTGACTATGTCTATGTCTATGTTTTGCCATACGAGTTCATTCCCCATATTTCCCCCTTTTTGATTCCTTTCCGTTTTGTCAATTCGGGGGGTACTTATCTCTCTCTCTCTCTCTCTCTCTCTCTCTCCCTCCCTCTCTCTCCTTTCTTTTTCAATAGCGAACCCTGACATACACGAAGTTTGAAGAGTGCTGCTTTTACTCATTGTACATTCCAAAAGATGCGCTGCACAAATCTCTACCTCATCTTGTAACTATGAGCTGAACAAAACCACGAACGAGAAATTCTATTTCTTTCAACAATTGAATAATCTAGCAAGTAGATAATGGGACCATTCAGCAAGTAGACCGACTCAATTTTTTCGTTTACTATGGTATTCTATACAAACAACAAGCAAGACATCCGGTCTCCTTACGAGTCGCACAATACAGCACAGGTATTTCATCTTCATCATATGTAGCATTATTCAGCACCAAGAACGATTCTATTACCATCACATCGGGCTCAGTCCCAATCTAATACACAATCCCTGTCCGTAGCTGCTGATACGCCAGAGCCGTCATGTCCTGATACTGGGAGGGTCGCTCCGGGGTGACGAAGGGCAACAACGGACCAACGGACATATCGCGGCGGGCCTTGAGGAAGAAGGCGATGGATCTCCGCGCGGGCAGAATAGTCTCGTCGCTGCCGGTGGAGGCCTTCTCGCCGCGCGGCGCGGTGACCTGGTGCAAGCCGGCATGAAGCACGCCGTTGGTCCAGCGCTCGAGGGTGTCGCCGATGTTGACGACGAACTCGGTGGGATCCTCGCGCGGCACCGGCACAAACTCGGCCGGGTTCGCCTCGTTCTGGATCTCGAGGCCGCCGCGGTCGTCCTGGGCCAGCAGCGTGATGATGCCGAAGTCCGTGTGCGGCCAGATGCGGCTTGTCTTGCCCGCCTCGAGCGTGCGCCGCGCGATGGCCGGATAGTGGTTCAGGCGCAGCTCGCTGGCGTGGCCCTGGCATCGCTCTACAAACGCGCCCCGTCGGATCCCCAGCCCCAGTTCCAACGCCTCCATCAGCTCCAGCGTGATCGCCTGGCTGCGGTCAAAGTACGACTCCAGCCACGGTCGAAACCCGGGAAGCCGCTCGTCATCCGGCCACTGGTTCGGGTATTCCTGGTCCTCTGCTGGGCCGGTGTCGAAGTGCTCCTATGCACAGGATACAGAATCAGCATCTCTCGGGTCTCTGGCTCTAGGGAGGATAGAAAGGGTAGACTTCTGTCTCACCTTGGCATCTTGCAGGTCGTGCTGGTCCTTCTTCGAGAGATTAGTCTTCCCGCCGGGGTTCAGGAGGCCCGTCTTTTCGGCTCCAACGCGACTCCATCCTCGTTGCGGTTTGGGACCTTCTTTGTTCTGGATGGAGTCTTTGTATGAATCAGGCAATTCAAAGAAATCCTTGTTCTGAAGGAGAATTCCGCAGTCAACGCGAGGTTCAATCGAAGCGAACGGAATCAGAGGCAGAGAAGCATACCAATTGGAACAAATGCGAGGTTTCCTCCCGGGTAAAGCCGTGATTGATGAGCTTGATAAATCCGAAGCGCTTGAATCCCTTCGTGAGAGCAGAGGCGAATTCGCGACGCTCGGCGTCCGAGCCGCTGTGGAACTTGGCGAAGTCAAGGGTTGGAATCGCCATTGTGGAGGGGGACAGAGGAGATGGAGAGTAGATGAGGCCAGTGAGGGTGATTCTCGGTGGTTCATGGGTGAAATTTCCAGAATTTATAGATGGTCGGGGCAAGCAACGCCGCCGCTTCGTCAGAGAGAGCGAAAAGCCCTAAAAGGATCGGCCCCTCATCGCAACCCCGACATCACCTCACAATCATCTTACCACCTGCCCGACGGGTAAGATTCTTCCGATATCATCATACCTGTCAGAATATTTTAGAATATTTTGAAGCTCGGCATAACTAGAAAGCAAAGCTAGAAGCACCAGGCTGATTGACCTGGTCTTACACACCGCCCTTTCCATCCGCTTCATGTAACTGTATTCCAGTCCCCCCCCTTCCAACTCCCCTCCTCCCCTCCCATTCTACCTCTCCCTTTCGCCAATTCACGAATCAAGCACGAGTTGGCGCACCAGGGTCGATGAATTAGGGAGACGGTGACGCCATGGAACAATGCCGAATTCAAGTGGAGGACGTGTTTGGGCCTCAAGTGTCCGGGTGCTATAACGATTTTGACTTCACCCTGCTGTTCGAAGAAAGTGTGCTTTATATGCCTGCCCTGCTGATCGCAACTATCTGCGGCTGCTGGCGACTCTGGGAGCTTCGATACGCACCCAAAGTGCTCAGAATTCGAGGAGCGCGGTGGTATTTCAAGCAAGTGAGTGCTCTGTCAGGGCTCTCCCTTTTACCGCTCCAGAGACCGTCTAGCTAAATGATCCTCGTCTTATAGCTCGGCTGGCTCGCCTGGACCTTGCTTGAACTAACACATTTAGTGCTCTCGTTGGTGCTCAAGACGTCTACCACCCGGTTGTCCAATGCAGCTATCGCAATTGGCTTCGCCGTATCGCCCATCTTCGCCCTCGTCTCGCACCGGGAGCATACCCGCTCACTGCGCCCGTCGACGGTCCTGAATGTGTACCTGCTGGGAACCATTCCCCTGGACGCGGCGCGAGCGCGCACACTGTCCCACATGCCGGGGAATGCAGTCATTGCGAGCATCTTCATCGCGCTCGTGGTCTGCAAATTCGTGCTGCTGGTACTGGAAGCTACCGGGAAGAGAAGTCTCCTGGCGCGATCGTTGCCGCCGGAGCAGACTGCCGGTATTTTCGACCGAAGTGCCTTCTGGTGGTTCAATCCCCTCCTGTTGGCGGGCTACAAGCGATCGTTGAGACCCGGGGATCTGTTGGCGGTCGACGAGGATATCAGTTTGGAACGGTCGAAGGAGGAGATCCGTCAGAAGTGGAAGCATGGTAAAGAAGCCCTTCCTGGCACTTTCAGTGTCGCGTCAATCGCACCCAGACTGACCCCATCCAATCCTCTTGTGTAGCAGCGAAAGAGCAACCCCGAAGCCTTCTCAGAGTGCTCCTGGCCGTGTACAAGCGGCCACTTCTCGCCAATCTCCTGCCGCGGCTGTGTCTGACAGGCGTCAACTATGCTCAGCCCTTCCTCGTCAGTAGGGTGACCAGCTTTCTAGGACAGTCTACAACTTCTACGAGTAAGGAGGTCGGCTACGGCTTGATCGCGGCCTACGGAATTGTCTACGTCGGTATCGCCGTAAGTGGGTTGACAAGCCATCTTCTTCTGCTGTTTGCCTACTTTGCTCATGGAAGCATTCGCTCTGCAGGTCATGACAGCGATGTTTCATCATCGATCCTATCGCACGGTCGTGATGGTGCGCGGCGGCTTGATCCTTCTGATCTATGATCATACCCTGAGCTTGAATATTTCGGCTCCTTCCAAGGGTGATTCGTTGACTTTGATTAATGCTGACATCGAGCGCATTGGGGCGGGGCTTCGGAGCTTCCATGAAACGTGGGCAAGCTTGCTCGAGATCGGTCTGTCGTTGTGGTTACTGGATATCCAGATTGGCGTTTCAACCGTGGCTGCCGCCGCGGTTGTCCTAGGTATATAGCATCTGCGTTTGATGTCTTCTCCATTTCTACCTCCTCTGTCCCTTCTCTCTGGATCGATTCGTGCCACAAAACGGCTAATCATGATGACTGACTGCACAGCGTGCCTCCTCATCAGCGGCAAAGTCAGCGGGTATATGGGTGAGCGCCAGAAGCTATGGCTTGAGGCGATGCAAACCCGGATCACTACGACCGTCGCAGCGATCAACTCCATCAAAGGGATCAAAGCGACCGGTGCGACCAATATCCTCCAGTCCGTGATCACTCAACTGCGGACGTATGAGATCAAAAGCTCTATCAAATTCCGCGAAGTGCTAGTCATGCTGGTGACGTTATGTAGGTGCTAGAACCCTCTCGACCTATCTCTACCACTTCGAGGTCTGCTTCTAAGCTTTGCCTCCTCTAGCGTATCTGGCAACCACCATGGCACCACCGTTTTCTTTTGGCACCTACAGCATTCTCGCCATGTTGCGAGATACCACCCCCC
This sequence comes from Aspergillus aculeatinus CBS 121060, assembly GCF_003184765.1. NCBI lineage: Eukaryota > Fungi > Ascomycota > Eurotiomycetes > Eurotiales > Aspergillaceae > Aspergillus > Aspergillus aculeatinus. Next base: position 330,923 of record NW_020291492.1, read on the forward strand.
TGACCGCTGCTACCGCATACACCTCCCTGACCCTTCTTTCTCTTTTGTGCCAGGCCGTGGCCAGCTGCATCGACGCTCTGATGGGACTGGTTCAGGCATTGACCAGTCTGGAACGGATCCGGGCGTATCTGGCGTTGGAGGCCGGCATTCCGCTGCCCGACGACAGCCGCAGCACGACCGATTCACATATTAGTGAACCGTCGCCCGCGGAATCCACGCGCTCGTCGGAGAGTGACAACGAGAAGGCCATGGTGAGAGACACCGTATCGAGGAAGATTGACCCGAATGCGATGATTCAGTTACGCAACTGTTCGGCGAGCTGGGAGCGATTCTCCAAGCCGGTGATTCAGAATGTGGATGCCACCATCCCACGGGGTTCGTTTGTGATGGTGATCGGGCCAATCGCATCGGGCAAGTCGAGCCTGTTACACACGATTCTCGGCGAAATTCCCCATAAAACGGGCACAGTCGTCGTCCAGGACGTCGAAGTGGCGTTCTGCGGCCAGACCCCGTGGTTGGTGAACACGACCATCCAGAACAATATTCTCGGGCAGACTCCGCTCGACCACCAGTGGTACAACACCGTCGTCAGGGCTTGCATGTTAGATCGGGACTTCACGCAACTCCCCGGGGGGGACAGCGCAACGATTGGCAGCAAAGGAATCATGTTGAGTGGGGGTCAGAAAGGCCGTCTGGTACATCCACCCGGAGTTTCATTACATACTTGGTTCTGATCTCGTGGCAGGCATTGGCACGAGCACTTTACGCGAGAAAGCCGCTGGTCATTCTGGACGACGTGTTTGCCGGTTTGGACGCCAAAACGGAGCAACATGTCTTTGCGGCGCTCTTTGGACCCGAAGGTCTGTTGCGACAGGAGGGGACGACGACGGTCCTGGCCACGAACTCCAGTAGGTGGCGGTGTGAATTGGGCCCATAAGGTCCCTACCGGCTGACAGTTCTCTGCTAGTTCGCTACATCTCCCTCTCCGATTATATCCTTGTGTTAGGGCCAGGCGGCACAGTCGTCGAGCAAGGCGTCTATTCGGAGCTGGTTCACTCGGGAGGATATCTGGCGAGCCTGACTCCGAAAGAGGGACGCAATGAACAGGTCCATCGCCAGACTGACAATCAGGATCCTGCACTCACTGACACGGCTCTTCGCAATGCGAACTTGAATGCTGATAACCTGCCCGCCAGTGACCTGGCCATTTACAAGTTCTACGTGGACCAGACGGGGCGCGTATCATTCTGTGTCTTCTTCGTGCTGTGCTCTGGCTTCGTAGTTGGCTTGCTGTTCTCCCGTAAGTGATCGTATAACCTCTTTCTCTCTCCTTTCCTGTACTCATACTCACTGCGAGACAAATGCCTGCAGAAGTCTGGATCAAGTTCTGGGTCGAGGCCAACGCTAGAAAAGCCAACGATCGACTAGGGTATTACCTTGGATTATACGCACTGTGGTCGGTCTTGGCCATCTTGCTCTTCCTGGGTGCATGCTTGTAAGTTCTTCGCAATGCAAAGGCCTCGAATTCCATAGAGACGAAGATTAATATCAATCGAACCGCAGCCAACTTATGCTCGTCATGGTCCCGAAAACCGCCAAAGGATTCCACGATCGTCTCCTCAAAACAGTGCTCAGGTTGAGTTTTACTTGGTCGGTCGGTTTCAAAGAAGAGCAAGGTGGCTGATTTGTCGCTCTAGGGCACCATTGGGATTCTTCTCCGTCACCGACAGCGGAGAGATCACCAACCGATTCAGCCAAGATCTCGAACTGGTGGACATGGAACTCCCGCGATCGCTCATCGGCACGATGATGGCGCTTGTTCTATGCATCGGCGAATTGGTGGTAGTCGTGTATAGCTCTCACTACGTCGCCGCCACGGTGCCCTTCCTGATTGGGCTGCTGTACCTGGTGCAGACCTTCTATCTCAAGACCTCGCGACAACTGCGGATCCTCGAGATCGAAGCCCGGGCGCCTCTGCTGTCTCATTTCATGGAAACCCTGCAAGGACTGAGCTGTATCCGTGCATTTGGCTGGACGCGGTCCTATACCGCGCAGAATGATCGGCTGCTCGGGACCGCCCAGCAGTCGTTATATTTGCTCTACTGTGCTCAGCTGTGGCTCACGCTCGTCTTGGATATGATTGTGGCGGTCTTAGCCATCATCCTGGTCAGCATTGCGGTCACGACCCGGACGTCGACGGGTGCATCCATTGGTCTGGCGCTGGTCAATGTGGTGGCGTTCGGCGCCAACCTGAAGGGCCTCGTGTACAACTGGACCGCCTTGGAGATCGCCATGGGGGCCATTGCCCGCATCAGAGATTTCACCTCGAACACCCCGTCTGAAGAACAATCGGGTTCAAGTGCGCCTCCGCCCCCGGATTGGCCGCAGCAAGGCCTCATCAGGTTCCATGACGTCTCAGCAGCCTATAAGTGAGCGATCAGTTGAGATTTGGGCTCCCAAGTAAAGACTAACTCTTTCTTGACAGCTCTGAGTCCCCACCCGTGCTGAAGAATGTCTCTCTGGAAGTCCAGCCGGGACAGAAACTCGCGATTTGCGGCCGAACTGGCAGGTACGCATCCTTGTGCTGAGCATTAACACCATCTGGACCGTTATTACGAGTGCCTTCGCTGACCACAGCCATCAGTGGTAAGAGCTCCCTCGTAGGGTCGCTGTTGCAACTCCTGGACCTGCGCAGCGGCACGATCGAAATCGACGGCGTGGACATCTCCCCTCTCGCCCGGCAGGTCGTTCGGTCGAGGCTGATCACCCTGCCCCAGGAGCCGTTCTTCTATCACGGCACGATCCGGGAGAACCTCGACATTGGCGGGCAACACTCGGATGAGGACTTGTATGAGATCCTGGCCAGACTCGGACTGCAGGAGCTCATAGTCCGGAAAGGGGGCTTGGACGTTTTGATGAGCGAGGACATGCTCTCCCACGGCCAGAGGCAGCTTCTGTGCGTTGTCCGGGCGTCGCTGCGGACGTCGAAGATCCTCATTCTGGATGAGGCGACAAGCAGGTAAGGCCTGACCTGTTGCCGGGACTTTGCTTTTTCTGCCTGTTCTCTTTTTATTTTTTTTATTTTTTTTTATTTTTTTTCTTTTTCCTAAACTCAAGACTAATATCCCTCGTGTTCAATCACGCAGTGTCGATCAGGAGACGGAGGCCCTCATCCTTGATGTACTTCGTGAGCGATTTCGCGACCATACCGTGGTGTGCATCGCGCATCGACTCAACACGATCCTGGATTACGATCAGGTCATCGTGTTGGACCAAGGTCGCGTTGTGGAATGTGGACACCCAGCCACTTTGGCGGCGCAGCCGTCCGTATTTGCAGAGCTTCTTCGCGCGACCGGCGAGCATTCCATGTCAGAGCATTAGACATGTATCGACACACTCATCTCACTGCTGTTCGTCAACCTTGGGGTCCTGCGGTCCCCTATGCGTGTCCCAGGACTGACGCTACCCCGGCCTGATGCTTCGGGACGACTGTTTCTACTATTCTCTCAATCACAACTAGGGAGAAGTAGTGGCTGGCAAAACGCAATAAAAGTTTAAATCAGCGCTTCATCCAGTTAGATTGCAGAAGCGCTTTCGTAGCAAATTGCATAGATATTGGGTATTGAGAACCGACATGGTTGACCGTCAAGTATCATTACCGCAGGCGCAAGAGCCTCTTTTTCAAAGGGGGAGCATACCGACATAGTCCGGCGACTCTTCATGGTCAACTCAGTTCCTCCAGACCATGTAGCATGCAGTAGCCTGTCACTGAGGCTCTTAGAGGTAGCATAAGTAACTGCTTGGGGGCCCTTGTCAATTGCATAACTCAAATCCGTGTCAGAGACGAGGGGACGTGTATCTTGTCGGAGACGTGGATGTGTCATTTGAGATCTGAGCTAAGGCCTGGGACAAGTACTGAAGATCATTAACGACAACCCTGTCCCCGAGGGATATGCTCACCGCGGAAAGGTTGCTTGATTGAGGCTTGTTTTTCACTACTGTAACTAATGTTGCAATGATATCTACGCAGTTAATCTCTGACTTCCACTACAGACATCTTCCATTCCATTTTGCACTCTGTGGTTCCTTGGAAATGATTGGAATATAGTAGATATATTCATCTAGGCTGACACAGCCTCATGGCTGATCCCAGTCAGTTAATAGAATCCATTACAGCGAAAGCACACTCTTTCCCCCGTCGGAGGTGATGCGCTGCCGAACCCTAATTCGCAGGTGTTCCGCACCTAATCGGTGAAACTTCAGGTCGCCAGCCTCGGAGGCGCTCGCCTTTATGATAGCACTGGGCGAGAAAAGGAGCGCCTCGCCGACTTGAAGGTCCACAATCTGATTGAGCAGGGAGACGTGGGATGGGACGCTGGGGTCGTCGGGGTCGCTCCGGTGGGGTTCCTCGGCGGCGCCGGCGAGATGTCTGTGCAAGACCTTCAGCCAGTCCGGGGACGTGAACCGGTGGACGATCGTCGTGGAGCACAGACTGAGAAGGGTCGCTGAGATCGTGGGCTCCTGAGTGGAGATGATCATGCGGATCCCGAGGTGGCGCTGCAGCCGGACAGCCGACAGAAGGGTGTCGGTGAATTTGCGGGCTTCGATTGAGGCGTTCATATACTACGGTCAATTAGTCATTAACTTATTCGAATTGCAAAGAAGTACATCAAGGGAAATGACGGAGATAACAACAACTGGGGGGAGGCGAGTGACCTTATGGGCCTCATCTAACCCAACCACCCGCGCCGTTTCCGGGGCCTGCTCGAGGAAGATGGTCAAGCAGACATTGAACAATGCACACGCCGTTTCGGGCGAGATGCACGGACATGACAAATCGACGATTGTGAGACGGCGCGCCTATCTCCAGCCTCATGTTACTGATACTGCACTCGGAAAACATGAAAAAGAGCCAGCTTAGACAAACCTTCGGCTTCCAGTCAGACCCTCGAGACATCCTCTGCGGCGCCAACCACGCATTCCTAGATGGTGTCTGCGGCATAAAGCTCTCCAAAGTGTCGAGCCGCTGTTTGAGGGGTTCCAGCTGTGGGGGAGTCAGACCCGAGCTCATGACCCTCCTTCGAAATTCCTGGTAGTTGAACTCGACATTCGTGGCCTGCTGTACAATCCGCAGCTCCCGAAGAATGCGCTGGACGGTATGCATATACAGCGGGATGGGACCGCTTTCCTGACCGACTGCCATGAGATCCAGCATCCGCTGCGTGTTGAGGTTGCTCTGGTCAATCTGCAAGGCAGCCACCTCAATGTCGAATCTCGAGTAAGAACACTTCCAGAACCAAAGTCAGCGTAGGGACGAAATATCGAATATCACATGTGAAGGAACATGTCTTGATTGTGTGCAAGTTCGTCGGGGAACACAGTACGCGCACCTCGACGTCGTCGTGCGAGGAGAGGAAGGCCGCCTCGCATGGTGAGCCAGCCCTATCGCTGATGAATGTATCATAATGGAACACCAGACCTGTCAAGGGACTGAACAAGTTCCCAGCCTTGGACGCGATGAGGCAGTTTTCCAGGATACAAGACAGGGTGTGGCTCTTCCGGAGCCCTGGGCGCCGCAAATGAATGTACTTGATGGAGGGCTGATGTTGAAAAACATGCGACGATCATCATCAGCCTCGGGGTCTTTCCTGTCCTCAATGATTCCTGCTAGCAGACCGTACTGCGTCGCCTGGGGTGTGCCCTCGGGGTTTGTTTCCCGCTTGAACGCACAACTCGTCACGAGAGGGGCCAGGTACTCTTCTCCAAGCTCCTGTGATGGATCCGTGGATCCGAGGAGCTTGGAGTGGTATTCGAGGATCTCAGTCTCGAAAACAGGATGTTCAGCAGCGCCTTGGGGCGTTGCTGAACGGGTAGGCTCGGATGAAAGGTGATTCTCCGTGACAGCATGATTGGATTGTGCATTCATTCTGCGTCTCAAGACCTCGTATTGCAAAAACGAAAACCGAGGCCTTGCTTGTACTCAACACATCCAGCAGGGAGATTCAGTCCTACTTCTATACTCTTTGCGAAGCATATGAACGATGGGCTAGGCCTTCGGTCGAACTGACTGGTGACAAGAAATGGATTCCAGCACCACTTCCATGTCGGCAACTGAAATTGTGAACCCATGGTCGCAGAGGGACTCTTGAATTGTCAATGATTCCTGGCCTCTGATCGCATTGTCCGCATGTTCTAGACCGAGTAGCAGGGCTTATTAGCACGGGTAGTTATGCACATATGACGAAAGCCCTGGAGGGGTCATAAGATTGCAGCGGGAGCTTGCACGGTACAACCGGGAAGACTGGTACGACTAGATAGTCCAATCCTATAGTATGGGGCTACGAGTCATTCAGTGCTGCCTGTTTCGCCGAATGTAGAGGATGGCTATTATTAGTATGGAAGCTTCGAGTTCACCAAGGGTAACGTGTGGAGACAACTCTTCATGCCTCAGGCTGCCCCTCTTTGCAACCCTAGCTATACCTCTGTTGAAGGGGTTCTTGAGCCCATCTATCTCTCGTTGCTGCATATCCTCGAGTCTACCCTACGTAAGCTATTTGCATGTCACATAGCCGTGTTTCTCGGTCGGATTTGGCATACAGAATATTAGCCAAGACGAGAGAATCCTTTCTACCGTCCTATGGCTGGGGCTAAACGAGAACCACAGGGCTACATCAGCTACACAATAATGAATCTTTGTAACTCTATCCAGAGGCTCATCTAGCCCTCTCACTCAGTGCCATAGGTAGTAACTGTCATGCACCTCACCCCCCTGCAATTTCATCGACTCCAGCTCATCTAGCTTCGGTTCAAGGTGAAGGCCACCGTACGGGAACACTTGGGAGGTTGAACGGATTTCAGTGCGGATAGGCAAGCAGTAAGGACTGTAAGTACACAGTAGGCTATGAAAGCTGGTGCTGTAGTAATGGGTCAATTTAAGTGTAGGTAAAGATTCTCGGCCGCGGTCTATTGTTCACCAATCGCGTGCAGGCTTGAAATGATGTGGTATCTCTCTGGCTGGTGAAGAAGTTCTTTTTGGGTTTTGGTTGTTGTCCCAGATATATATCCTCAGATCCAGCATGAGCCCACAAAATCACATTTACTTGCGAGAACTAGTCTCCGCCGTTCAGCCATGGGGGCATTTTTACCCTCATAAATACACAACACAGCATATAATCAGCAAACTCTACGCTAAAACATGCTGTACCTCCTCTATAATGTTATATGATTCAGAACGAACTTCATCAATGAGTGCAGGATATAGATTAAATACATTCGAAAGCAGGCACATACGACCACAGGGTGTGGAAAACAGGGCTTCCCGTCCGCTCAGCCGTACTTAAGCCACACGCCGGGAGGTTAGTAGTTGGGTGGGTGACCACCAGCGAATCCCTTCTGTTGTATGTTTTTGCTCCTTGACCAACCAGTCTTTTTTCACCGGCCGGCTAATTCAAGGCGTCGATTTATTCTAGAACAAAGCAGTTGTGGAGGGGGAGGGAATTAATGCCAACCGCGGATGCCGGCCCGCCAGCTCTAAACCTGCCGAAGATACTCCTAGACCTTTTCCCAAAAAGAAGAGCAAAAAAGAAAAAGGGAAAGAAAAAAAAAAAAAAAAAGAGGAAAAAAAAGAGAAGGAGAACACAGAGACAAGTAATGTGATTATCGAGTACTGCCGCTATGCTGCTGGTCTAGCCCACCATTTCGCCTATCTTACGGCCGACGCGACCGCATACGTGACCAGCACAGCCGAACAAGTCCCCAGCTTACTGTAACTGATATAGACCATAACTAAGAACTAATCAACGCTCCACACGCCATGGACATAGGCTGTCATCAGGCGTTGTCTAGTCGCAAGCTCCTATTATGCGTTACCAATCTACTCCAGCTCGCGAGGTGTCTTCGAGCCTGTTCTCGATCCAAGTACAGTACTGCAGATCGAGTTTTATTCTAGTTTGCGAAGCTAGTGCTTCGCAACCTTACAAGTGGCTCGGCTCTAAGGGCGACGAACACTGACTCGCAGAAAATCTTGCTAACAATAAGCATTTTGTGTTCTAGCCCCTCTCAAAGGAACGTGTTTATCAATCACCCCAGCTGTCTTGAAAGGGAAAAAGGTACCCGGGGCCCGGGGCGAGTTCCGGGGGCCCGCCCTAGCCGTAGAATTTCAACTGTAGGTCTTAGTCAGGATATCGATGTTTACATGAGATTAGACGTATAGGCAGGTTCTCCCTCCACTTTTCTCCCCCAGCTGAGGAGGAAAAGGACAGAAGAAAAAAAAGTAGGCAAAAGCACAAGGACACGCCCACGTATGTGTTTGTGTGCATTTGCTCCGCATCCGGGAGATTGCAAGGCACGGTATGGCGTACTTTTGAAAATGTATACTTCGATCCGATTCCACAGCACCGGTCTCTGGCATCCGGCTATGGACTGGTGGGAAGACATAATGCAGTTCCCAGCACGATTGAGCTCTTGGCCTAGACTCATAAGTAGGCTAATTTTGAGGCTGCCCAACCAACCAGTCGTCCAGGCAGCACGTTCGGCCGGAATGAGTCACGGAGGCAGACCATGGAGCCTACCGCTTGACTCCCTTGTAAAGTGCGGTGTGGTCTAGCGTACCTGATACCTGACGTGAGGGGATGCATACACATGCATGTTTTCTGGATAACAGATTGAATCGGCTGATGCTGGGAGGTGACAAGCGCACAGCTAGGCTTGCGCTGTTCCCTCGAACACAGTCTTAGCTCACATCATTCTCAGCCGCCTTGGACAATCTTAGGTCACTTCATAGGCGAGATCGTTCGAAACTCCAGTCTACTAACTTACTAGTCAGGGGTTCAAGAACACACTCGGATTCGGGCCCGGCTTCGTCTCTGCCAGCGTTAGACTTTATGTCCACAGTCAACGCTCCGAGACTCCTCTTGTGTACTATTTTCTGCATTTCCTTATTTTTCTCATTCTCTTGCTTCTTGGTTCTCTCCTTCCTATTTCGCTATTCTTTCATTTCTTCTTCTTTTCCTTATCTCTAGGTACCTATCGCTTTTTTTCCCACTTATCCTTCGCGGTGCGGTTAGGGCCGCTTATTAGTGCCGCCTAACAAGCGGTGTGATCGTGTACCCCGCAAATGACAGCCAAAACAAAACCAAATAAAATGATGATCAGCACTACACTCAAGAACTGACCATTGTAGCATCATTCCACATGCCTGTAATATGTTGCTAATAAAGAACAACAATAACAACCTTATTGTATAATCAATACATCTGTCTGTGTTGCACCTACGGGCGCAATTCCCGCCTGTTAGCGTCTAGGGACATCTGAGAGAAAGAAAGAACAAAGAGACTAAGTAGTTCCTCATGATTATCTATAATAGTGAGTAGTACCAGTATACAGTATTCAATGTAATCAAGTTTTACTGTATCGGGGCGTGGGAACCCTATGTGTTGTATTGGAAAGCACAAGCCAGTCGGGGGATGGTCATTAAGGTCAAGTAAGCAGTCAGGGCTTACGGAGGTGGTCGAGAAAACAGCAAAAGAAAAAAAAGCACGCTCAAAGTCCAGTAAACTTCAAAGTCAAAGTAGCTAGAGGTAGATGACACCATTCAAGCTAGGTTCCCAGCTGAATGGAAACGCGATTTTCACGCGTATGAGCAAGCCCATGATTACCACTGCCAGACATCCCCAGATGGGCTCGGGGCTGTGTGGATTGGTGCCTAGTTGTTTGGCTTGCATGTTGCCCAGGTCTTCTCGTCGCGCGAACCCTCGCCAGCGCATAGAGTCTCGGGGCCCTCGGTTCGAATGAATCTTCTAACATTTTTCGATTCCTGTTGGGGTTTACGCATCAATGATCAGTCATTCATCAGCACCCCACATCACCTTGAATACTTGATCACTTGTCAGATTCCGCCTCATTGGTGCAACCTCATGGGCTCTGATGAGCTATCATATCCCATCATTACTAGTGCGATACCTAGTGGCAATATTCGTGCCAATCATCATCACGTTGCCCCTATATCTGGCACTACATGCGACCTTTGTCTTGGAATTGACCGTCCGCAAGACATGTCGAGCGGTGGCAGAGTGGCCAACTGGCGACGAGCTGGTAAGGCGCTGGTCCGACAACCTTCCTTGTGACAAATGCCTTTTTATATGAGCACGAGGTTAAGCAGTTCTCTCTTATTTCCCTCCCCCTCCCTTCATTTAGCGTAGACCTTCCGAGAGCTCTGGATGCGTGAGGAAAAGAGGCCACCCCATGGTTTGGAAGCATCACAGCCTGACAAGCCACATAGCACGATTGTGGCCTGCTTGTGGTAACTTATGCCATTAGTAGAGCCACAGCGACCATTGAGGTACTGTACATAAATGCGAAACAGATCGACAGCCATAGCAACGAATACTAGCAGGGAAGAGCTTGATATCTATCCTTTTCTGCCCACTCCTACCTCTTCCTATCTCGACTCAGCTCGCCCCGTTTCGCCCCCTCCCCACCTTTCCCTCAAGGTTTAAAGTGTATACTAACACGTTTCTGATTAGATCATGCCGTAGTACGTAGGTTAGCGTACAACAAACTCGGATTGTTCCTGGATTTTTCTGTTTCCGGCTTGATGGCAAGACACGTCGCTTATCCTCGTCAACTTAGGAGTCATAGCGAACAGCACCGGTCGGCAAAGCAAGGTAGAGGAAATTGCTGCTCTGCAGCAGGACAAACTGGGAGGTATTTTTCTTCTCTATTGATGTCCATACCTGAACAGATGAACAGAGGTCGACAGAATGGATAGAGGTGGACGAAGATGGATATATAAGAAGATAACTCCATACATTTCAAGAGATTTCTTGAATGTTCGAGTTGACACCCTTCTTCCTTCTCAAGCAGTATCACATTTCTTATACTAGGCCGAATCGTGCGCCGAACCCAGGCCCCTATACACCCACACCAAGGGCACGATGAGCCATGGAAGCAGCCACTATGCCTTTCAATCTGTGACAATTATGCATGGCCTGAGACCTACAGATGCTCATGCAGGCGAAGAAGAGGTGTGTCTATAGCATCGTCATATATCCCTTACCGTTTCTCTTCTCTGCCCCCCGCAAGCACATCTACTCTATTCTCCTCGAGCAAAGAAAGACTTATACTTATTCGATGACTCTGCCCAGGTCCGACCGATCCTTCTCCGACCAACCCTTCAAAACGATCCCAGCCTCGTCTACGGGCGTTCTCCACCTGCCGCTGCCCTCTTCAACAACCTCCTGCAGGCCGACTGGGCCTCCTTCGGTCTCCCACGCGAGAGCACAACCTTCCCCTTCCACGCTGGGATCGAGGCCGCCGAACAGCTGTACCGGACCTTGCATTTCCGATCAAGCCTACTCGGCCTGCTAAAAGTTTACGACGAATCCCTGACGGGCGGAGCGCTACGGGGTCTGCATGGCAGCGAAGCCCAAAAGCTGGCCTCGCAGAAGTTGGCAGGCACAGCAGCTACAGACTATGACACCCGAGCGACCGAATTGCTTTATAAGTGGGATGAGAAACTCACCATGACCAAAGCGGAGTTATGGCAGACCCTGGTGGAGATCTGCGGGGGACGTGAGGTCCTTCTGATGGACCCGGACCCGTCGGAGGAGCTCCGGCCGTGGCTGGGGCTGGTCATAGAGGCGTGTTGCCGCTTGGGGGGCGCGGTGGACTTGATCTACAGCCTCGTCGGCGCGCCCTGGTCCTTGGAGCGGACGCGTCGCGTTGCACAGCTCCAACACCTGATTCGCAGTGCTTTGGTGGCGCGCGATGAGCTTCATGCGGGCGGGGACGATAGTGATGTGAGCATGGCGGATGCGGATTGAGAGGCTTGTCGTCGAAGCTCCTCACGGAGCCAGCAGATGGGAACAAATGTTTTTCTATACGTTTTGGTGTATTATTAATGTGCTTTCTGGCCTTAACAGTGGATTTTTAATGGTATCTTATGTTTGGTCGATGAAATGGGCGTTGAACGGGCTGTTGACTGGTGGAGGAACTATGGAGGAAGACTAAGAAGTAGGGCAAGGCTGACGGCAAGGCTGACTGACATTTATGGACAAGGTAAACAAAAAATAAAGATAAACAGAAAGTAAACTAAAGAAAAAAATAAACAAAAGAAAACAACAAGCACGTGTAGGGTGCAAAAGCCGCCTGCCCTAGTCTGGGGCCCAGATAATAAATCGGCGACACGAACCATCGCACGGGGGAGCGATTGATCTCTACCGGACAAAGTGCTGTACAGGACGAAAGTCTTGTTCCAGAATTCTACATCTAAAAGTCCCACGCTGACTTGTATATTGAAGGTTATAGGAAAGATCCGATTGGTCTTCTAGGGGGGGATGCAAAGTGCAAGGTACTGTATGTAAATGTGTGAACCAAAGCTGATCAACTTTTCGCCACTCCGCCAAAGTAGAAACCGAACACGGATTGGTATGAGTCTGAGGTATCGATCTGGATGACTTGGTCAAAAGTACTGTACTATAAAAGTACTGTGCTGTACAGCCCAATGTTACCGAGAAGGGGTTAGTAAAGTACAATACTTACCCAAAACAGACAGGGCGGCTGCACTCAGGACGAGCACAACGTACGTGGACGACACAGCACAACACTAGCAATGGGACTGTGTATATATCTACCGTACTTTGCAGGGCTTGCAGATTCGCTGCCTTGGTGACCTAGATCAGAAGAAGGCGTAGTGTCATACACACAATACGCGTTCTTACGCACGGGTTGGAGCGGGCTCCCAAGTTGGGTTATGCGCATCAACAGCTAGGCTTACTGTGGCGCAGCCAGCTGACTACGGTACTTGGCTTTCCACAACTCAGCTCAACCGGCGGCACAAAAAAAATAATACAGCTACGCAGGAGAACCGAGAGGTGTCAGGGAGCTGGTGTAGTATTAGTGGTTGCGGAAGATCGAAGCCCGCTTGGCCTCAGTCAAGTCACATAACTATGATTTTCAGGGCAATTGGAAACTTAGAATATTTCAGGCCGAAGATATTTTTACATTAAGGATTTGTATTACAAAATCTTTATATAATTTCAATATTAGGGTCAGGTTTGAAAAAAAAGCGGTCCGTTGGGCGGTGAAGCTATAATGTCTTTAAAGTACTATAGTTGATGCGGGGGGGAACACGCGTTGTTTAGATCCTTGAGGGGGGTGAGCAGGTTAAGGTGGCGCGCGCTTAAGTGGTTGGTCAGGCAGCAATGTGATTAAGACGAGTAGCCCGCCGTAAGCACGCTTCAAGTTGTGTCTGGGAAATCCCCATTGCGGAAGCATCATTGAATTTCTCAGAATTCCTTCGTCCTATGGACTTTCTTGCCAACATCTAGTTTCCAACCACCATGATTGAATGTCAGGCACGCATCTAATCCAAGCCATATCTCAACAATCGGGATACTTGACATTGTAGATTGATGGCACGAGAATGTGACATCATGAACAGCATACCACTCTGAAAGCTCCCACAAATACATGACCACCTCCCGTGACATCCTCCCACAAAAGCTCAACACCAAACTCATTGCTTTCTCCAATCCTCCTGTCCTTACCCTTGCAGCGCCCTAAATCTCCTCTTCGAAGTCCTCGTCCTCTTCGAAGTCCTCATCCTCCTCCACGCCCAGATCGATTTGTTCCGCCTCGTCCTCCACTCCCTCGTTACTATCAGAGTACTCTTCCTGCTCCTCAAAACTCACAGTCTTCCCAGACGAAGGGAGAAAACTGTCTGTGGTCTTGCGGGTATCGGACTCCACGAAGAATGGGTGGTCAGAACGCAGCCTCCGGCCTTGACAAACATAGCCCATCGGCGTATGGGATATATCTTGGCCTTGCCGTCTCAACGCCAGCCACTCCTGCAGGAAGGCCATGTTGAGTGACGACCCTTCCGCAGGAGTCACCGCGCTACCGGCCACATCGTCCCATTCGAGAGCCAGGCGGTCCAGGATCTCTTCGTACTCACGGGGGCCGAAATAGAGTCTTCCAGCGAAGATGCCAACCTCGAACGCCAGGAAGGCGGGCACATAGTTTGCGACCGGGAGAGGGGGGACGGTGTAGTAGTCAAGGTTGCTGAAGTGCTGCATGCGCTTGGTGACCGGCGCTGCGTAGGTCATGAGGTGCATCGATGGTGCTGCCTCAGTGCGGAGGATGGGAATCAGGTCTTCGGCTTCTTCGGGGGTGACCACAATTGCCATCTCAGTTTTGATGTTGCAAAGTAGCCAGTTCACCGGGCGCTGAGGGAGTTACATCTGTCAGCACATGGAGGCTTGATCGTTAGTCATGAGTAACGTACCGTCAGTTCATCCATCTTTTCTCCAGGCTTCAGCTTGACCGTCTTGGTGAACTCCACCGATACGTATAGATGCGGCAGGCTCGGAACCACCTGGTCTTTATACTTGCCACCTAGTTCAGTTGCAAGTATCATACTCTCCGCGGTCACATACCCCACACCCTCGAGGGAACCAGTCTTCCCAAACTGCGATAGGGATTGATGCAAGCCGGGGTAAATGTACGGCTTCAGCAACTTAGGACGCTCAACCTCCCGCTCTTCTTCAACCTCGTAAGCAACCTCTCGTTCTTGCTCGACTTCTTCTTGCGCTGAACTGGCGATGGCCGAATGGTGGATATCTTTGCCTTCCGTGCGTCGCTGTCGCAGAACTTCAATGAAGCTGGCGGCTCGGCCCGAATATGTGAAATCATTCGACGAATCCGAGTCTCCATCGCTCGCATCGGTGGGCTCCGGCTTGTACAGTTGCTCCAGAGACTGCTGCTCGGGCTGCTGCAGGATCCCCATGTAGTACCTCCGCTGATGATGGTTCTTAATGAAGTTAGGGTAGTCTTCAGCGGCCTGAATACGGCGACAGAAGTCGACGCCTTGCGCATTGTAGAGCGGCTCGAGATCCCTGTTACTGGCACAGGTCTGGTGCAATAGCCAGTACACAACATCGGAGGAGTCGAGTTGCTCGTCCTGGTGTTTGCCGCAGACGTCAAGAATATTATGATGCACTTGTGGAGGTGCGATGAAAACCACAGACTGCGTTGTCCCGAGCTGTCGGAGCCTCATGGCTGCCTGCACAATATGGTCCTTCGTCTGATTGATACCCAAGGTAAGGGCTCCCCGAGCATCTGCCGGGAGTTTCAGATCTGTACCTCGAGTATGTGCTTGATCGAGATAGATTAAGCAGTCCGTCATATCATCCGCATACGGAGTTGCGATCAGTGGTAGACACTTTCCTGTTCGTGAGCAAACCTGCGGCTGATTATCCGGCCCAAAGTAAACCGCAGCTTGGGCATCATTGTCATGCATCAACCATGTCTTTACCAGGCTCAGATTGTCCATCTCGAGGACAAAAGCGCCTGCGTCAATCAAGGTGCGGACTTTGGTTTTGGTCAAGCTACACAGCAGCTCTGTTTCAGACATACGCTTTCCTTTGAAGACCGCAGCTCGATACTCCCTGTTCCTTCGCTGGAGCAGGTAGGTGAGGACCTCCGCGTTCGTATGCGACAGTTCGGGAAGATCGTGTTGTTCCATCGTTAGGGGTAGCAATCTGCGGTTGTCGTTGGTCCCACTAAAGCCGGTGGTTAGGCCCGGTTTTACAGTCGTTGTACCGTCAGAGGTGTCGGGAGAGTTCCTGAAATAAGGCACGTCCCATCCTGACATCTGAAGCTTGATAGCAAACTGCTTTGCGTGCACAGGAAAGACAAAGTTCTTCAGATAGTAGTTGATCACCGTCGTCGAAAACCGTAGATGCTGCCAGATCATAAAACCCTGATCATAATCGTTCACGTTGATTAGATTCCAGTGTCGTAAGCTTTCTGGCATAATTGCTGATGTCTCCGTCCAGCGGTCATATTCGGTAGCCGGATCATCCGCTCTGAGAACAGCCTCCAAGCACTGTCGACATTGCTCCTGGCTCAGACCCTCGTGATAGAATGCAAGGCAGGTGAATAGAATGGCCACATCTGGGTGACCCCACTCCGCTTGGTTCGATGGAACACCCTTGGCATGGAATGGCACGGCAATTGGGTCTCGGTCAGGATGCAAGCTGTATTGCACATTCCATCTCTTCTTCAGACATAGCAGCAGGATCTGATGAACCAGCAGGCCTCGCAGCAGATACATTCTCTTAAGCGTCTGAGGCTTATCCTCGAAGATCTGCTGGAGACTCTCGGTGACCGAGTCATCAACGGCCGGGTCTGAAAGAAACATGCGCACGGCCTCAATCTCAGCGGCGCCGCGACCTTGCATCGGCAAGATTCCACCCCGACCAGTACAAGCATCGTTCACAACTCTTTTCATCAGAGCCAACTCAACGTCGTTTCTCAACAAATATGCGATCGGAAATGCGACATCTTCCCTTTCGATCACATCAATGCTGCGCGGGAACTCCCGTGCTAAGTCTCGTAGATGATCCGCGACCAACCCTAACACATTCATCGTGACCTCCCAGCGATCGGGGTATCCATCGACAACAAGCTGAGAGCCGCTGGGATAAATGAGCTGTGTCTTGACCGCGAGGGTGAAATCACATTCATCGAGAATATCCCGGCCATGTCGATCGATCCATTTTTGGATCGCTACCATTTCAGTAGCCTCGGCGATCTTGACATCGGAAACTCGCTGAAGACCACTCAACTTGAAGGACAACGCATGTTCGGGAACACCCAAGATGATACCGGATTGACGAAGTGTGCTCTCATGTAATCTCCGAAACTCTGATATCACTTGCGGCGTTGTTGGCGTTCGTCGGGAGAACGGGATATGCAGCACTTCTCGACCAGCAAGACCTCCGATATGTGTCTGTAAAATCTGAGCCGTCTGGGTGAGAAGCGCACTTGGCACGAGCAACCGAGCGAGAATCTTGCCATTGGCCAACGCGCATGCCACCATCGGCGTGATCACTGAAGTCTTTCCTTGTCCCATGTTCATCTGTAGAACAGAATTCGAGCCCGAGGTTGGAGCGATCATTTCAAGAGCAACCGTTACCTGTTCCTGCCGTATCTGCATATTCGCATCGATTTCAACGAGAATCCAGTCCGAGTATTTCATGTAATTCCACACCGCATGGTCCTTCTGACAGTACTCTTGATCGAGCCGGCTGTCATCACGTCTAGCGAAGAATTCTCTGATCCGCAACAGGCGTTGTAGCTTGACGATCTCGAGCGCGTATGATATAATGGCTTCTTTCATTCGCGGCCCGAACCGTACGAGCGACCCCCTAAGCTGCTGCAAGATAGTGACCGTGGTGATGCATGGTGCGATATTGCCTTTCAGCAACCAATACAGTCTCGAATCCCCAGCTAGAAGAGCTGAACAAATCTGCCGATAGTGAGAGTCCACCACATCCTGCGTATCTCGAATCTCCTCGTTGTATCTCTTGAGCCCTTTCCAGTAGGACACTTCGGGTGATCGGGACTTGCTCGTTTTCTGGTCTTTATCCCTCAGCGCATGGATGCTCACTTGCAAGTCTCGACCATATCTGGATTTCACAGGACAGTCCGAGTTGATCATGCTTCTCACTATGCTTTCAAGTTCAGCGATCTCTTCCGTAGACACTGACCGATCATCGCGTCTTCTCCGCCGGTTGGTGGGATGGTGGGGCTTCTTTTTCGCGCATTTCTGATGGTGGTGTTCAGCCTGCGCGAGCGGCGGGCCTGGTGTAGGGAGCAGGTCACGTCCGAGCTCAACTGCAACTCTTGGATGACTGCCAGAGCGCGATTCAAAGTACTCCACGTGTCCGCTTGCTGGTGAATCCTGTGGTCTGTTGGCTCTCACATGGCCGTGGGCATTCAATACCTTTTGTACTTCCTCGATATGGGCAAGAAGTTGCATGTTCTTGTAACGACGCGACCATACTGGCTTGATTAGGTCCAGGGCGTCCATCACGTTCACAAATTCTGACGAGAACCCATCGACTGAGGGCTCCAAGCAGGGCCATTGGGAAAGAATGAAGGTCACGAGGCGTTGACTTTCGCTATCACACTGAGACTCGTGTTCTTCCTTGGCCCTTTCATGTTCAGCCCTAGCTGCTGCTGTCAAGGTTGTGGTAGAATTTTTAGGCCTCTTGACCGGGGTCGGAGCTGTAAACTTGATCAACGCTGGTTCCACCAGCTCGAGAAGCAATCGAGAACCCGGCTTGCCGTTTTCGCGAACGTGGTCAAAGGCTTCATGGTAGGGTAGTCTTATCTTCTTCAGCTCGTCCAAAGTGACAAAGGCTGCTAGGACACGAAGGGCTGTCATGCTGACATTCTGCGAATAGGCTATAAGACCGAGGTTGAACATCAAATAGTGTACATCACGCGTTTGACTCTCAGCGCAAAGCCGAACCAAGCGACCCCAATTGGCCGCAAGGTCAATCGATATGGCGGCCTCCACAGTGGAGGGAATGAACTTGCGGTCATAGCCCCCGACGTGGTCCCAGCGCTGTATGACATGAGCGAGATGATCCGTCGTGGCGATCTCCGAAGGCCGTTCTCGGAGCAGGGAGACAATCTCACGCACATTCTTCGCCCGCGTGGACGAACGATATCTAGCACGTGATACATATACCTCATCAGCGATTTCTTGCACTTTGTCCTCGTTCCATGTGTCCGATCGCTCGTACAAAGAGCGGCGCCCAAGAGCTCTATCTCGCAGATATACTTGACTCCCGCTAGTGTTGATTCCGCGAGGCGGGATACCTGGTTGGAAGAGAGAAAGTCTCTGTGACCTCTTCAGAATCGACTCGATGGTTGTCTGATACGCTTCATGCTGTATGGACACTGTCAGTTCCTTATTCCACCTCACCATCTGTTGGACCTTTTTTCCGGGAGGATAGTACTCCCGCACCGGCGTGAGCCCGGAGATTCCTCGTAACAGATCCACGATGTTGGACTCGAGAGGTCTCCACGGTAACGAGGAGGCGGACTTTAAACAAGCCAATGCCTCTTCTGTACCGGTACGCCCTGTCAGCGGGTCCGGAGAGACGAAGGAAGTGAATGCATGAAGCTGGGCTTTTGTGTAAAGAAGTAGTGGCTCGGCAGGGCAGTGAAGCCGACCGAGAACTCCGTCAATCTGATACCTCCCATAGTTCCCATTGTTCTCTTTCTTGACCAAAACATGTATGCCTTGGCGCTCGATTTTGATGCTGCCCACGGGAACAATGATACTGCGCTGTGAACGATTGTAGACATTTCGAAGTACTAGCATACTTTGGAGTCCATAAAGTGTACCAGCGTCTTGATTGGGGTCAATCTCTGCGCTCAATTGAGTGCACTGCAGGCGCTGTCTCTGGTTGACATAGAATCTGAGGTTCATTGCCTTCAACTCGACCGAGAGCATGGCTTGCGGCGGTTGATAGATTGTCAGCTCTGCGGCTTCTTCGAAATGAGAGAAAATGCTAGCTATCGTCATTGCGAGTTGAGAACGGGGGTCAATCAGATATGACTTGCGTCGGTTAGCCTGCTGGGTTCGGATGTTGATCTTCCAGTCGCCCGGCCTCTCTCTCCAGATTTGTGGTATACGCCTCGCTTGGAGGATTCCCGTTTTGATATTGATCCAGTGCACACAATCACGAAGTAAGGAGCATGGTAAGTCCGGTTTCGTGCCACTGCCAAACACAGACCGAGGAACATGCTCCAAAGTTTGGCTCTCCTTGCAGGCCCAGATCACGAGGTCCTGACCTCGGTAACCCAAGTGAACCTCATAGCCGTTCCTAGCCAACGCCAGTTTATAACTCATCCCGGGCAGACTCGAAGGGAAGGCACTGAGTCTCTCGTTGCCGAACAGTTCCTTGAGCACATCTGAGTTACGGATGTCGGCTGGGAGCTTCCCCAGAGGCTTGCCGTCGATCAAGAAGTGGCCTTCCAGGATGTGGAGCCGGCGATATTGATCTCGCTCTTCATCAGTACCGCAGGCTGTGGAATTTATCCAGCCATTTTCTTCTTGCTGCCAGATAGTATGTTGTCCCTCACGCGCACTGAACCATACTCTGTCGATGGCTGCATTCACGCTTGAGGGATACCACCTGACCGCGAACTGAATCACCTGGCACAGTCGATTTGACATCTTGATGTCGCGGACTAGCATCCTCCGAGTGAATGCATCGAAACTACTCGCATCTATGACCAGGCTTTCCTGCATGGAAAGTGTGGCTTCAATCCATGTTTGGGTGGAGGCCGCATCAATTGAGGCGCTAGTCGTTCGATCAAATGTGCGGCGACAGAGGAGAGCGGCCAAGAAGCAGTATCGCGCTGTTCTGTCCGCGACATCGACCTCGACAGCTTTGCGTGCTTCGTTGCGTAGGTGGTGGATCCAACGATGCGTCACACTGCGGATTTTTAGCAGCAGTTCGTTGGCGCATCTTGACACTTCATCACACCCCAGGCTGCACACTCGCATCGTCAAAGTCAGCATCGTTTCCATGTACATGACCTCACGCCAGTTCGAGGTGATCAACGAGACGTGTTGATCAATTTGTTGAATCAGTCGCTTGCAGAAGACGGCTTCGTGGAAGAAAGAATGTATGACTCTCAAAGATTCTCCCTGCTGCCAGGGGCCAGCCTGCAAGGCGAGATGCTGCAGAAGGGCCATTGTTTCGTGCGCGCTGAAATTGATGTTCGACGATCCGAGTTCAGAAAGGATCGAAATCCACCGACGTTGCTTGCCGGCCATCAAGCTCTGATGTGCGAGAAACTCATGGACGGTCACTGCAGAAGGACGCTTCCGTGATTCCGCAAGAGCTTCATATGACGAAGGCCCTGGACCGTCCGGAGCGAAACTTGATGAAGAGTATAGCTGTGCAAGGGGGAGATTCGATGGGAGGGCAAGGGCAAAGTGATGCGCAAATGTGAGTGTTTTTGGCAAGTCCCCTCCCCATACCTTGCGACCTTTATCATAGTACTTGAAGGTCAAACCCAACGGAAGCAGCACGCTTTCCTCGGCGACTGGTAATTGCCGCCATTTGTAATGGGTATCCAAGAACGACTTGGTAGGCGAGGCTAGAGAGAACCCTCCGCGGAGTGCATTCTCTCTGAAGTATCCGGAAAGATTCGCGTACTCACTCAGCAGCTTCATCGGTGCCATTGCATTCGGTGAGGCTAGTTTAGGACCAAATCGAACAATGAGATGCCACGTAGCACTGCGGTAGGCGGCAAATGCTTCGGGGATTTCCAACTCAAAAACAATGGCTCTTTTTTCGGCCATCTTTCCGTCGCAAGGCAGATACGCTTCATGAGCGCTGATCTCTAGACGTTTTCGACTTCGAAAGTAGTAGCAGTGACTGCAATCGCGGATATCATGAGTACCGTCAGGGTTCTTTCGCTGGTTACAGTCACTCGATGACAACTCGGTAGTCAAAGATTCGAACTCTCTATTCACTTTCTGGAGCTCTTTTAGCTTTCCCTGGCTTGAAGCCTGAGATGCATGTTCAATGGCTTCCTGTAGTTCTCTCAAGCTTTTCCCGACGTCGAGCTGCATGTATCGATCAGCAAAGCAACCCGGAGCCGGGTCTGCAAAGATTGACACGCTCGAGTCATCTACTGTCGCGCATCTTTCATGAAGATGGAGTTGAATCGCATGCAGACGGTCTAGGTCGGTTCGTCTAGAGAGGAGCAAGACATCAAGTAGCTCTGGGCTGAATACCGGATGGAACTCGAGAAGCAACGGATAGGCGACGGTCGCGTATTTGTCCATATAGACCCACAGCTCAAATATGTTCAAGATGAAGAGGCTGAATTGCTCCGGATCTCTGTCATAGGCGCCCACAACTCTTTGAAGATAGTCCTCGATTCTGTCGGCAATTTTAGTGCAAGCGCCGATGCTCTGAACTAGGCCAGCCGCTGGAGCCCTCCATTCACCGGAATCTATTGACTGCTCCAACTCAGCTAGGGATGAGTAAACCTTGAACAATGTGGTAAACTCGTCCGTCATATCTGCGCTCGCCTTGCTCGCCGGGTGGACAGGATTCGTGTTGCGGGACCTCGGATTAACATCATGAGGCTGTTGCAGGATATTGCGGAGATAGGATATGCTGTTGGGTAGACTTAGGTGCATCTCTGCTGCACCAGCCCTGAGTGGTAGCTTTGGTACTTTACGCAAGAAGTTCTTCTTAAAGTCATGCCACTCCTGCTGAATGCCACTGCTCGCAATCTCAATCTGCTCCGTGTAGAAAGGCTCCAGGTGGTTCGCGAGTCGGGTATAGGCAGCCTGTGACTCTGGGCATAGAGAATCCTTCATAGTTTCCAGCTTGGTGAGGCGACGGCAAAGTTTGGCCCTCAACCAGCTCCATTGCTCCGGGCCCACCGCGCGTGATTCCACGAGGTCTCTCAGTAGATCTGCTAGAAGTACACAGAGCAGGGACTTGTAGTAGACGCGAGCCAATTCACTGCCCAAGCGCAAGTACAGCAGGCGTTGGAGGCAGACACGAAGCACGAGCCAAAGAGGGCTACGCCGCCACGGTCGCTCCGCGTTGTTCCAGCATACATCGTCTTTGATGCGCTTGCGAAGGAGAACTGGCTGGGTTCGACGGCCATTCACGCCGAGTACTGTGATCAGAAAGTCGGTGATCAAGTCCGGATCCATGGTGTCTCTTGTTTCAGTCACCTTGACGCCCGCCTTTTGTGATTTTGGCGCAAACTCGTCGAGGGGCTCCGTACTGGCTCTCTCCAGGAATTCCCCGATATTCTCTTGGAGAGATGGCTTGTCAAATTCTGCCTTGTCTAGTGATATCGCCACCCCAGGGAAATCCCACTGTAGCGCACCGGGCGCCGCAATGGTGGGCTCGGCACTTGGTGAGGCTTCGAAGGCTTCGACGGTCACACTGGTATCGTCCCTGGCAGAGAAGTGCGTCAGAATCAAGGGGTCTTCCACCGGGGTCGAGAATGACTTACTGAGCTTGATGAAAAAGGAGGGCTGCGTTGTGTTCGACGACGTGCACGATGATAGGGTGGTCTGGGCTCAGCCTCTGGAACGCACTCATCAAAGCTGCCTTGTGGACCCTGCCATCGTTAATCGCACGACACTCTTTCAGGGTCTCATCAAGGCTTTTCCAGACAGTCGTTGTGTCATCTTCCGCATAGTGGCGAAGGTTTCTGACGGCCCTGCGTAGGCGTTCGATGAGGCCGTAGTCAACTTTCTGCGGCTCTGTGTCTGGACTTCCAGGAAGCTGGGGGGGTAAGGCGACATGGTGAAATATGTCGATGAGAGTGTTCTTTTCATACATGACAGGAAGTTGGGTCGTGATGGAACAATGATACAAGTAAAGACGACATGCGAAGAGACAAAAGAAAATGAAGGACTAGAATGGGGAAAGGGAAGGGGAGGGGGATGAGGATGAGGATGAAGATGAGGGCGAAGTTGGGGACGATGATGGGAATGGAAGTGTGGTCAAAGGTGACATTGTAGAATGGAAGTCAGAAGAAGACTGTGAGCTGTGAGCTTGGAAGAGGGCGGATTGGAGAATGAGATTAGAAGTGAGATGAGGATGGAGGTGAGTTGGTGAGGTGGTGATAGTGGTGAGGCGAGGATGGTGATGGAAAAACAGAACAAGGATGAAGATGAGGGATGAAGGATTGAAAGTTCCTCACTGAGTGATCAGGTAGAATTGGCAAGAGGACAAGTAGAGGGGAGGGGGGGCCAGCTCACAGGTGGAACATACTCAATCAGCCATCATTGCTGCGTTTGCAATCCTCACCGTGGTGGTAGTCGGTGAATATGCACCAAATTCACCTGTCACCTACCCCTCCAGCAAAGGGCTTGGTTATCTACATCCAAAAGAAATGGATTGGGTTCTGTGCCATTTGAATATCGATTCTCTTACTTATAATGAATTTCGTATACAACAGACGCCGTATGTATCATGAGGATGGCCTTGAAAGTGCAAGTACAAAGAAAAGTAACCTCACCTGAGTTCCTCTAATAGGCCCCGGTAGCCTGGATTCAGTCGATCGGATCTCTCTCAAAGACTTAGATCCCCGTCCTGATGTAGCCGCGGTGCATGCAGAATGGTCGATATGGTTTCTAGTTCGCCATCTCGGAGAGTCGCTCGGCGAGGTTGTGTTCGGTGGTGATGAAAGGCAGGCCATTCTTGATGTAGCTATGAGAAGGGATTGGATGTGGAAGAAGAAGGATCTGGAATCACAAGAGAGATGGAGCAGGGATATTGACTTTAGGTGCATCTGTAGTCGGTGATGGTGGATAGGAGGGCAATGGCCATATGGAACTTTTGATATTTACTGCACCCATGAATAACCACGGTGCATAAGTGGGTGGCTTACATGGTCGGAGTTGCTTTATGCCATCACGTGATATGTTGGAGATATCACATGACCCCGCGGTCAGGCAGCCACAAGAGGCACTAGGCAGAAACCACACAGCGGGTTCCCCTGGACTGCCGCAGCCCGGGAAGGAAACCCCCGCCGGAGGTTTCTTTCCCCGGGCCCGAGTTGCAACCCATACCTGAGGATGAGGTGCCCTGGTAAAGAGTCAATGGTGGCAAGGAGCCGAACGATAGTAGAACAGGTGATATCTACGGTCGGAATGATGCAGACGGGGTAGTTGTGTGAATCTAATAGCTGTCTATGTTCTACCATCATCCTCATCGAGTCCGATTAGAATCGGAATGCCGTCAGGTCAGTGGATCAGAAATGTATTTCCCCGCTATTACTAGTAGAATGACACTCAGGGAATCAGATACCGAACAAGCGCTCAGCCCCATTGCCTGCGAGCCATGCAGGCAAAAGAAATGCAAGGTTAGTAGAACAGGAAGAACGAGACTTAGAGAGTAGACACTGGGAACACCCTTCTAACTCCAACGTGTGCCAGTGCGACCGCACGCTGTATGTGACTCCGCTCTATAGATGTACGGTACATGCTCGATCTAAGCCCAACTAACCCGCCTACTTGCCTTCAGTCCAGTCTGCACACAATGCTCCCCCGATCCATCCAAGTGTGTCTATCCAGAAAGCGGTAAACGGTAAGGAAGATCGTTTGGCGGTATTTCAACCGGGTGCTGACCTGAGCCAGAGGGCTTCCACTTGGGTATCTGAATCTGATCGAACAGCGGCTTGCCGACACCGAGCAAGCGCTATTCGAGGCCCTCACCACCATCCGCGAGCTCAATGCCTCGCACGGAGGCATGATGGTGCAGACCACCCGCAAGTCCGCTGATATGCGCCCCAAGAATGCACGCATGCAGGAGTGGTCCCAGTTGCCATTGAGCGGGTGGGCGGAGCGCGAACGATGGCGAGAAGCGAAACAAGATCAGTACCAGTGTGAACGGACCGTGGTCAAGTCGCCACCGGGGGTAGAAGTGCCGCCATCGAACGTGTATGAGATGCCGCGGGGAATCTCCGCCGCCAGTCTTCCCAGCAGGAGCAGTGTAGGGCCGGCGGAGTCAGTATCGGTCGCGGAGTCAGTATCGCCAGAGCGGCGGAGGGCGGATCGGGCAGGGGAAGTGGCGCGGCGATATCCTTCCTTGTACTTTTGATTAGTGCTAGGGTCTATACAATGTGTGTTGGATACCGATTCTGCAACAACAACCCCCGATGGTCTAGTTGGTTCATGGCGTTCGGCTGTAATGGAAATTGTAACCGAAAAGTCACCAGTTCGATTCTGGTTCGGGGGATTGCCTTTTTGCTCCCGCTTCCACTTTTTGACATAGTGGGCTTTGAGTTGGGCTCCCAACAAGCACTATCCTACTCGGTACATCCCTTCTGCGCTGTTTTTTTTTTTTTTTTTTTTTTTTTTTTTTTTTTTTTTTTTGTTTTCTTGTCGGCTCCGACAGAGTGAACTGTAAATCCATTCAATTTCCACATAATGACGATACTGGTAAGGTAGTCACTATTCACCCCCAACCTTAAGAAAATGCCGCGGGCAAACTCCAGTCAGCGGGATGTTTGCATCTTTTGCAATCCTCGTAGTCTTCTTCCGCCCGCCACGGTCTTCCGTAAACGGGGTCCATCTGCTCCCCTTCGCAAACAACAATCAATCCGTCAATCGCATCCACACAAACCTGCCTCTCGAACTCTCGCACGTTATCCACCGCACTATTCTATCACCCCGCAGGGCTGCATCGATCGTCATCATTGTCCAGATGCAAACCCGTCCCGACCATCCGTGTGGTGCCGGAGATGTCTTGCTCCGAGACGCGGAGGAGTGCAAGTCCGGCCCTCCACCCATCTGAGATCATGGAGGTGAATCCTTCCTTCGGTGAGGGGCGACACGCGGGGGCTGGAGATACGATATAAACCTCGATCGACGCGCTGATACCGACTTCTTCTCTCCTCTCATCGATCTCATACCACCCTCGCACCCAGTCACCATGTCTCTCCTCAAGTCCTACAGCATCGCCTCCATCCCCGCCGATGGCATTGGCCCCGAGGTCGTCGAGGCCGGTATCACTGCGCTGAACGCCTTGGCCGATACCCTCAAGACCTTCAAGCTTGAGTTCACCAACTACGACTGGAGCTCCGAGACCTACAAGAAGACCGGAAAGTACATCCCCGATGGCGGTCTCGACTCCCTCAAGAAGCACGACGCCATTCTTTTCGGTGCCGTCGGCGCTCCTGGTATGTTGATTTTTCCTACTTCCCCGCATATGGAAGGTTATCTAATCATCCACTACCAAACAGACGTCCCCGACCACATCTCCCTCTGGGGTCTCCGCCTGGCCATCTGCCAGCCCTTCCAGCAATACGCCAACGTCCGCCCCACCAAGGTCTTCCGCGGTACCCAGTCCCCGCTCCGCAACTGCAAGACCGGTGACCTCGACTGGGTCATCATCCGCGAGAACAGCGAGGGCGAGTACGCCGGCCAGGGTGGTCGCTCCCACACGGGCAAGCCCTGGGAGGTCGCCACGGAGACGGCCATCTTCTCCCGCGTCGGTGTCGAGCGCATCATGCGCTTCGCCTTCGAGGTTGCCCAGAAGCGCCCCCGCAAGCTCCTGACCGTGGTCACCAAGAGCAACGCCCAGCGCAACGGCATGGTTCTCTGGGATGAGGTCGCCAAGGCCGTCGCCAAGGACTTCCCCGATGTCACCGTCGACAAGATGCTGGTCGATGCCATGACCACCCGCATGGTCCTCAAGCCCGAGACCATCGACACCATCGTCGCCACCAACCTGGTGAGTTGAGCCTTTCTCCCCCCACCCTTCCGACAAGACCAAACTAACGGGACAAACAGCACGCCGATATCCTCTCCGACCTGGCCGCCGCACTCGCGGGCTCCATCGGCATCGCCCCCACCTCCAACCTCGACCCCACCCGCCAGAACCCCTCCATGTTCGAGCCCATCCACGGCTCGGCCTTCGACATCACCGGCAAGGGCATTGCCAACCCCGTCGCCACCTTCTGGACCGCCGCCGAGATGCTCGAGTGGCTCGGCGAGGCGGATGCCTCCAAGAAGCTGCTCACCGCCGTCGAGAACGTGTGCGAGGCCGGCGTGCTGACCGCCGATCTGGGCGGCAAGGCCAACACCAAGGAGGTCACCGACGCGGTGGTGGCCGAGATCAAGAAGCTGTACGGTTGAGGGCTGTACACATATACCACGGATTGATGTCATTAGCATGAAAATAGATTTCCTTGTTCATAGAGTTGGGTTCGTCCATTGAGTTACCGTAAACTAACCATCGCGATCCACAATGCTAAGGGGGCGACAGTCTGACCATAAATGAGAGGAAGAAAGAGTGTTACTGCGTGGCTGTGGTGAGCTCCAGGCCAAGGTGCACTTGTAGAATTGAAGCTCCCAGAGCATTGAACCTCAATGCCTTAGTACCTCTTTTGTTGCGGACCTTCTGTGTCTTGGTTAGTCCCCGACAGGCAGGTAAAATAACCTCGGCAAATACCCCGGCCCGCCGACTCTGCCACGATCTACCGCTTTCGCCTCGCAACATCCTCCGTGGCTGCGGTGGCTGATCCTGTGGCTGACCCGCAAAGCCATCTGCCCCCAGTCATAGAAGCAAAAACCTGAAACAAAATAATCTATAAATTTCTATCATGCCGCTGCCCATGCCACAGACACGAGCAGCACAACGTTCTAATCTTACAAATAGATATAACACAAGGGAGTTCCCGCCGTCGTGTCCAAGATATCATAGATCTCGCGGGAGGCGGTGAGGTTGCCCATCCAGAGGGTGTCGTGGATGGTGGTGTTGGGGCCGGGGATGAGCCCGTCGAGGAAGTCGGGGCCCTTGACCACGTAGGTGCGGTTGGCCGGGTTGAGGTTCTGCCAGATCCAGAAGACGCGGTCGATCATGCCGTGGTGGACGTAGAAGGCCGGGTCACCGGGGGAGGCGTAGAGGTCCTGTGTGTTGGGGTTGTCAGTGAGGATTGAGAAATGGAAGAGAACTGGCGAAGGGTACATACACCTCCAGGGTCACCGCCGATGGTGAAGTGGCCGGCCGTGTGCACGCCCAAGAACCCTTCCTCGAAGAACCCTTGCATGGTCCACTCGAAGCACGAGATGTCGTCGCAGTTCTGGATCAGGTCCATCACGTCGCTGGTCTTGGTCCAGCCCTGCGCGGCCACCGGCGAGATGTCGCGGCGCAGACAGCGCGGGTTGTAGTCCAGGCCGGTGCCATTCTGGGCCACCAGGCCGGGGATCTGCAGGGTGGGGTCGACGGGACCCAGGTTGACGGTCATGCTAGAGTGTGGTTCGTTAGGACAGGACGAACTGGGGGAGAGTGTTTGGGGAAGGTCAGGGCATGGCTTACTTGGCGAAAGGACCGTTGGTGACACAGCCGCCGCCCACACCCGGAGGAAGAGTGGTGTAGGCAGTGGCCGGGGTGCCGTTGTGAGCAACATAGTCGCCGTTACCGGACATACTGTACTCGGTGCCATCGAAGAGAGGCGAGTTGATCGGGTTGTTCACGTATTTGTTCCAGGCCCAGTAGGGCTGGTAACCATCGTAGCCACACTCGTCGCGCAGAGCGGTCTCGTAGG
Source organism: Aspergillus aculeatinus CBS 121060 (assembly GCF_003184765.1). Taxonomy (NCBI): domain Eukaryota; kingdom Fungi; phylum Ascomycota; class Eurotiomycetes; order Eurotiales; family Aspergillaceae; genus Aspergillus; species Aspergillus aculeatinus. The sequence continues at coordinate 359,831 of NW_020291492.1, forward strand.
CCCAGGTGAACAGCCGGTGCCAGGTGAGGAAGTTACCCTACATCCAATCAGCTGGGAGAGAATTAATTTGGGGGAAGCAAGGCGCCTTACAGTGCCATGAATCCACAAGGTCTGGTTGATGTGCACCGCGACGAAATCATCGAACCGGTTACGGGCACCAGGGGCGAAGCTGGGATCGGACTTGGGGGGCTTGCTCATCAAGCACAGCACCGCATCGGTGTACTTCTTCCGATCCGCGGGTGCCAAAGAGGACCTGGTGTTTCATGTGAATGAGTTTGGCGAACTCTCCCAAGCTTAGCGCGGGAAGGCGAGACGTACCACTCGCGACGGACTGCCGCATTCTTGATGTTGCAGGTTGAGTTGGAGCCATGAGCGGCCTCATAGGCCAACTTAGTGGCCAAAGCTTTGCTGGAGAGCTTATCCACGGCATCGGGGGTGCCGAGGATGGCAGCGGCTGGCGAAGCAGCCAAAGCAGCCACAGCCGCAGTGGACAGGAGGGAGAACTTCATGATAACAGCAGTCACCGGACGAGAATGAACTGAGCGGGCTGACAGATTTACAGAAAAGTTGGTCGCTCACTACCTCTATATAGTCCTGTCCCTGGGACCTTCCTCTTTGCCCCTGATAAGACAAGAAGACCAAGGAAAGGCTGCTGCCTCGTGGGAAAAAGAAGCTAATCAGCCCATGTGGTCGTCTGGAGGTCGGAACCGGGCGAATAGCCCTAAGAGAAACTCCCCAAATGGCACCAGTTGGGACGACAACCTCTTAGTCGCTGCACCGTCGGCAACTAAAGTGCGAAGCATACCGGAACACGCATAGTTCCTGCCATACAATGCAATTTTAGACAGTTCTAGCCGGAATTCGAACCGATAGTGGGGGGGGGGGCTTGCTTTGTTCGCTAAGGGTCTTTTCGTTTCCGAGAGCAGCCGGTATCCTCGGTGACGGTTTCCGTCTGCTCGTCTCTACAACTCGAGACTTCGTCTGTTTGTTCAAGATGTTATCGACTGAAGAGAGATCGTGCAATGATCTATTCCCCCGGATTCAACGTTTGACCTGTCATAGTGGTGGCAAAGCAATTATCTCGAGGGCGGGCTGAACGTGGCCAAGCGTGGACAGGGGTCCCTGCGCCGCCCGCGTTCTGAGTCGACAAATTGCCTCCCACCCCGGTTGGGAGCCAGGGACACCCCTGACTGGATGAGCACTCAATTGTTCCTTGAGCGCGGGAAGGCGATGGCGCCGGTGGTCGAGAATTGATAATTAATATCTTTTAATCTATGTTAGTGCTTATTAGTGGGTCCGTTAGCACCACTTCGTCGGCCGCACTACGCTCTTAGCCGCTGTCATCCGTCTTCCCCGATTTGACAACCTGACTCCGGCCGGAGGAAAAGAGGAACACGAAATGGAGTCCGAAATGGAGTCCGGTGGAGTGCGAGATTCAGGGAAATGTGCGATTGCTGGCCTGTGAGTTCGATCTTCCCTCCCTCCCACGGTCGAACCCTCCCGTGATCGTCCGGATCGTCTCGTTGTCTACCCCAAACACCAAGTGTATGTCTTGCATGGGGTCCAGATTCTATCTAGATATGTCTCTAGTCGACCACGCCGTTGTGGGATTGCTGAACGCTAGAGGGTGCATGAAGGATGCCTGCCACGTTGCCCCTGCAGCGCCACGCGAAGCAATAATTACCGGCGTCGGGGGCTTCTGGAGCCTGGCGTGAGCAAAATAGATGAGAAAGTGACACTAGAGTCTGCATTATCCCTGCTAGCCTGGCCAAAGAGGAGATTTGAGGGGGGTCTTCAGACCTTTCGAGCCCATCGGCCGGACAGCCGAGGCTAATTGACTCGCTTAGTTCTCGAGTGCCACCCACCTTCTATCCTGCTCCAGACCTCCCGGCCTGGTTCCCCAAGTGGATGGAACTTCCGAAGACGTAACATTTCACGGAATGTGGGATCGGAGAAGGATCGGAAATTCAGGCCCGGATCGTGCAGAAGTCGTTCTTGGCTGCGCCTCGTAGACGGTCGACCGTCCCTTGTGATTCCTGTGGAAGACTGCACAGGCAGGAAGAAAAAAAGGATTACTCGTCCTAGGATTCCTCTCTCCATGTATCAACTCAACATCGCTGTTCATGGCTTGCTGTCACTGTGTTCAGTGACTTCTTCTTCGCCGATATGACGGCGGTTCCCCTCTGGCCGCGAACTGGGGCCGGCTCCTCCCACGCCCCGACCATCTTGGCAGTGGTTGGGACTTTGTCGGGTCTGTCCACGCTGATCGTGCTGCTACGGTGCTATGTGCGCGGACTGGTGCTGCGAAAGTTCAATGCGGAGGAGTACAATATACTCGGGGCGTGGGTAAGTGGACTCTGGTTTGACCTGCATGGTTCGTGATGGAGAAGATCGACATGTTCTAATCAGTATACCCCCATGCAAGCTTTGCGCTGTGGGAGTACTCGTTTGCTTCGTGGTTGAAACCCAGCATGGAGTCGGTCGATACAACAAAGATATCTCCGACGAGGATCTTGGGTACCTGGCCAAAGTGGTTTATTTCCATTCCATTATTGTCATGGTTGGCCTTAGCTTGGTCAAGATCTCCCTGGCGGTCTTCTTGCGACGATTCGCGCAGAGTTGGCTGCGAAAAGCCTTGGTTGGATCGATTGGTTCGTCGGCCTCTCACGCCTGAGTCTTGAACCTGCTGCTCATCATCATAGTCTTCCTAATCGCCTTCACTATTGCTTGCGCCTTGACCCTGATCCTTGAGTGTATCCCTGTGGCTGCAGCCTGGGATTATAGTCTGAGGGCCAACGCGCGCTGTTTCGATTCTGGTACTTTCACGGCCATCGGACTGTGGAACAGCAGTGCGTTCCCCCCCCGTGTCACGTCAATCGTCTTTCCTATTCGCAGAGGCTCACACCGATCGCATTCCAGTTACCAACCTCGTGACGGACGTCATTTTCGCCACACTACCGGTGCCGATGTTTATCAAGATCCAGGTCAACCTACGGACCAAGGCGTCACTGATTGGGGTGCTGAGCTTGGGATATTTGTACGTGACTAAGCTCTTCGTACGCGGGAATCGAACTGATCTGGGTTGAATTTAGGGCTTGTGTTGCTGGAGTCATCAAAATTGTCGCTCAGATCAAAGTGCTCAAGGAGACGGATGTGTACCGGTAAGTGACGGTCTGGGAGTATTATGGGGGGCCTTTTAGCTCACACAATATGCAGGAATGATACGTTCATGGTGTGGAACTGGTATGTCGAAGCCATTCGGTGACCGTCTGAGGCTTGAGACTGACAACAGGAAACAGCGTGGAATTGAATGTCGCTATCATCGCAGCATGCTTACCTAGTCTCAAGACCTTGGTCAAATCGCTACTGGATAGCACGCGCAACCTAACCAGCGGACGACGCAATGCATACGGCAATTACTACCCCGAACATTATGGCCAACGCAGTGCCGACGTCACGCTCAAGTCGATGGTGCCCCGAGCGCCCCATTCGATGTACAATATCACGGTGGAGGGAAGTTCCGATGGAGACTCGAACAGCGCGCACAGTGGCAATCGCGAGGAGGATGAGCAGCGGCTGCATCGCACGGAGCTTGGCATCTTGAAAACCACCGAGGTGGTGGTGCATACGCAGCAGTAGGCTGCAATCGGCTGGACTGTACATATTCAAAGCATGATAGGTATATAAGCTCTTTCTTTTGTTTCACTCGTTCCACTGATGTGCCACCACCACTTTTCGACTTGGCCCAGTATTGATGCAAGACGCGTTCGGCGCGTTGGTCCAGCAAGTATTGGGTTCTTGGCGGCGATCCACCCCTTGCATATCGCGGTGGGCTTCTCATACGCATAAATGGGGACTCAGTGACAGCTGGCATCAGCTTGATGAAGGAGAACTTCACGTCGCGTACTATTCATCTTCATCGTCGTCTCGTCAGTCATCCTAGAGTGGGAACAATCACAAATCAGCAGAAGTCATTCTCAGGCAGTAGTTTTGTTGATCGAGAGATTGGGAAATGGTGCAGATACCTCAGGAGAAAGAGGCCAGCGATGGTAGCCGTCATCGAGTGATATATTCGAAAGAGGAGGAAAAGCAGGTGGTGAGGAAACTCGACCGGTTCATCTTGCCGATGTTGTGTTGGGTCTTCTTCTTTCAGTGTTGGTCATCCCCGCCAGTTGCCTTTTTCCCTTTCCCTTTTTCTTTCTTCTCCCCTTAACTTCTTCCCTCTTCACTTCATCCTCCTTCTCCTCCTCCTCCTCCTCCTCCTCCTTCTACTCACCATCACCATCACCATCTCTATCACAGTTCTCGACAAGCAGAGCTTGAGTTATGCCTCGGTCTTCGGTCTTCTCGATGACCTCTCCTTGCAGGGGTCCCAGTACTCCTGGTGCTCCTCGATTTTCTACCTTGGTATGACTTTCAACGCGAAGATAATCACCAAACGCATCTCGCTGACAGGCTTCAAGGACAGCTGGTGGCGGAATATCCCTTCATTTATCTGATGAGTCGCCTGCCCTTGACGCGATTTGTTGGAGTCACCATGTATGTGGAGCCTTAATCACTTCTGGGAAGCTTCTCTAACCTTTCTTCTGGCTTAGTATCATATGGGGAGGAATCTGCATGTGCCTGGCAGCCACACAGTCTTTTGCTGACTTTGCCGCCGTACGATTTCTCCTCGGAGTGAGTGAAGGAGCAGTCGCCCCAGCATTCGTCACTCTGACCAGTATCTGGTATAGAAAGAATGAACATGCTTTGCGGGTTGGGTGAGGCAAAATGAGCGATCCTGCGATTCGGATGAAGTCTAATCTCTTACTCTAGGATTTGGATCACGATGGATGGCTTGGCTCAGGTACTTGGCTGTCTGCTCATGTACGGAATCGGGCGATCGAATCCCGGCAATCTCGCCCCCTGGAGGACTTTGTTCCTCATCTGCGGAGCCATAACATGTGGCATTGGCGGTCTCTTTATGCTTGTCGTTCCTGTTTCGCCCAAGAGAGCATGGTTCCTCACCCCGCGTGAAAAGGAGGTTCTTGAAGCAAGGATGACGCTTGATCGGGACGCCGGCGATCTAACTCAGTTCTCAGTTGCACAAATTAAGGAGACATTGGGAGATATCCGGGCGTGGTTCATGTTCATTTTCGGGGTCTTGGTCACCATGCAGGCCCCAGTGATGACAGTGAGGTCTTGTTTCCAAAGGGGTCGTACCCACCGTCGCTGACAGGTTTAGTTTGCCTCCCTCATCATCAAGAACCTGAACTACACCAGTCTCCAGACAATGCTGTATACGGCCCCCTCGGGAGCCGTACAGATCCTGGCGATATGGATCAGCCTTGCAGGGTGCTACCTACTCCCAAATCATCGGTGCTTGGTTCTGATGATGATGACCATCCCTCCCCTGGTCGGAAACATCCTCCTCCTCAAGCTGCCACTCACTGCTGGCTGGGGTTTAATCGCCTCGTCGTGGCTGGTAAGACATCATCGTCATCTTCTTTCTTATTCTCTGCAATAGTAGTGTGGACTCTAGGACTGAGTGATTGCAGGCTTCATGTCTACCCAACATCCTAGCTGTCGTGCTGAGCCTTAGCGCCTCAAACGTCAAAGGCAACACCAAGCGTCCCATGGTCAACGCCTTGTTCTTCATTGGATACTGTACCGGATGTATTGCAGCTCCTCAACTCTGGAAGCCCAGTGCTGCACCGCGGTTTTTTGAGGGGGTCGTGACTGCCATTGTCACCTGGTGCCTGCTCATCGTGGCACTGAGTCTGTACTGGTACATCTGTCGGTCGGAAAATTGTAAACGAGACCAAACCCCGATTATTTCCCCGGGGATCACCTACCAAGCCGGTGAAGATGTCACCGACATACAAGATACTCAGTTTCGATATATTTACTAGGGGCTTGTTCACCTCCTGTGCGACCGAGGCGATGCCTCGACATTTTGGCCGAGCCATGTCATGCCACTTATGCATCTACCATGCGATCAGTCGTTCCCATTTCGAGACGGGAAATATGAAGTATTGCCTACGGCGCCTACGGCACCAATGATGGCCGAAAATACTGCACTCGTTGGTATACTCGCGCGCAGTGGAGGCCGGGCATAGTGACAGTCCGAAGGAAAAGGCACAAGCCACATCAATAGACTAAAGAGACTGAGTTACTTGCAGGGACTACTGGTCGATCATTGTTCTTCATAGCTTATTCCCGATGCAAGCATTCCAAGTGTGGCAAGCGATCGGGATAATTCTCCTATTTCTTTAGATGTCGATCACCGACTGACGAGGTCGCAGAGTAACTCCGCGTGGATCACCATCAGAGGGTCCACCGCCACTCTTTTGACCCTTTTAAATGCCGGATAAGACCAAGCGGGGCCAGCAAAATTACCGAAGCACACGAGTTGCTTGGGCATCATTGGCAATTGGTTTTCACCCTGTGTGGAGATCTGCGGGGACTCCTTACATCTTCGGCGTAATAAGCCTCGGATGCTTCTTGCCTGCGATGATGCACGTCGATCCCAAGTGCACCGTGCTCCAGGTTCTCCGATCAATACACTTCGGCAGGATCTATGGGGTGAGGACATTCAGTTGGTGCAAATGGCTTGGTGAGGAAAGGGACAGTTTAAAGGATGCCAGAAGCCGCTCGACTTGGGTGGAGGAGAATAAACCAAGTGTCTGTTCAACACCCACAACACCCACAACACGCCTCAGTCACTCAAGAGATCAGCCGCTGCTTCACCTGCGCCCTTCCGCTATTCACAATGGCTATAACCACTCACCAGAACGAGCCCATTGCCATCGTGGGCAGTGCCTGTCGCTTCTCTGGCGGAGCATCGTCGCCCTCGAAGCTGTGGAATCTCCTTCGCAACCCTCGCGATGTTCGCAGCGTGATCCCCAACAGTCGCTTCAATGCCGAGAACTACTATCACCCTGACCCAGCGTACCATGGTCACAGCAACGTTCGACATTCCTACGTGCTAGAAGAGGATGTCACCGCTTTCGACACCGAATTCTTCGGGATCAAGCCGGTGGAGGCGAAGGCCATCGACCCTCAACAACGTCTTTTGATGGAAACCGTCTACGAGGGCCTCGAGTCGGCCGGGCTGACAATAGATGCCCTCAGGGGCAGTGACACGGGTGTCTATGTTGGCCTCATGTGTGGTGATTACGAGGCCAGCTTGTTACGTGATCGTAAGTTATGCTTTCGATTTTGCTCGGGATATGAGTCTACTGACACAGGAGGCTTGTAATAGCAAAAACTGCTCCAGTCTACGCTGCCACCGGCATTGGACGGAGCATTCTGTCGAACCGTGTCTCGTACTTCTTTGACTGGCACGGGCCATCGATGACCTTGGATACCGCCTGTTCCTCCAGTCTCGTGGCGGTCCACCTGGCCGTGCAGTCGCTCCGAGCTGGGGAGTCCCGGATCGCTCTGGCTTGTGGATCTAATCTACTGCTGGGTCCAGAGAATTACATTATGGAAAGCAAGCTGAAGATGCTGTCTCCAGACGGTTAGTACTAAGATCCTTAACTTCCAGAATGGGTGGGCTGACCTAAATGACAGGCCGCAGTAAGATGTGGGACAAGGATGCCAACGGCTACGCCCGTGGAGATGGTGTTGCTGCCTGCGTTCTGAAGACTCTTAGTGCCGCGATTGAGGATGGAGATGACATTGAGTGCATCATTCGCGAGACTGGTTTTAACCAGGACGGAGCCACCACCGGTATCACTATGCCCAGCGCTGCTGCCCAGCAGGCCTTGATCCGTGCGACCTATGCCAAAGCGGGCCTGGATTTGGAGAAGGCGTCCGACCGGCCTCAATTCTTCGAAGCGCACGGGACAGGTACGCCTGCAGGAGATCCGATCGAGGCCGAAGCCATCTCGCGGGCCTTTTATGGTAAGGACTTTGACATTAAGACCACGGATGACCGTCTCTATGTGGGCTCGATCAAGACCATCCTTGGACATACCGAGGGTACTGCAGGCCTGGCTGCCCTGCTCAAGGCGTCGCTAGCTCTTCAGCATTCGACTGTACCACCTAATATGCTGTTGAACAACCTAAGCGACCGAGTGGCTCCTTTCACTGCAAACCTGGAAATACCCTCAACGGCCAAGCATTGGCCTCAAGTCGTCCCTGGTCAGCCACGACGAGCCAGTGTGAACAGTTTCGGCTTCGGCGGTGCCAATGCCCACGCTATTCTGGAGAGCTACGAGCGCCCTCAGCTGATTGAGGATGGGATCCAGAATCAATTTACCCCCTTTGTGTTCTCCGCCCTCACCCGTCAATCGCTGCGTGCAAGCCTCTCCGCGTACGCTGATTATATCCAAGAAAACACATCCCTCAATCTGCGCGACCTGGCATACACCCTGCAGCAACGTCGGTCTGAGTTCCCTTACCGCATTTCATTTGCTGCTGCATCGGCCGATGACTTGGTGGCAAAGATTCGGGGTGAATTGGAAGCAACCAAGGCTGAAGATCTGGGCGTGAGACTCCCGGCTCCCTCGGGAGGCAAGAAGCCAAAGGTTCTCGGCATTTTCACTGGCCAAGGAGCGCAGTACGCTCGTATGGGCGCTGAGCTGATTGAGAAGTCCGCCACAGCTCGGAAGATTGTCCAGGACCTGCAAGGTCACATTGAGCAACTTCCCGAGGAAATTCGCCCTGACTTCTCACTCGAGAAGGAGCTTCGCGCGGCCGCTAATTCCTCGCGGGTTTTGACGGGTGCTTTCTCCTTCCTCTCCACCGTTGTTCAAATCGTGTTGGTGGATCTGCTGAAGCTCGCAGGCGTTCATTTCGATGCCATCGTTGCTCACTCCTCGGGTGAAATGGCTGCAGCATACGCGGCCGGTCACTTGAGCGCGCGAGACGCTATGTGTGTGGCGTACTTCCGTGGTCGATTTGCTTCGAAGATGGAAAGTCCCAACGGGCCTCACATTAAAGGAGCTATGCTGGCGGCTGGTATGTCTCCAGAAGATGCGCAGGCTCTGGTAGAAGACGAGCTCTTCGCCGGTCGCCTCTGTGTTGCCGCTGTCAACTCATCCTCTAGTGTGACCATCTCGGGTGACGAGGATGCCATTGACGAGGTCAAAACGATCTTGGACGACGAGAACAAGTTCAACCGTAAGCTTCGTGTCGACCGAGCCTACCACTCCAACCACGTATCGCGACGTCTTGCCGATTATGTCGCCTTGGTCAAGTCGGCAGGTGTCCGCGCCATCGAGCCAACATCGAACAACTGTCTCTGGATCTCGAGTGTATATGGCCGCGAGATTACAGCAGACATGAACCTCAGTGACGAATACTGGGGCGCAAGTGTCGCTCGGTCTGTGCAGTTCTATCAAGCTCTCAAGCTTGCTCTTGAAGGAGGCGAATACCAGGCTGCAATCGAAGTCGGCCCTCATCCGGCTTTGAAGGGACCCGCATCGCAAACCATCCAGGAAGTCCTAGGTAAGAGCATTCCATACTATGGTGTGCTCAACCGAGGATCGGATGCTGCGGTCAGCCTGGCTTCGAGTCTTGGATCTCTATGGTGCCATCTCGGGGGGCAGAAACTCGACTTGACTGGATTTGATCTTGCGGTGAATGACGACCAGTCCACCCTCCGCGTGGTCAAGGGCCTTCCAAGTTATAAGTGGAACCATGAGGCCTCTTACCGTCATGAGTCGCGAGCATCAAAGAAGCACCGTTCTCAAATCCAGCAATTCAACCAGTTGTTGGGGACCATGAAGCCGGAGAGCGCAGCTCACCATTTGAGCTGGGGACACCTGCTTCGCGCCAGCGAGATCGAATGGGTTTCAGGTCACCAAGTTCAGAATCAGACAGTCTTTCCTGCGGCAGGATACATCTGTACGGCGTTCGAGGGTGCTCGGGTCCTTGCAGGAGAGCGCGATGTTCGTATCTTCGAGTTGAAGAATTTTGTCATCCACCAGGCCTTGACCTTCAGCCAAGACGACGCTGGTATCGAGGTGCAGACTTCGCTGTCTGACGTTCGCCAATTAAGCGATAACCACGTCCAAGCCAAATTCACCTACTCCGCGAGCCTCGGAGAGGAGGATCTCGCCCTGGTAGCTGAAGCGGATCTCCATATCATCTTCGGGAAGTCCTTGGAGACCACTCTTCCTCGTCGAGCTACCAAGCCAGCTCACATGATCACAGTAGACAATGAGCGTTTCTACAATCTCTTGGCTACGCTGGGATACGGCTTCGAAGGATCGTTCAAGTCTCTGCACACGCTTAGGCGGAAGCTGGGAACGAGTGTGTGTGCTGTGAAATCAGTATCGCGCGATACGTTCGGACCGCCCTTGCTGGTGCATCCTGCTGAGTTGGACGGTGGCATCCAGTCTCTCATTCTTGCGTACAGCTACCCCGATGATGACCAGCTTCTGAACATGCATCTACCTACCAGCATGAGCAGCATCCGTGTCAATCCCGCTCTGTGCAAGTCCATGACTGACATCACTGTTGACTCGACTCTGGGCTCCACAAAGTCCGCTGGATTCTCGGGTGATGTCAGTATCTACACCAATGACTCCAGTTGTGCAGCAATTCAGATGCAGCGCGTTGAATTGGTGCCCCTGGGTGCTTTGACCGCTAAGGACGATCGCAAGGTCTTCTCCAAATACCAGTGGGTCAAAAACAGCCTCGATGGCGAGTTGGCTGCGTCGGATACCACTGTGACAAAACATCATTCGGAGATCTTGGAGGGATTGGAGCGTATCTCGACCTACTACCTCAAGAAACTGGATGCAGAGGTGCCCGCCGACTCTCCGCTGAGAGGTAAGGATAGCCCTCACAGCCATTACCTTCAGTATGCTCGCCACATTGTTAGCCTGATCCGGAATGGAGAGCACAAGGTGGCCAAGAAGGAATGGCTGAAAGACTCCTTGGAAGACCTCCGTGCGGCCACAGAACAATTTTCGGACCTCATCGATTACCGCATGATGCACCTGGTTGGGCAACAGATGCCGCGTGTCTTCCGAGGTGAAACCAACATGCTGGAGGAGATGCGCGTCAGCAACATCCTCGACAACTACTATCAGGGTGCTTTTGGCTCGCGGGAGGCTGGTTTCTGGATTGGCAAGATCATCGCCCAACTAGCAGAGCGCTATCCTCATCTCAACATCCTGGAAGTTGGTGCTGGTACCGGAGGTGCTACAACAAGAATCCTGCAGAACCTTGACTCGAGATTCTTGTCCTATACTTTCACAGACGTGTCCAGTGGTTTCTTCGAAGGTGCTGCGGAGACATTCTCTGCTCACAAGGATCGTATGGTCTTCAAGACCTTTGATTGTGGTCAGGATCCCGTTGCTCAGGGCTACGCTGAGGGAACCTGTGACGTGGTTGTCGCTTTCCTCGTCATCCACGCCACCCCGGATCTTGAGCTCACCATGCGCAACATCCGTAAGCTGCTCAAGCCGGGCGGTTTTCTGATCGTCGGAGAAGGTACAAACAATGGGCAACCGTATGGCAGTGCCGGATTTATCTTTGGATCCCTGCCGGGTTGGTGGCTTGGTGCAGATACCGGCCGCCCTCTGTCACCATTCGTCTCTTACTCCGAGTGGGAGAGACTCCTTCGGAGTAGTGGGTTCTCTGGTATTGATGCAACAGCACCCCAGTCATTCCAGGATATCCTTGGTATGACTGTGTTTGCTGCTCAAGCTGTGGATGACCGGGTTAGCTTCCTGCGCGAGCCTGTCAGTCCTGAAGTCCTGCAAGGTTCGGCTGCAGTTGAGTACCCTATCAAGAAGCTCGTCGTTATTGGGGGAAGCACACCGAAGACTCTATCTCTGATCCGGCCTGTCCAGAGTATTCTCAAAGATACCTCCCACGAGCTCCACTCCTTTAACAAGTTGACGGAAATAGACTTCGATCTGATCGATGCTGATACCACAGTCGTCAGCTTGTCGGAGCTGGACAAGCCTGTCTTCGAAGATATGACACCCGATGAGTGGCTCGCTTTCAAAACGCTCTTCTCTGCTCCCATCAAGCTTCTCTGGGTCACCAGTGGTCGGCTTAACGAGGACCCATGGTCTAACATGACGGTCGGCTTTGCTCGTACTGCGGTGTTCGAAGCCCCTGCTCTGCAATTCCAGAACATTGATATCGCAGATCTAAGCTCGTTCAAGCCCGGAAGCCTGGTCGAGAAAATTCTACGCTTCGATGCCTCTGCCTCGTCGGGCAAGCACCTTCCGTGGCCATTGGAACCGGAGATCGTTATCAATGCTGAGGGCGAGGAGCTCGTGCCCCGTCTCCGACACATCAAGGCCCGCAATGACCGCTACAATTCAGCTCGCCGCCCGATTACCAAGGAGGCTGACATTTGCAAAGCCCCTGCAGCCCTGCACAAGGAGACCGAGGGATGGAAATTGACAGAGCTTTCACGTTGGGCTAGCCCTGCTGATACCAAGTCTCAAATCAGCCTTGAGATTAGCCATGCCGTGCTGTCGGCCCTTCGCACGCCGCATGGTCATCAGTTCCTTGTTCTGGGGACCGAGCCCGAGAGTCAGGCACGATTCCTGGCTCTTGTGCCATCTCTCTTGTCGGTCATCCATGTGCCCAAGGCTTCGGCAGTTCCGCTGCCCGTTTCGACGCTAGCCGACGCCGACCTTCTGACTGTACTGGCTGCTCGTCTCGTCGCCATGGCTGTGGTCGACCCTCTCATTGATGGGGATACGGTTGTTGTGCACAACTCCACTGAGCTTCTGGCACGTACCATTGCTAGCCAAGCGGCAAGCAAGAATGTCCGCGCCTTCTTCGTAGCGGACTCGACGCAGGAGAACGTTCCTGTCTCTTGGACTAAGCTTGAGCCTTATCTGACCCAGTCCGAGGTGTCTGATATCCTACCTCTCGACACCGCTAGCTTTGTCGGCTTATCTAGCGAGCACTCTGAGATCGAGTCAAACATCATGTCTAGCCTTCCTTCACACTGCAGGAAGGAGTCCAGGGCAACCTTATATTCGTCGGTTGGCTGGGAGAGCAGTCCTTCGTCTGCGCCCTTCCTGGGCCAATTCCTACAGCGTGCTCTGGTCAGTGTGCAGACCGAGGCTGGAAAGATCTCACAAGCGGTGTCTCGGACTGTTTGTATTGATGATCTTCTGAACGAGCCAAGCCCTGAAGAGCCCACCACAATCATCGACTGGACTCGTTCCAAGACCTATCCTGTCCACGTCAGCCGGTTGGACTCGGTTTCGTTCTTCAAGGGCGACAAGACCTACTGGCTGTGTGGTTTGTCGGGCGCTCTTGGTGTCTCTCTGGCCGACTGGATGATTGAACGAGGCGCGAGATACCTTGTCTTGACTAGCCGTAACCCCAATATCTCCCCCGACTGGATCAAGGCTCATAAGCGCAATGGTGTCATTGTATCTATTGTACGCTGCGATGTGACAAACGAGCCTGCTCTGCGTGCTGCTCATCAGTCTATCTGCGAGACTATGCCGCAGATCATCGGTGTCCTGAACGGAGCCATGGTGCTGAGAGACGTCTCGATCCGCAACATGTCATTTGAACTGATGAGCGAAGTGTTCCGCCCGAAGGTATACGGAAGCATTCACCTGGACCGCATCTTCAAGAACGCCAATTTGGACTTCTTCATTTTATTCTCGTCTATCAACTGTGTCATTGGTAACCTGGGTCAAGCAAACTATGCGGCGGCGAATACTTTCATGTGCAGTCTGGCTGCTCAACGTCGCAAGCGCGGTCTGGCAGCTACTGCTTTGAATGTGGGTGCTATTATCGGTGCTGGTTACATGGAGCGCGAGTCCAGCAAGGCTCTTGACTTGACTGTGTCCAAGATGGCGCTGATGCACCTGTCAGAGCAAGATTACCACCAGCTCTTTGCGGAGGGTATCGATGCCGGTCGTCCGGATTCTGGCGACGAGGCCGAGCTCACCACCGGGCTTTTGGATATCCCTGCTGCCGACACGGAGAATGCGCCCAAGTGGCACTCCAACCCTGCATTCTTCGACTTTGTCGTTCACCGAGTTGAGAAGAACGGGACGGACGCAGGAAATGAGGTTGTTACCTCGGTCCAGGATCAGCTTGCTGCCTGCAAGTCAACCAGCGATGTGCTTGCTGTCGTCAAGGGTAAGTTTCCGCCTGTCGCAATCTCATACATTCCATAATAAATCAAGCAGGGAGATTCGCCATGCAACTTCGCAATGTTTTGCAGATGAACACTGCCGACGAGGACTTGATGGCAATGAGGAGCCGTGATATTGGTCTCGACTCCTTGATTTCGGTCGATATCCGTTCGTGGTTCCTGAAGAACTTCGAAGTCAGCGTTCCGGTCTTGAAGATTATGGGCAATGATACTATGGCCGAGCTGGCCGACCTTGTGGCCGCGCAAGTCCCAGCTTCGCTGCTGCCTGGACTTGGAGGTGAAGAATCTCCATCTGATCAGCCACCTACCACGAACAATGCTTCCCAGCCTGCTCCACCTGCTGCAAATGATGAGACCAGCTCCTCAGTGGACTCCAACCAGGATGCCACATCCACTGAATCCAGCAGCGGCTACACCGGAACTAGCACCCCTACCAGCCTGGAAGCCACCACAGGACTCGTATCGAAGGGACCTATTCGCATCGACTGGAAGGCCGAGATCGCATTGCCTCAGGCAGCGAATATTGACACCAGCGTGGCTCCTGCCGCCCGTCCTCGCACAATCGTGCTCACGGGTGTCAGTGGACTGCTGGGCAGACACCTGCTCCTGCGTTTGCTGCAAGACCCATCCGTCAAGGAAATCATCTGCCTCGCCACCCGCCGTCTTGACGAGCGCCTACAGTCAAAGGAGCTGGTTGAAGACAGCCGAATCCAGTACTTCTCAGGTGACCTCGAAGACCCCCGTCTCGGTCTCTCTGAACAGAAAGCGGCTCAGATCTTCAGCCGCGCGGATGCTGTGATCCACAACAGCGCCGACACCTCTCACCTCAAGTTCTACCCCGAGATCAAGGCCGCGAACACGGGCTCGACCAAGGAGCTGATCCGCCTCTGCACGGCTCGCAAGGTACCCATTCATTACCTCTCTACCGTGGGCGTGGCCCTCTTCGGCAACTACACCTCCTTCCCCGAGGTCTCGATTGCGGCGCACCCGCCCCCGGTTGACGGCTCTCACGGCTACGTAGCCGCCAAATGGGCCAGCGAGCGTCTCCTTGAGGAGTACAACAAACAACACGGGGTGAATGTGTGGATCCACCGCCCCTCAACCATCATCCGCGAGGGCGCCGATGCCCAAAGCGCCGCCGCGCAGACCGACTGGATGAACGCCTTGGCCGCGTATATGCGCAAGACCCGCGCTGTACCGACGCTGAAGAACCTGCGGGGTGCTCTCGACTTTGTCTCGGTGCACAACGCGACAAAGAGTATTCTAACGGCCGTGTTTGCGAACAAGCCCAAGGCTTCCTCTGCGGGTGTCTCTTACACTCACCAGGTTGGCGATATTGTGATTCCGTTGGACAATCTTAAGGAGTTTGTGATCAAGGAGACGGGTGCTGCTCATGTCGATGTGCTTCCGGTGGAGGAATGGAGTGCTCGAGCGGTGGCTGTGGGATTGAATCGGGGAATCGCGGCGTTGATCGACTCGATGGATGACCCGGGTCAGCCTCACTATCCTCGCATGCTAAGGGGGGAGTAGACTGCATGACTGTTAGTCTCGACTTGTATGCTCATTTATAGGTAGTGTAATGCAATATGGCTTTGTTGCCGCCCTTGAACGAAAACTAGCTCGCGCAAAATGAGATTCGGCCTAGCCATTCTGGCGAAGCAGTCCACATACACTTTCATCCTATATTTGTAGGGCCCGCCACCACTCGACCAAGCAGTCTGGTCTTCATATATCGGATTAATATCTGCTATCCAAAGCTACTATATACATACATAGACTCAACTACTCTTTCTCGCCAGAACACTAACCGGTAACCAGTGGAACTGCGCCCCACCCGGCTTCTGGATCTCCTCATACAACGCCGCCAACGCATCTAACCATTCCTCCTGGCTCGGTACCGAAGGCGCCGCCTGCTTCGGCCTTTCCAACAGCGCACTGCTACTCTCCAGCGCAAGCATGAAGGTATTCGTCACAAGAGGGATGAGGCTGGGAGCCCACGGCTTGTACTGACAATCCACTACCTCCAGCCCGGCGCGGCGGTTGACGTGCCGATCGAGCTCGTCGAGCCATCTGGTTTCATAGACGTTAGGCTTAGGTACTACTGTACCTCGTGTTGTAGACTCCCACCGCGGGGGGGTGCAAGGCATACTGGAAATTATGCTTGGTGACCGTCCACTTCCGGCGCATCAGCTCCCGGAACCGCAGCGCGGTCTCGTCGCCCTCGCGCGTGACGATACTCCCGAACCGGGCATCTTCCCACTGGAGGTAGCCCCCTGGCTCTTTGCGTCGGGGGGTTGGGTATGTCAGTAAACCGGTGGAAGGGGCTTGGCCGAAAAACCCTCAAGGGGGTTTGGGGGCTTGGGGGCTTGGGGCAAGGCAAAATACTCACTCAACAATCTCTCCGCATGCCGGATCAGCGCGCTGGGGTCGTTGTCCCGGATGACAAACGCCCACATGCGCAGGTGCACTACGTCGAAGTGCCCGATTAGTTCTTCGGGTATCGTCTCGCTGAGCGAGTCGAGGTGGTCGAAGCGTACGTTCGCGGGCCAGTATTCTGGGGCGGGCAAGTGGGTGCTTGCGATGTCGTAGCCGACGACTTGGGCGTTGGGGGGCAGGTGAGGGGAGAGTTCAAGGGCCCAGATGCTGCAGATCTCAGATTGAATGTATGAGCATGGGAGCAAGGGTCAGGAAGAAGTGGAGGAGGGAAGAGAGGGAGGGAAGGGGAATCCTAACCCAGTTCCGGTCCCGATGTCCGCGATAGTCATACCATCCTTTAGGGGAATGTCGGGGTGAAGCAGATAGCTGGTGTGGAGTTGCCAGAGCAGATGCTGGGAGGAGAGCCTAAGAATTAGGGTTGGGGGTTAGCATGGTGAGGAAAGTCTCGGGTGTGTGGTGCGCATACCTGGTGGCTTCGAAGCGATCGCGTGGGAGCAAATAGGTGGTGGGAGTCGAGGAGGTCATGATTGGGGGCTTGGGGTTTGATGTCAGGATTGCCTTTCCTTGAGAGATTGATGAGGGTGTTGAAGCTCTGCTGTAGGCTCTATTTGAGGACCGGAGTTTCCAAGGGGAGATAGACCCGAAGAGGGGAAAAGCGGTGGGGATGATGCACGAGCTCATCACAAACACAGACTAGTCTACGTATGAGAACCTGTATGATGATCGGCAGCGTCTAAGGCAGTGAGTCTGCATTATCTGTCCATGTTCTAATGCTCAGGCTCTGTTCTCGCTGCTGGATTGTAACCACTAGTGATCTGCTGCTCCTAGTGGGTTTGTGCGGTGCAGCACTTGCAGCTCGGTATAGTGCCCAGTATTCACAGTACATACACATTGCTCAATGGGATGACACGTCGCCGCCACTGCGTGAGGCGCTTTCTGTCTGCACCAAGTAGCCATGGTGGACGGTGATCCCCCCACCAGCCTGCATAGGAACCTGATCTCCATACCGGTACTCGTCGTCGTCCGAAAACAGCCGCCACGGAGTGCGGCCAGAACAAATCTTGCCTTGGGAGTTTGGAAAGGACCCCGCGCTGGGACGACTACCAGATAGCCCCGTCCTGTCCCTCAAATATGTGTAAATGGGCCGCAGGCAAGGCAAACAAGCTTTGTGGCCCTCAAAAGTCAGTCCGTACGACGGTTGCGGGCAGTGGGTGGGGAGGCTTACCGGCAACGGTGCCGATGTTCAGCTCTACGCAGGTCCAGATCAGATACGGGACGAAATTCCACGTAATGTCTTCGGAGCTAAGATCGACACTCATGAGGCAGACGAGTCGGATGATGGAGATGACAATCACGCTAGATAGTGAGTTAGAGTCACATGAAAACATGCAGTCAGCATTTAGTGCCGCCAACCGCGGGGTTATGTTATACTCACAGGCCCCCCATCAAGAAAGTCAGGGTGAGAATTGTCTTCTGCGTTCGGGTGGTGTGCAGCTCCCAGATGGCTCTCATTGGGATCATCAGAATCCCAATGTCGGTGACCGTGTCCGGGATGGACTTTCCCAGAAAGTAATCGCGGTTGTTGACTCCACATTTGGCCGGGATGCTCTTGTCCCAATACCCCTGCAAGGGGATGCATTGGAAGCAAACAATGAGGATCTGTTTCGGGGTTTGCCTATGGATCAGCAAGGCAAACAAAAGAGCGGAAACAGGTTGTTGTTTGTGGGGCGGTCTCTGTCCTATCCTTACACAAGCTAGAGCCCAGGCAAACACGATCCAGGCCACAAATGTGGTCGCCTTCTGCACATGAGGAACTCGGAAAATTCGTCGGTAGGAGAGCAGAATGGAAAGCTTGATGGCAACGGTGGCGGCCACATAGAAGAGCTCTGCAATGACCAAGGATTTGAGGAAGGCTGAGACCGAGCCGGGAGGCGCAGCCCAGACATGCAGCCCTAACCCATGTCGAACGTCTGCATGTTTGTTTGTACAGTACATAGATTAGTCGCTGGACTCTCGAAGCAAGCAGCATGGGTGGGAACTAACTCCAGACAACCGGCAGCAGGGACACAATGGCCCCGAAAATCTAGACTCGATGGTTAGGATATTGCTCTCAAAACGATCAGCCGCGAAAAGAAGGGGGGGGGGAGAGACCAGCGACGATAGAACCACCCAATCATCCCACCACAGTCCGGCTTTGACCAAAGTTCGAGCGGTAAATCTTAGCGAGACCGTCAAAAAGGCCAAGATCCAAGTCGTAACTAGCACAGCTACAATCTTTGGCCGTTGATCCGCTGAAAGGTCAACTCCTGTTGGCCCGGTGGCGCTCATTGCTGCGCGGTCGGATTTTCACAGGGCGAGAGACACGAGTTCACACACAGAAAGGTTTGGAATTGTTGTCGCTCATGGTTGTCAGAAACTTCTCACCTCTCTACATATAGCCCTCGCTAGAGTCAAAATTCATTGAGTATAATGGGTAAGAGGGAAGGGTGCAGACAGCTAGGTAGCTGCACGAATATTCCGTTAGGAAGTAAGGCTTGCCATTGGAGTCGAAGAGTGTGGGGGCCTAGGCATTTTGGATCAGTCGGCAAAAGAAGGATCGATAAGGTAAGATTCAACTGAGCTTGTTTCCATTGCGTGTTTCCATTGCTTGTTTCCCATGCCAGTGCGTATAAAGGTGGAGTTCTTTCAGTCAATCATCGGGGTCACTCTCTACAATTCCAACCCCCCCCGGAAGCTCCTACCTCCATGACCGTGGCGCAAGTTCCTAAATACAGACTGATCGGCGATCAGGAGTCTGGTGAGATCAGCGCAAGATTGAGAGCAAACACGCCTCGATTCTTATGGTACTCCCTGCTAGCTGCACTCCTGTTGTTAGTGGCCTTTGCTGCGGGGAGATACCAGGCCCCTCCCGTGGTTCCCTGTGAGTACTTGACTGCTATTCCTTCATTGAGTGAAAGAAGAAGAGAGAGCTGATACACTGCCATCTATGCCCACGAATTAGTGGCAACCACGCCCTCCGTGTTTGAATACAACAGCGCATTCCAGGACGAAAGATCTCCCCTGACCAACGATCTGTGGGAGGGACTCTTCCCCAAACGCAAGGGCTTCTTTCAGCACCCTACTATTGCTGATCACCGATCGGCGTTTGCTGTGTATCACCAGCTACACTGCCTGGTACGGAGTTCTTCGGACCCCCCACATCCCACTCAAATCAAGAAGCAACGACTTTAGCTGACGAAAATGGAACGCGACAGAACAGCATCCGACAGGGCTACTGGGGCTTGTACGACATGGCAGTATCCGGGGGCCAGAACAACCTCACCAGTCACGACGATGATCTTCCCCACATGCTCTCGCCGCACCACATCCGTCATTGCCTCGAACTACTCCGGTTGGCGTTAATGTGCCAGCCTGACCTGATTGTGGAGCTCAAGAACGAAACCCTGGGTGGAGTGACCGGATTTGGGACCGAGCATCAGTGCAAAAGCTGGGAGGATCTGTCTCAATGGATGGCTCAGTGGGAGTCCTTTGGACTATGACTTAGCGGCTAGATACTAGGCCAATATCTTTGGCAAACGGAAACAAGTGCGGCTGTATACTCAAACTAGTGAGTTCTGTCCACAAGTCGAACATTTAGGTAGACCTGAGCAGCAAATCACATCTCTTTCCCCATCAGTGGATTCTCCAACCCTCGGATCTCTTCCAACTCCACTGACCGAGGCTGCAGTGACTGTCGCAGAAGATCGAAATCGACACATGTTCGCACGGGCATTGCGGGGTTGAACTCGGGTTTCCGCTGGGTCTCTGTCCACCGGAAGGTCATCAGATATGCATCGGCGTGACACTGGACACTCTGGCGCAGCATGTCCAGGCAATGGCCTTCTCAGAAAGGGCAGTAGTGTCAGCATGCGGCATTTTCGCCGAGGAGGGGGTGGGGGGTTCAGGATGCGATGGGAACCTACTAATGTGGGATTCGAGTTTGTTCTGCTCTGCGGCTGTTAAGTTGGGATGGTAATAGTCCCGGTGAATCCATTGGCGAAGGGTGTTCTTGAGCCCAAAGTAAGTACATGATTGCTAATAGAGCTCATCATGGGGGTTTTTGATTGGGTAGGGGAGGAGGAAAGGAGGCTGTACAATGCAATGCAGGTCGTGGTAGACTCCAAGCCAAGCAAGGTGCTTGTCATCTCGAGGCAGCGAGATTGAGGTCTGGTTTGCCAGGTCCAGTTCCTCGGTTGAAACTCGGATGAACATGTCCCCAAGTAGATCCTCCCAAGCTGCGTCGGTCAATGAGCCGGGATCCTGGAAATATGCTGTTTGGGGGTAGTCAGTGAATTTCGTGGGAACAAAGTGGCGTTGGAGGCCGCGAAGCTCTATATGGTGGTCAGTTTGATTTAGTCTCAATGTCAAAACAACCACCACCAAGCTTGCCTTCTCCCCGCGTCAATGAACATGCTGGGCTCGAACGGTGCGCAACCCAGGAAGCCAGAGATATCAAAACGAATGCATTTATGAGAACGGGAACTCCAATCCAAAGGGCGACTCGTTTAGAAAAGCTGGATTTGCACGTATGCTGAACCTGAGGCCACCAGCCTTGTTGCTGCTGCTGGTCACCATCTGTCGCGGTGGGCGTCAGAAAGGGCTGTGACTCTGTCTCCATGTTTTCAATCCGGCGGTGATCTCGCGCGATGGCACCGTAGTAGCAGTCCCTTGTCTTCAAATGAGTTTTTCTCTGCTTGGGGTTGGGAAGGACAAGAGTGTATTTGCGCTGCAAGTCAATCCGTTCTCAGTATAGATCATGTGTGCAGCCGAGTGCATCCTCATCACTTGCATGCCGCTAATGCTTCACATTACACATCACACACATAGCATGCGAGGAATCGGTGGGCTTGGAGCAGCCGAGTTTTGCCTCTCTTTTCCTTTGTGTCCCAGGGCTTGCTGTCTGGGTGTCGGTTGCTGGGCGCGGTATCGAGGTCTATAAGTCGGCGTCTCTACCTCACAGTGTCCGGGGCAGATAGAGGAAGAGAAGGAGAGAGGAAGTTTGCGTCCATTTCCAACCCGATCCCCGTCCATATCATCTTCTTTTATCTGAGAAGCCCAGAGCGTCGGTCTCAGCAGCAAAATCAGCATATCAAGATCTTATATCCCTTCTTTGCCGAACCACCTGTCTCAAGATGAAGCTGTTGTCCGCGATGATCCTCTTGGGGGCTGGGAGCTTCCTAGTCCTCGCACTTCCCACCTCCAATAGCAAAGGTAAAGAACATCCAACTCGCTCTGGTTCAGTTGGGAAACATTCGGTACTAACATCAATTATGCTCTGATAGCAACCCACTCCGTCGAAGAGAACATTGCGTACCCGGAGGCGTACAGGGAAAAGCGTGCGGAAACACCACAGGGCCGCTCCGTCTCCGTCGAGGCGGAGGTTGCTTACCCCGAGGCATACGCGGAGAGGAAATGAGGCACCTGTTGCTTTTTCAGTTGTGCTGTTGTTGATGGATAATGAAGTGAAACTTCAATGCTCTTTTTCCAGGTGCAGATTGAATAGCACAGAGTTTGTTTACCTGTTGGAAATGTGTCGCCAGTTGCCAAGGTTGATTTATCCGCTTATGCGCCCGAACAAAAACAAAAAGCAAAAGCAAAAGAAGAATGCGTCAGCGGGGAGTCGAACCCCGATCTATTGCTTGGAAGGCAACAATGCTAACCGCTACACCACTAACGCTCGCTTGTGATATTTTATTCTAGCTATTTTATATAAATGACCAACTGCAAATGATTTCATGCCTTATGTAAGAATGTAAGACTGGCGCCGAGCTGGGCGGCCCTGCAGAAAGTAATCTGTAATCTCTCTGCAACCTTGCCGTGTCCTGCTATCGTAACTCAGGGACTGCTTTGCTCTACTGCTATGGTTGAACACTCTTCTCTCGCTGCTTCGAGATCTAGCAAGATTTTATCTTCATCTAATGCGGCAGATCGGGTCGTTGCCTGCGACTCGTGCTACAAAAAAAAGGTGACGCCCTTTCTTTCCCTTCGGCCTTGCCACGCGCATACTGACGACTGATGGCGACTCCAAGATCAAGTGTGAGGCTGACAACCACCAATGTAACTATTGCTTGCACCGTAATATTGCCTGTACGTATAGCCGACTGGCCCGGGGCTCCAATAAAAGGTATGAATCGAACAGCCGCCGCCGCCTCCTCACAAAAACTCCAAGTCTGATCTATGGTTGATGTACTGTACAGAAAAGCCCCGGAAGCGGACCCAAATGCCGCCAGGGGCTCTTGGGATGAGCCGCTTGCCATGCGGCCGCATTCCTCCTCTACGAGTATGTATAAGACTTTTCGTTTCTGCGCTCTATTCGGTAATCGTCTAAAATCCCACTGCCAGAGGTTTCAATGGTCAATCTGGGGTTGATGTATCTCAACGGGAAGCGAGATAGCGCCGATGAGGGCCGGGCATGGGTGGAATCTCGCACCGGGGAGATCGTGAACATGGATAAATTGAGCACATTGGAGCTTCCATGGGCCAGAGTCGGTCCTGTCCGGGACTCTTCCGCCGTACCTCAGCTCCCCGCTCGCCCCATGGTGGAGCGAAGTGTTGCTTCATACTGTTCATCATATCAGAGCCTCGTGTTTCCGGTCATCAGCAAGTCACTGTTCGCCAACACCCTGGATCTCGCGTACGGGCCACACCGTTATGGTTCCGACAGTGCCAAGTCCTGCATCTATGCCTTATTGTCGGTGGTGGCGATCTTTGGCCTGGAGAATGATCTGGGCGATGCACTGGACTGCGAGGCGTATGCCATAGCGTCCCAGAGCTTCACAGTCCCGATCATCAATGAAATGACCATGGATGGTCTTCAGGCGCTTGTCATGCTTGTAAGTTGATTCCGACTGGAACCGAGAGAACTGGACTAAAGGCTACCTACCATCAGACACAGCACCATTACTTCCTAGGTGACTTACAAAGTGCGGCGGTCTCCGTGTCCATGGCCAGCCGTCTAGTATTCAAGCTGGGTGCGCATGCGAGACCTGGCCCCACCATCTATCACAAGAGCATACCCGAATGCCATCTGCGCGACCTGTTCTGGCTCTGCTACTCCTTTGATCAGGATCTCTGCCTCAGAACTGGACAGCCCCCGTCGATATCCGGGGTGTTCTGCTCCCTGGACCTCCCGACACATTACGCACAGCTGCAGGACACCAATCTGCAGCACCCCGAGCAGACTTTGGCCATCACGGATGCCATGCTCCCTCTCTATCCCTGGGACCTTCGTCTCTCCCAGCTCAAAGCCGAGATCTACGAGGCTCTCTACTCCGCGACCGCGTGCCAGAGATCCAATTCGGAGTTCTTCGCCCAAATTCGCCGCCTCGACCAGGCCTTGGAACATTGGCGCCTGAGCCTGGCTCCGGATATCCGGCCGACGCTTCAATTCTCCGTGGGAATGCCCGTCGACGCCCAGCTTAATACACAGGCCGTGATGCTGCGACTGGCCTACTACCACTGCGTCACCATCATCCATCAAGCCACCGAGCGGCATCACGATGGGCCCGGGATATGTTCGAGTTTGAGTCTCGCCATCAGGGCCAGTCGGTCCAGTCTGGCATTCCTCCAGACCGCATTGCCCGTGGTCGCAGGCGAATGCTTTTGGTACGTCCCTGAGCTGCGAAGAACAAGGGGGTGGGGGGGAAAGGTCAATTGACTGACGCTGCGCATCTCGATAGGGTTGTCATGTTCTACGCGATCACTTCCATCCTGACGCTCTTTCGCAACATCCTCAGAAACCCAAGAGATCCTGCCATGGCGGATCTGGCGGATGTGCTGCAGGGGGTCCCGAATCTGATCGGCAAGATCCCCATCCGGACGCTGACGGTGGGCCCGATGATTCATCTAAGGTTCTTAAACAATTTCGCCACCGAGCTTGCTAGGCTCGCTAGATGTGCTATGGCCAAAGCTGAGCGTGAGGTTGCTGCCAGCGACGAGCATTCTTTACCGTAACTTGTGCCCTCTCATGTGCAGTCGCGCGTGTCCAAGAAAAAGCCATGGAAGAATAAGCCTCCATCCTGCAGCAAAGTAAATACTAGCCATCTACAACAAATCCAATCATTCTTTCCGCTGTAGATGAAACTACCTACTACAGTAGTAAGTGTTCGATATACGGTGCATCGGAGTCTACGATTTCAAAGGGTTCTTCCAGTTTACCTAACCTTAGTGTAAATGTTTACTGCTAATTCTATGAGGGATTACATGACGTGGCACCGAAGCAGAGACCGCGCGCGGGTGTTTTCGAATCGCTGATCAGGGCTATATTTTCCCGTGCTTAGTGGAGGGATACCGGAAACCCGGTATAGAATTCCTCAAGTCCAAGTACATGGATTTTACTTATTCTTTCCTCTCTACATGTATGCATACAGTCGTTTAACATGGTAAACAGAGCCATTTTCTGCTAATTGCATGTACATCTCGGTTACTTATACAAAGGAGTTGCTGGTAGACCCACCGAGAAAAACTGGATCCGCCGCTGACAAAGCGGAGGCGCATTCCGCGGGACGCACTGCTTGGACTTGCGTCTCTCTCTCAAGTATGAAAAAGTACTCATTATAAAGCCATGCATCATCGATCGTTCGCTCAGTGGTAGGTAACTATTTTGCTCAGAAGAGCCCCACGCGTCTCATTCCTCATCCGTCGCTTGCATAGCCTGTCACAATGTCATCCTTTGCCTATTACTCTCTCCCCGGCTTCGGCGAGCAATGCCGCGAGCAATACGGGTTCAGCGATGCCTGCATTATCGGTGACCGAATGATCATCACTGGCCAGAGTGAGTACTGTTCCCCGTCTCACCCTTCCGCTGCGTGGGAGCCGGCAGTTGACCATCTCTCTCCTAGCCGGCATGGATCCGGTGACATGCCAGACCGCTCCTGATCTGGAGGCCCAAGTTGCCCAGGCCTTTGAGAACATCAAGGCTCTGATCGAGCGAACCTTGCAACAGGCCCAGCATCCCGCCTACCAAGAGGGAAAGTCCGGCTGGGAGCATGTCGTCAAGTTACACGCCTACTTTGTCGGCTTGTCGGCGGTGCGAGACGAAGCGCGAGCGATCATGGTGCGGCACATTAAACAGGCGTGCCCTAATCACCAGCCACTCTTCACCATGGTGGGCATCGAGAGCTTGCCATTCCCCGAGCATCGGGTTGAGCTGGAGGTTGATGTATGGATTGGCTGATTTCGGACCTATTGCTGTCTCGAATTGCTGTCATGGCGGTATCTTCCCACGATAGTACATCTGTATCACGGCCGCAAGAATCACTTGATGTTCTGTTCGTTGATCATATTCCAAACGGATCGGTGTCTCTGGACATGAAATATTGATTGCATGTCTCCCACTCCGATCAAGTGTTATCTAGCTGAATTGTTCGCCTTCCTGAGTTGAGGAGGTTGTTCGAATATGCTGCCAGGGCCAGTGATTTCATTGCATTATTAAGATAGAGATATCATGGGCTTAAGATAGCCGGTCACCACTTGGGCTATTCTTAGCGTCCATGCTCAGTAAGAGCCCCCCTTCAATGCACCGGTAGTGGTCCCCCGTCTAAGTGTAGGGCAGAACTACGGCAACTCGGCATCATCGGATGATCTTTGACCACTAAACCAGGGTCGAGTAGTGAGGCCATTCCAAAGAGGTACTCGGGGATCTGTACGGGCGCGATATCCTATCAGGTGCTTGTGGGGATATGAGTACCTCCATCTCCAGCCCCCGATGAGTAAGCGGTCTCGTCATGAGTTTGTGTCGGTGGAGGTGAATTATAAGTAGCTGCGGCAATCGCAGAGAAGCTTCTTGCCACACATTACACATCTCCTTCAACGTTTGTTCACTCTTGAAGCCTTTGGAACAGTGGTCGATCACGCATTATGTCTCCGCGCCTCGTGGTTGTTATTGGAGCCACCGGCTCGCAGGTTCGTCACCGGCACAACTCGCATTAGTACTTGCTGTACATCACACATCCTGCTTGGTAACTGACGATGGCTCAACTGAATTCTCGACGATAGGGAGGGTCCGTCGCAAGGGAGCTCCTCAAGAGCCCGCAGCTCTATCAAGTCAGGGCTGTGACCCGCGACCCCAGTAAGCCAGCAGCCCAGGAGCTCGCCACCCTCGGAGCAGAGATCCAAGCCGCCGATCTGGGTGACGGGGTTGAGGCGCTTACGGCGGTCTTTGCCGGCGCCGATACGGTCTTTGCGTTGACGGACTTTTGGGCAACACAGTCCTCCGAGGTCGAGATTGCGCAAGGTCGTGCCATTGTGGATGCAGCGGCCCGCACGTCGACCCTTCAGCACTTTGTGTGGAGTGCGCTGCCTGACCCCGAGAAACTCTCTGGCGGAGCGCTGCTGCATATCCACCACTGGAAGGGTAAGAGTCTCGTCACGGACTATATCCAGCAACAGCATCCAAACCTGTGGGCCGCGACCACTACCGTGCTCTTCCCAAACTATTTCGAAAATTGCCTGACGCACCCCGAGCGGTATCTGTCTAAGCCGGTGAGTCGGTGGTTCAGTGGTGATTCAGCCGGCGAAACATTGCTGACCGTTTCTAACAGGATGCGCAAGGAGTGTACAACATGAGCTTTCCGCATGGCCCGCTCACGGTCATGCCGAACGTGTCGATTCGAGATACTGGAAAGCTGGTCCGGCTGGTCCTTGAGTCTGGCTCCACTTACTTCACCCGCACCATTGCGTTCTATGGTCAAGCTCTCTCGGAGGCAGACAAGTTGGCTTCAATCGGTAGAAGTATGGAAAAGACCCGTTCTTGTGTCCCTCTCTCCTCTTCCTGCTACCAAAACCAATGATCGTAGACGGCTCACATTTCACAACACAGAGTATAACCTCCAAACCAAATATCAGACCTTGGACCCGGACGATTATCAGCGACTTCTGGAGACTCGGGACGGCATGTCTCCCGAGATTGCACTGGATTTCACCGAGCAGCTCCTCATGTTCGAGAGGTTCGGCAATGTCTACGACACACCCGAGTTTGTGCAAGCTAAAGAGGTACGTGGGCCGACCTGGTTTGATGCATGCCAGCCGATTATGAGAACTCATCCGCCAACACTCACGCATCCAGATACCTGGATTAAAACTTCAAACCTGGGATGAATTCCTGGCAGAGCATGATCTTCTTGCCTACATGAAAAAGGTCTGAGAGAGGGCGCGGGGAGACGGCTACATGAGCCGTGCCTGGTCTTTTCTGCCTCGCCGGGTTCGCTTATGCACTGTCTTGGTGAGCGCTGTTATCAGTTTTTCTCCTTGGCTCGACATCATCGCGGCTTTGCGGGGGTATACTTCATCTAAGTTGGAAATTAGACCAGCTGTAGCCGGGCGAATATGAGACTGAACTTATGCCAAACTCTCAGTGTTACGGTAGTCTATAAGGGAGCTTCTTGAGTCATGGTTGCAACACACGCCGGTAAGGAAGATCTGGGCAAACGCCTGCTAAGGCAGCTGGACCTCCTGCCATAATTACAAGACCTCTTGCGTTACGTCCTATATCCCTCTAGTACGATACGACGAGTTCGTAGCACCACGCTCAGAAGGAAACTGTACCTTCATCAGGCCTCCACCTTGCTGGGATGGAGGGCACGGTCGATGAATCTCCCACCGTTGCGGGTTCGCGGGGTGGCCAAATTGCCCTCAATGACCGCGGTCACTCAGAGAATCGTAGATCTCAGGTAAGCCCTGGGTTCGTGATCGAGCACTGGGGCAACTGAGCACCGCCAATCCACAAGGATCGCCGCTTAGTAATCGGAGGCGATGGAGAAAAGTACTGTAGCAATTCATACCAAGGCCCGAACCAGAAGTGAGGTGCTCCACCCAGCGACAAATAAATAATCCCCCGTCGGGAACTGGGCAGTTGAAGTGAGCACAGCCCTGTGCGTCAAAGTCCAAGTTTTAACAACGGAAACCTTCATCCGGGCATAATCCAACATGACCAAGGTTGTACTCATTACCGGTGCTAGTCGAGGTAAGACATCCCTCGCCGGATTTCTCAAGAAACAGCAAAGTCCGGCTAACCAGGGTGCAGGCATCGGGAAAAGACTGGTGGCGCAGTATCTTGCCCGTCCAGACACGACCGTGATCGCAGCCGTACGGGACACGACATCCGCGAGCGCAGAGCAGCTGGAGACTCTGCCTAAGAGCAAAGATGGATCCCGCCTCATAGTCGTTCGACTCGCAGCAGATGATGCCCATGGCGCGAGAGAGGCAGCCTCGGAGATTCAGAAGCAGAATGGCCTGGATCACATTGACATCGTTATCGCCAATGCGGGTATATGCGATCACTGGGGCCCAGTCTTGGAAGCCGCCGAGGAGGAGGTGAGGTCGCACTTGGAAGTTAACACCCTGGGGCCTCTTCGTCTCCTCCAAGCCATGGCACCCTTGCTAAGCAACGCGAGTGCGCCGAAATTTATCTATATTTCAACGCTACTTGCCAGCATTGGTGGGATTGGCCAGACGTATACCCTTACGGGCCCGTATGGAATGTCCAAGGCGGCCGGAAACTACTTGGTCAGGAAGGCTCACGCGGAGAATGAGCATCTGGTCACCTTGTCTATCGATCCTGGGTAGGTCCGAACCTTCTGTTTCCATGTTCCCACTGCAAGCTGCTGACCAGGTGGGGGAGGTAAGCCTTGTACAGACAGACCTGGGCAATCGCGCGGCCCAGTATTATGGGTTGGACGAGGCTCCAGTGACGCTGGAGGACAGTGTTAGCGGAATAATGACACAGGTAACGACAGAGAAAACTCACGACTGTTGCCAATTCAGCACGGCTGACCTTCCTCCAGATCGAAACAGCCACAAAGTCGACCACTTCTGGCATGTTTGTAAATACCAGCGGAGAAAACGTGGCTTGGTAGTTGGAGTGGATTGTAGGGTTAGCAATATAATGAGAGGGTTCGGCGTCATGCTGAACGCGAGTGGAGCTACAGCGTGTAGGAGAGTCTATTTACGGCTCCAAACAGCGGGCGAATGAAGCCTTTTGAAGTTGTTGGATACTTGAATATCTTAGGTACTTAAGACAAGATGTGATGAAATATCCAGAAATGACGGGGTTGAATATCTCCGCGCGCATAAGCCGCGCTCTGTCTTCTGTCTCGCATCATCTCACCTCCATCTTTTCAAATAGACCCACTAAACCACTATCAACAGATGGGTCAAGATGATCCCCTTTGAGTCAACACATCTCCGCCAACTCCTGCTCGATCCCCCGCCACACCACCTCACGCAACGGCCCCTGCAACCAATAATTCCCGGCGGCATCCTTCCCCATGATGGGCATGAGATTCCGGAGATCGAACTTGGTCGACCACGCGTTGAACTGCACCATCGACGCGAACCCGGGCTTCTCCGCGCGCTGCGCCGCCGGCAGACCCTCGCGCACGATCGCCGCCGAGAAATCCGTCTCGAAGTATCTGCCCTTGGTCCAGTTGGAGTAGCTCATCATCTCCATGGACGCGTCCCCGAAGATCGGCCAGCTGTGGCCCTCGGTGGCGAAGGTCTGCCGCTTGACGCACTGTAGGGCTTCGACCTGTTCCCGCGTGCCGCCGGTGGTCATGGACCGGCGGATGGCGTGCGCGGCGTAGCTGAGGGGGCGAGTGAAGAAGTCCTTGACTTGCAGGAACGTGTAGATCTCGGTGGCCGCGTTGGAGATGAAGGCCTTCGACGCAGGAAGGTGGGAGTCGCCCAGCACGGTGGAGAGGGTGAAGGCGTTCATGATGCGCATGGTGCGCGTGGAGGTGCGCGGGTAGAGGGCCGACAGCGTCAGGCGCGTGAACCATGCGGTGATGATGTCGTTGTCGCTCACGAAGGCCGTGTCGTCCCCGGTCGAGGCCCGGATCTCGGCGATGGCGCGCTGGCGCAGGTTGGCCAGGTACGCGCCGGGGATGCAGACGATGCGCGACCCCGTGCGGTACCGCCAGCCGTCGTACAGCTGGTGCGCGATGAAGAGGTACTTGCGCCACCCCGTCAGCTGCTTCTCCGCGTACATGTACTTGGTCGTGGACTGCGGGTCGGTGCCGAAGCTCGCCAGCGGGTCGTGGGCGTAGCCGTGGAATGCGGGGATTTCGTCCTCGCGGCCCTGCAGGACGAGCGCCCACGAGCGGTAGATCTGCGCCCCGCCGGTGCCATCGGTGAGGGTGTGCGGCAGCGAGATGGAGACGAGGGTGGAATCCCTGAACGAGGCAATGTGCAGACTCAGCTGCGGCACGTCGCGCGTCAGGTAGTCGTGCAGGGTCTTAGGGGCCTCCGCGCTGGTGGTTAAGGAGTCGAACTCAGTGGGATCGGCCACGACGGCGGGCTTAGCGGTCGGTCGGGGGAGGCGTGAGGCCAAGGGGTGCTCGAGGATGAAGGTTTCGTAGGAGGCGTGCGAGTAGTTCACGATGGGGCGTTTGGCGTCGTAGTACTCCGGGATGTGGTATTCGAGGCCCCCGTTTTTCTGCGGAATTTCAGCTACGGTCCTTATCTAAGCTTGTGAATGTAGTGAACGTACATTCAAGCGCAGCCGTGCTCCGATCTTGCGCCATCCAGGTCGGTCGAGCAGTCTCTCAAAAGACGATCGAAGCTTCTCCGGATCCAGCACGTCATCGAACCGGTAGGACAGCACCACGCACACACTGCGTAGCACCTCCGTGTCGTCAGCGGCATTCAAGGGGATGACCGTGTCCGTGGGGACGCGAGCAGGCTGGGCTGGTTCACTGCTGCTGAATAGTCCAAACATGATGCTGGGTGTGCGGTTGAAGCAGGGCTGTGGAAAGCTCGCAGGACAGGTAGGAGTGCGCAGGGTGCGGTGGTCATGTCGTGTCTTTCGACTTCTTTAGCGCTTTCGGTGATTTATGGCTGTGACCAGGTATTGTCATCTTGTCAGCAATGAGAAGCAGTGGAGATATTGGGCGCTGTCTGTGTCTCCGATTTGTTGGTCGGGAATTTTGGGGATGATCGGGAATATCCAGCGATGGAGTCCCCGCGAAGCCCTAACTCACCCTCTCTTGACTTCCTCGCAAGACAGACCATGTCCAGCCCGGAGGTTCTGATCGGAAAACCATAGTAACATCTTTGCCGTGGGCCTTAGGGCTCTGTGGCGATACTGATCGGATATATCGCACAAACAAAATACCGATCGCCAAGTAATAGTTCGATAATGCAGCAGCGACGGCTATGAAAGCAACACCTGGGCAGCAGCAGAGACAAATAGAAGACCGCTCAGTCGCGGTAGCGATCTAATCCGATCCCCACGCTCGTCGTCCTCTCAACCTGGATACAGATACAGAAGCTTCTGTCAGTATGGAGTTCGACCTCGGTCGGAATCTGTCCGCCCCTGCACCGGGCATCCTGCCCATCGCAGACTCGCGATCCTATACTGTAACTCTAACCGCTCTATGGATCCCCATCTTCATTGCAATCTCGCTACTGTGGTATGGACGACTGGAGAGTCCCCTGGCTCATGTGCCCCTCGTGTCCACCGGGAAGTCCTCGTTCTGGGATATCGGCCACAAAAAGGCCAAAGAGAGCTTCGCGGCCAATGCGCGCAAGATTGTTGCCAAGGGGTTTCAGCAGGTACAATGCCTATTCTGGAATTGGGTTAAGATGGTGGCTGATGAGGGGTTAGGTTGGCAACACGAAGCCGTTCAGGGTCATCTCCGATCTCGGGGAGATGCTGGTCCTGCCGCCCTCGATGGCGGATGAAGTGCGGAATATCGATGCGCTCAGTCACGGGGAGTTCATGAAAGAGGTTTGCCATCGTGCGTTCCCGGTAGCAAGACGCTGTCCGACTGACTGGGGTGTGTAGTCCACATGTGCGGAAGTCCATGGATTCGAACCGTTCTTTCAATCCACAGGGCATAGTCTGTTGGCTGATATGACCAAGACAAAGTTGATGGGGTCGCTGAGTACGTTCTCGTTTCCAATGGGTCAATTCTAATACTAACCCTGGGCCAGAACAGCTGACGGACCCTGTCAACGAGACAGCGAGCCAAGCGTGCAGAGATCTGTTCCCTGATGACGACGGTGAGCTCACTCACTCCTCTCTATCAGACTTGAAAACGTACCACCTAACAAGGGCATAGAGTGGCACGAAGTGGTCCTCAAAGACATTCTCCTTGAGATCATCGCCCGGATGTCGTCAACCATCTTCTTGGGCGATGAGGAGGTCCGTCATGACAAGACCTGGCTCCGCCTCACCAAGGAATACACAGTGGACTCCTTTCTCGCCGCGCACCAGCTGCGCACCTATCCGCAATTCCTCTGGCCTGTCCTGGCCATGCTCTTCCCGCAGGCGCGCAAGGTCCGCGACCAGCTCCGGCAGGCCGAGGCGATCATCCGCCCGCTCATCGAGCGGCGACGCGCCGAGAAGGCCGCCGCGCTGGCCGATCCGAGCATCAAGCTGCCAGAGCGGTACGACTCGATCGAGTGGCTGGAGCAGACTTCTCAAGACCGCAAGATCCCGTACGCCCCCGTAGCGATGCAGCTGACGCTCGCGCTGTCGGCCATCCACACTACCACCGACCTCATCACAACGACCATGTACGAGCTCCTGCGGTGCCCGGAGGCGATTCAACATCTGCGGGAGGAGGTGGTTTCCGTCATGGGGAGTGGAGGGATCAAGCATTCAGCGCTGTATAACCTCAAGCTCATGGACAGTGTGATCAAAGAGGCGCAGCGAATCAAGCCTGCTTTATCAAGTAAGTCCCTGCCTATATTTCCCAGCAGTTCTTTTCCTATTCACACAACAAGCACACCCCTGACCCAAATCCAATCGGTAGTCAACATGGTCCGCAAAGCCACCGCAAACATCACTCTCCCCGACGGTTTCCGCATCCCCAAGGGCACTATGCTGGGCGTCTCGCACCACGGCGCGTGGGACTCGGCCGTCTTCCCCGACGCCGACAAATTCGACGCCTTCCGGTTCGTGCGGCTGCGCGAGCAGCCCGGCAACGAGAACCGGTGGCAGTTGACCACCCTCCGGTCGGAGCATATTGCCTTCGGGCATGGGCTGCACGCGTGTCCGGGGCGGTTCCTGGCAGCGAATGAGATTAAGATCGCTCTGTGCCATTTGCTGATGAAGTTTGAGTGGAAAATTGCTGGGGAGGTGGAGCCCAGGATCATCGAGAATGGGATCTTCTTGGATTCAGACCCAGGGGTTAGAGTCTTGGTCAGGAGGAGGAAGGGGGAAGTTGAGGTTTAGGTTGTTGATTGCTGTGGGAGTTCTTGGGGAGTGAGTTGATGTCATGCCTGTGGTAAGCGATATGGTAGCAATACTTGTTTCGGGAATTGAATTGCATTGAGTCGTTATGATGTACCTTGTTGAGGTTTGTGAGGCATGGCCTTAGGAAGACGATTTGGCATGACGAGAAATTAGAAACTACCTAATGCTTGATACATATCGAGAAGAAAGCCATCCTGTTTGCGCTCTGGCTTGGCAAACTAATCAGTACAGTACTTAGCATCGACCTAAACACATGGCCCAGAACAGCACGAGCCTAAGGATACATTGTGATTTATCAGAGCATGACTACACGTGGTACTAGATGAAATTTACATATAGCGAAGCCGTAACACCTATATCCTTAATCCCAATCCCGAAAAATTCAATTCTTTCCCTCCAGGTATCATAAGTATCCCATAACTCCGTTCAGAGCCCCAAATAGGGACAGCATCAAATACTCGTCAAGACTTGACGAGTTTGATATCCTTGCTGCTGGGGCCTCCCCAGCACCATCTCACCAAAGTGATGAGCTGATCCAAATCCCGCTCGCGCATGTCCATAAGCGGGGTGCTCCGCATGAATAGTTCGCCCTTGTCGAAGTATGCCTCGATCACTCGGAGATAG
This sequence comes from Aspergillus aculeatinus CBS 121060, assembly GCF_003184765.1. NCBI lineage: Eukaryota > Fungi > Ascomycota > Eurotiomycetes > Eurotiales > Aspergillaceae > Aspergillus > Aspergillus aculeatinus. Next base: position 394,213 of record NW_020291492.1, read on the forward strand.
TGCTCCCCGATGGCCGAGAGCAGCAGTACCTGCAAGAGATTATCAGCACCCCAACCGCAGTATCTTGGGGAAATAGTGACTAAGAGCTTACAGGAGCAATGACATGAGGTCGGAGCGAAGGGTCCCGCAAGCGCCCGTGCATGATCATTATTGCGGCGTCAACCTCGCCGCGACAGAGCTCCTCATTCTGCGGCCGGGCGAGTTCACTCCACATGAGGGCCACCATATGAGGAGCTCCGGAGTTGGCATCGTCCCCCACCGCTAGAACCTGCCATTGCGAGCCCATAGTCACGCACTCCAGGTTCTCGAAATTGATATTCCCCCAACTGCACAGCCAGACATTAGTCAAAGTTTCAAAGAAAATAGCAGTAGGTAGGAAACTTACCAGGTCATCGCAAAGCGAGGTGGATGCGTGCCTGTTTCTTGCATTTGGCACCGGCTGAGAAAGCGTTCCAGACAGATGGCGAGATGTTGGGCGTTTTTGTATGGGCATCCGTCGTATTGCGGCCAATCCTCGGCATCTTCAGGATACTCATAGTCGGGTTCCTCGATGGGATACGGATGGGCGGAGAAGTGATAGGGAGCATGGTCGGCGTCACCTTCCAGGGACATTCCTGTATGAGTGATCTTGACCTGCTCGAGATGAGCGGGCAACAACCGATGATCCATTGCGCCGAGCGGCCCATAAATCTCGTTCAGCGCCCGGCGGCGAGCTTTCCTCTCAGCAAGGATTTGGCCTTCTGACTGCATGTTGCAGATCTCGTGGCGAGGCACAATAAAGATTTGTGACAAGAGAGAGAGAAGGTGAGATGTGAAGCGAAGAAGAAAGGAATGGATCGCGCGTATGCAGGGATGTCACGTGGTGCGGGGGATTTCCTGCCCGAGGCATCAACCCTGGAAAAACAGGTCTTTTCGGCCAATTTAACCACGTCGGTGTGGCCGAGTCTGCCGAAGACAACAAACCGATAGGCCTTCGGGCAATGGGTATAGATACTGAAGACGCTGTGTAGTTGGACTACTAATCAACCCGAGGTCGCGGGGAGGATGCAAAGCAACGGAGACATACAAAGGCAGACTGGGAACGGCCGCTGAAGCCGTTGCTTGCAACACTATATATATATATATCTTGGGTTTTACAGGGAATTAAAGGGCATGCAGGCATGTTTTTGGTCTCAATGACCGTCATAGCTGAGCTGCAATAAGCGGGCTGAGTTCTCTCACGGGGCTCCTTGGGTTGATAGAACATAAATTGAATTGAATTGAATTGAAACGCGGCCATGCGCATTCTTCGTTCCTAAGACCGCCATAAGAATTTCATTACTGTGGGAAGTCAGACCTGCTCAGTAGTAGCCCGGGTCCTGAACCTAGATGTATTAGAGTACGCAACTTTGAAGCGTGGGACATAAAACTTAATCTATACAGGGCATAAAATGGCTCCACATCAGAGGATGATCACGTAGCCGAGATAGCCATTCTAGGAAAAGACCACTTACTCTAGACCAAGATAGTGACATGATATCCCTAAATAAGCTCACTGTCGACGGGATGCTCAATCTAGCTCTGGATCTAAACTCTACACAGCCTCCCTTTGGAATCGACCTCCCACGCAGCACTCCCCACCGCCGTCTTCGCATAAAACACATGCGCTGGATCATACTTCTCCTTGACCTCAAGCAACTGTGGATAATTCCTCCCATACAGCTCCACCTCCCAGTCCCCTTGCCACTGCGCATCGATCTCATTCAGATACGTCCCCGCACCGGGCGTCGCCCGCTCGAGCCCCGGGATCAGTGTGTCGACCAGCTGCGCCTTCCAGGCCTGCATTTGTTGTGGGGATACATTCCAGTCCCAGTAGCTGACGATGTTGCACGTGGCGATGGCGTCGCGCCAGGCGGGGAGCACTGCGTTGTCTGGGTGGGGGATGTCCTTCACGTTGAGGGCGTGGCATCCCAGCGAGAGGTCTGGGTCGGTCTCGACGACGGCGCGCAAGGCAGCGACGATGGCTTGGTTCTGCATTATGCTCTGCAACCCGGCGCGGGGGATAAGGCGCGATGTCAACTGCACCGTGGCGGGGCCGGCGCCGGCGATGCCCGGGCCAAACCGGCTGGCGAAGTAGTCGTGGTAGCTCGGGGAGGTGGTGGGCATGAACGAGTAGGGAATGTCCCGCTTGGTGAGGCGGGTGAGAAACGGCTTCAGCAGATCCTGCACTTGTGTGCCGTTTTTGTCTGGCACGGTGATGGCGTAGGCTTCGAAGCCGGTGGCCGTCAGTGCGAAGTCCCACGTGTTGGGGCCAGCGTCGACGAATTGGGGCAGGAACTGCCACAGATCGGAGATGGCGGACCAGTAGGGCTCTGGGTTGCTGGCAGAGATGTTGAAGAACAGCAGACCGCTGCCTATGGGCCCATCGACGAAGATCTTGGTCGTCATGCTGAGCACCACGGCGAAGGTCCCCGGACCCCCACCGCTGAGCGCCCAGTATAGGTCGGCGTTGTTGTACGGCGTTGCGACGAGGTGCTCCCCCTGCGCGGTGATGACCTCCCATTCCAGCACCGCGTCGGCGCCCATCCCGTAGGCGCCGTTGAGCAGCGAGTGTCCCCCCCCTGAGGTGTAGCCCCCGGCTAGCCCGACGGTGGGGCATGTCCCTCCCAGAATGCGATAGCCCGCTGCCCCGAGGATGGAGTAGACTTGCCCGCTGATCACCCCGGCACCTAATCGGGCGGCTGGCCCGGTGTAGTTGGCACTCGAGTACGAGGGAAGGATGTCTGTCGTGTTGAGGTTGTGCGTCCACAGGGAGAGGGCACCTGTTCCAGTGGATTTGCCCATGAAACTGGTTGGGTTAGATACAGTCTTCTCGATCAGGGGAACTAGGGCCGTACTCATGACCGGTGTTCTTGATCACCAGCCGGATGTTATTCTCTCGTGCGAAGGCAACGCCAGCAATCACATCGTCGGCGCCGGTGACATTAATGGAATAGCTGGCATAATTGCCTAGAATGCATGGTTGAGAGGCTGGAGTGAACGGAACACAGGTGTAGTTCTGTACGTAAGGGTTCATGACCTCTGCCGGATGGTCCAGACTAGGTATAGGTCAGTTGCAACATGGTATACATGCAGACAGATGTACTGACAAGGTAGTATCGTCCAGCCATGTGGTCTTGAGGGCACTGCAGACATCCGCATCGTAGTTACCGAACGGCTCGCTGTGGCAGACGCTGGGCAGGGGGGTCGTGGCAATCAATCGGCCGTGAACTGTCTCATTGAGGGCGTACCATTTGTCGAGCGAGGGCCAAGAAGCATCCCCAGGAATGGCGCGGCAGGAAGCATTGGAAGCAGACCGGGGGAGGGTTACACTGCGCCCAGCAGCCAAGCCGAGTAACACAGTCCACAGTATGGGTTGCATGATGCACAATTGTGATTATCCTGGTTCTTGAAATCTGCATAGATCTGGGACAAGTCAATCTCCATGTTCTCGAGTAGAAGAACAGGATTGCATCAGTTGATGAGGTGCATCGCAGCAATTCGGGTTAGGGTTGCGGACAGCCCAGAAATTCCCGAGTGGGCTCTCGGGAATTGTGACGCGGCGTCATGAATGCTCCGGAAGTGAGCATAGATTCTTCTTCTGCCTAACTGCTGACCTCGGGAGATTGTAGTGAACTGCCGATACTGATCTCGTTGCTCTTGGAGAGACTTGGTTTATCATTTGAGAGGGCTGGATCAAAGCCCCGCCCCTCAACGTTCGTCTTCGTATACGCCCCATCCACAAACACAGTGTAAACTTCACAATGGGGAAGCCAAATGCCATCCCTGAGCCTCCGGGCTGGCCTATTTTGGGCAATTTGCTAGACATTGATATGGAAATGCCCCTTCAGTCGTTGTATGACCTGGCGGACAAACATGGTAGGACTGCCGCCTTCAGGGACTATAGTTAGGGCTGACCAGGCTAGGCGAGATCTATCGAATGCGCTTCCCAGGAGGCCATACCTTCATCATCGCCAACAGCTATGCAATGGTGAATGAGTTCTGTGATGAGAGACGCTTCCCAAAGACCATTTCAGCTCTGAGAGTAAGTACCTCTATGCGTCTCATCGTGCCATTCACTAATATAAGCCCAGGAAATGCGACACGCCATGCACGACGGCCTCTTCACGGTAAATCCTCACCACCCACCAATCAACCCGTCTAGAACTAAAGTTTCCAGGCCATCGACGGACAAGTCGAGCCCAAGTGGGGCATCGCCCACCGAATCCTCGTGCCAGCATTTGGCCCCTCGTCGCTGCGCAACATGCTGGACGGGATGTACGATATCGCCAGCCAGCTCGCGATGAAGTGGGCGCGCCACGGCGCGGACAGCCCCATTACGGTGACCGATGAGTTCACGCGTCTCACTCTCGACACGATCGCTCTCTGCTCGATGGACTTCCGCTTCAACAGCTACTACAAGGAGGGGACGCACCCGTTCGTCGCCGCCATGAGCGACTTCCTGACCGAGAGCGGCGACCGCGCGCGGCGACTGCCCATCCCCGCCTTCTTCTACCGGGGCAAAGACAAGAAGTTCTTTCGGGATATCGAGGTGATGCGTAAAACGGCGAATGAGATCCTGCAGGAGCGCAAGCGGGAGAAGAACTTGGATTCGCGCAAGGATCTGCTGTCGGCCATGCTGGACGGGGTGGATCCAAAGACTGGGCAGAAGATGACCGAGGACAGTATCCTGGATAATCTCATCACATTCCTCATTGCGGGGCATGAAACGACCTCTGGTATGCTATCGTTTGCCATGTATCATCTTTTGAAGCATCCGGAGATGTATCGCAGGGCGCAGAAGGAGGTCGACGAGATTTGCGGGAAGACGCCGATCCGGTTTGAACATTTGTCCAAGCTTTCTTATATCTCTGCTGTGGGTTGCCTCGTCTGCTCTGGGACTCACCAAGACTGACACTTGCAGGTCCTCCGCGAGACTCTCCGTCTCACGCCACCCCTCCCGGTCTTCAACGTGGCCGCCAAAGAGGACGAGATCGTGGGCGGCAAGTATCCTGTTCGCGCTGGGGAGTTGATCATCGTCCTCGTGGGACGCTCCCAGCTCGACCCAATGGTTTTCGGCGCCGATGTACACGAGTTCAAGCCCGAGCGCATGCTCGATGAGAATATTGACCGTCTCAACAAAGAGTTCCCCAACGCCTGGAAGCCATTTGGTAACGGCACACGAGGCTGCATCGGCCGCCCGTTTGCCTGGCAGGAAGCCCTGCTGGTGCTGGCCCTGCTGCTGCAGAACTTCGACTTTGAATTTGACGACCCGGACTATACTCTCGCGCTCAAGCAGACCCTCACCGTCAAACCGGCCAATTTTCAGATCCGCGCGACTCTTCGTGACGGACTGACTGCCACGACGTTGGAGCATCGACTGGCGGGCACAACACCTCCGCCGAAATCGGACGCAGCGGGTGCGTTGAATGGCGTGGCTCCGACCAGCACCGAAGGACAGCCCATGAGCATCTATTACGGATCGGATAGTGGAACGTGTCAGTCCATGGCGGAGCGGCTAGCTGCGGACGCCTTTTCGCATGGGTTCCGCGCGCGTGTCGTGGATTGTCTCGACAACGCTGTCGACGGACTGCCGGCCGACGAGCCGGTGATCTTCATCACTGCCTCGTATGAAGGCCAGCCACCCGACAACGCAGTTCACTTTGTCCACTGGCTTGAAGAGCTGAAAGAACAGAAAGCCGCACTGCAGGGCATCTCATACGCGGTCTTTGGATGTGGTCACCACGACTGGGCGGCGACCTTCCACCGCATCCCGCGCCTCGTCGACGCAGCCCTAGCCCGCCACGGAGGGGAGCGCCTCGCCGCGCTGGGTCTCACTGATGTGGCGGCCGGCAATGAGATGACTGACTTCGAGGCCTGGGAAGACGAGGTGCTCTGGCCCGCCCTGACCAAACGATACAGGGCTGCTGTTCCCCAAGGCCCCGCGCTGAGCGTGCAGGTCACCAGCCCGCGCAAGGCCACCCTCCACTACGACCTGCACGAGGCCGGCGTCATCTCCACCAACACGCTGACCAGCCCCGACGCTTTCGTCGCAAAGCACCAACTCATCCTCGACCTGCCAGACCACTTGTCCTACACAGCAGGCGACTACCTCGCCATCTTACCCGTCAACCCACGCAAGTCCGTCCACCGCGTCCTGCGCCACTTCCACCTCCCCTGGGACGCCCACCTGACCATCTCCACCAAAGGACGCACTCCCCTGCCCCACGATGTCTCCCTCCCCGCCACTAACATCTTTGGAAGTTATGTCGAACTTGCCCAGCCCGCCACCAAACGCGATCTCCTGTCTCTAGCCAACGCAGCCAAGGACCCCTCCACAAAGACCCGGCTCGAAGCCCTCGCCAATGACAACCACCGGTACAGCACCGAAATTGCCGCGAAGCGTCTCTCCGTTCTGGACGTGCTCGAATCCACGCCGGACATTGCCCTTCCCATTGCATCGTTCCTGCGCATGCTACCCCCCATGCGCCTGCGACAGTACAGCATCGGGTCCTCTCCACTTGCAGATCCGAAACGGGTAGTTCTCACTTACTCCCTCCATGGAGGGGAGGGAAACGAGGGCGTAGCAACAAGCTACCTCTCGCACCTCTCCGCGGGCGATAAAGTCCACGTCGCCGTCCGGGCCTCTCACGCTGCGTTTCATCTCCCTGCTGATATCACCAAGACGCCAGTCATTATGGTAGCAGCGGGGACAGGCATCGCCCCGTTCCGTGGGTTCGTCGAGGAGCGCGCAGTGCGGCACGCGGAGGGACAGGTGCTAGCGCCGGCGGTGCTGTACTTCGGGTGCAGGGATCCGGGCCACGATGATTTGCATCGGGGGGAGTTGGATAAGTGGGAGAGGCAGGGGGTGGTGACCGTGTGGCGAGCGTTTAGTCGAAGGAGTGCGGAGAGTGAGGGACGTCGCTATGTGCAGGAGAGAGTGTGGGCGGATAGGGAGAGGGTGCGGGAGCTGTGGGAGGACGGGGCTAGAGTGTATGTTTGTGGGAGTTGGGCTGTGGGGGAGGCTGTTAAGGAGGTGTTGGTGGATGTGTTCTGGGAGGGTCGGAAGACTGATGAGTTTGGGGATAGGGCTACGAGGGAGGAGGTGAGGGGGTGGTTCGACGGGTTGAAGAATGTACGGTGGGCGGTGGATGTTTTCGATTAGTTACGAGTGCTACTGCAGATGTGGAATATTGGTTGCGTTGATAATGTCTCGGATCTAAAGCAATTGTTGAATATTATGTGAGTGTCATATTCAATGCATTCATGCGAATGACACTGCGTGTGTTTGCGCTCCTCAGACGAAGGCATGTACAATACTCTGGATACTCTGAGATAGCCCTAGAAACCTACAGCACAAACCAGCTGTATCTCACCAACCACGCACATGCAACTTCCTCTCGGACACTCCAATTCAGAGAACCAGCTCGGGGATATCCAACCGCAAAACCTCCGAACCGGAAATTCTACAGGAAAATCGGCAATTACCCACCCATCTACGGGCTAGTACTCCCAATGCCTGAACATACTAAAGCTATCTCGTCTATACCACCATTATCTCGCCATCAACCATCCAGCATTCTATTCTTCTTCTAACACACGTCAACAAAATGACAACCTCCAACCCCGCCTGGCAAACCGTGGACCTGCAATGGCACCCCACCATGCCCGGCCACCCGGTCACCACCCTCCTGCACCCAACCCGGCCGTCCACGACCGAGCAGAACCTCATCGCCCGGATGTGGGTCCTCTGCGCCATCGAGATGCACCCCAAGCTCCAAGCCATCCCTGCCGCCAACCTGACCCGCCCGCACTTCGCCCGTTATCGCGCCTTCATCGCCGAAGAGTTCGAGCGCTTCCACCGCCCACACTACCCACAGGTCCCGGATTCACGCGCGCTGGTTGAGCTGTCTAGCGCGGAACGCCACAGCCTCATGGCCGCCCTGCGCGAGCAGACCCGGGACACGGAGCTGTGGCCCGTCATCGAGGGCCCATGGCGGGTGTATGAGAATGTGGTGGATATTGTCGAGGGCAGGGTCAAGCTCGTCAAGGTGCTGCTGAAGGATGGGCTGCTGGAGAGGTTCTATGATTGGGCGAATGGGTTGTCCGAAGTCAGGCCTTTGTTCCAACTGTTGGGGCAGTCGAGGCCTGGGCTGCGGGTTCTGGAAATCGGGGCGGGGACGGGGGGTACCACCGCTAGGGCTTTGGAGGGACTCGCGGGTGGGACTGAGGGACCCGGGTTCGGGGAGTATGTGTTCACCGATATCTCGACGCTGTTTTTTGAAAAGGCCCGGGAGAGGTTCCAGGGGTATGAGGGGATGGAGTATCGTGCGTTGGATATTACGAAGGATCCCGCGGAGCAGGGGTTTGAGATCGGGGGATTTGATATTGTTGTTGCGTCGAATGTGAGAGTACCTTCTGATCTATACGTTGGTCGTGAGGTTGACGAGTATAGGTCCTGCATGCGACTCCGTGTTTGGTGGAAACGCTGAAGCATTGTCGCTTGTTGCTCCAGCCGAAGGGGGTGCTCTTTCTTCAGGAGCTGTCGCCGCGTGAGTCGTGTATGCTCTGGTTCAATGGGGAGGTGCTGACAATTTCAAAGCAGGGAAATATGTGGACTACATGGTGGTGAGTACGAATTGGGCTGAATTGGCGTGGTTACTGATGCATACAGGGACTCTTGCCCGGCTGGTGGCTGGGTGAGGCGGATGGGCGCGCGGATGGCCCCTGTGTGCCCCCAAAGGAATGGGACCAAAGGCTGCAGCTGGCGGGCTTTGAGGGATTGCATGCTGTTGGCTTGGACAGCGAGCCTCCGTTCTACTACAATGCCAATATGCTGGCTCGACCGGCCGTGTAGGGCGACTGGGACGACACTTGTTAGCTAGCCCTGGTTTGAGTGACAATTGAGAGGATGACCCTTCTTACAATGGGCAGGAGCTGCGTGCTTTCTCGTGTCTGAGTCTTCTATGTTATCTCTTGGCTAGATATGATCATCTGCCGATTACGTAGAGAGCAATATAGAAACTTAAGACTGCGGTATCAGACAGCAGCGATAATCAGTTGCAACTTATAGATCTCAATCCCGACAAGTATATCCATAACCTTCAACAAGATCATACAATAAATCCAATGGTCAATCCCTCGCAGAGTACAAACAAGTCCGATCAGTACTTAACAAGGCTCACCACTGATACAGCATGGCAACCCTAAGACACATCCACTTGCTCATCCAACCCCACCATCCTCAAACTATCCTCCCACAGCCTCGCCGCCATCGCCTCATCCCAAATCCAACTCGCCCATCCCGGCAATGCAAACTGCCCGCGCGACGCCTCATCGGCCTCGTCGGCAACCTGCACATCATCCAGATACAACCCCCCCTTGCCCTCCAACTCGCTAGCCACCGCCGCCCAGACCTGTGTCGCCGCCCCCTGCTCGACGCTCTTCTCCATCTTCGCCAACAACGGCTCCATCGTGTAGTACTGCTCCCGCCTTCCAGACGACGACCCCGGCAAGCCACGCGAGATCTCGGTATCCATGATAATTCCCGGATTCAGACTCAGCGCATGTACACCACGCCCCGCATACCGGCGCTCGAACTCATTGGCCATGAGGATCGTCGCCGTCTTGCTCTGTGCATACGCCTTGGAGGCATTATACTCGCCGACCAGTCCGTTGTAATCCTCCGGATCGATATTCTTGGCTCGATGGCCCGCGCTTGCCACCACCACGAGTCGGGAGCAGAAATCAGATGTAGCTGACGCCACCAGCGCCGGAGTCAGCAGCTGCACCAGCAGGAACCCCGCGAGGTAGTTCACGCCAAAGACCCCCTCGAACCCGTCATCCGTGGTGCGCCGCGGCGACGCCACCACCCCCGCGTTCGCCAGCAGGACATGCAGCTTCCCCCCGCTGCGGCGGAGAAACTCGTCCGCCCCATCGCGCACGCTCTGCAGGCTGTAGTAGTCCATGTGGATGACCTCGATGGCCGGGGCTGAGGGATCAGGGCTCGCAGCGGAGATCTCCCGCGCGAGCCGCTCGCCCTTCGCCACGTCCCGCCCCGTGATGAAGATCTTGGCCCCCGTGCGGTGCAGCACGCGCGCGGACTCGGCGCCGAGTCCTGCGGTGCCGCCGGTGATGAGGATGGTTTTGCCTCTCCAGGCGTCCGTGTCGAGGAGGTTTTGATCGGCGAGGATCTGGGTGGCGGTGGGGCGGGCGTCGTTGAGGCCCTGGGGGTTGGTGTGGAGGGGAGCGTAGCGATGGAGTGTCATGTTTGTGCTGAAAGCTGATTAGGAAGGGTGAGTTTGGGCTGAGTTGGGTTGAGATGGAAGTTTGGGTTGTTCCTTTGTTGATTCATGGTGGGTGGGGGGGCGAAGTAGTCTGTCTGTGGTCTGGGGTGGTTAGGGTTACAATTACTCCGTACGTCTCGGAGACAGACAACACAATTCCCGAGTTATTCCCGACAGGGACGATGAAACCTCCGAGTTGAGAGGGTTCGAGGACAGAGACAGAGTTGTGTGAATTGGGTAGAGTTGGGAATTCAGGTAGGATGTATCATCAGCGTCATGACCGTCATGACCGTCCTGACTGTCATCAATCTGATCAGTCTTTGTCCTTTGAGTCTCGCTAATGCAGAGCTAAGCAGGGATCTTCGCTGTTCCCCGCCTCACTTTCTCCCTTGGACGGTCTTTCTCTCCTTCTCTGCCCCTCACCACTTTTTTCTCACAACAACTCACGATTGTCCACCATATCGGGTTTTCCTGTTCTGCTACTGCCTATCCCCTTCTGCTATGATACATTCTCGACATTAATTCCCGGGCTACCAGACGAAACAACAAAATGACCGACTTCGACGCTCTCTTGGCCGAATACACCGCCAAAGCAAACCCCCAGGTTCACGGCGTCATCTGCAAATGCGTCGACCGAACCGGTACTAGCTCCTACCCTAACACTCATTGCTTCTTCTCCAGTTCTCTCTGAGACCCTCATGCCTCATTGCTTTTTCTGCATCCTATTCTAACTCTCCACCTCTGCTAGGAACCGAGATCTACAGCAAAGTAGCAGGCTACACCTCCCTCGCCCCCGACAGCCCCCCCGTCGACGAGAACGCAGTCCTCAAACTTGGCAGCGCCACCAAGCTCATCACAAGCATCGCCCTCCTCCAGTGTATCGACCAAAACCTCATCGACCTCGACCAGCCCCTCACCGCCATCCTCCCGGAACTCGCAGACATCGAGATCCTGACGGACGTCGTCGACGGCCAGCTCACCTTCACACCCAGCACCTTCCCGATTACCGCCCGCCACCTCCTCACGCATACCTCGGGGCTGGGGTACAGGTTCACCCACCGCCTGCTCCGGCTGCGGGCGGAGGCGCGCACCGAGCCTCCCTCTCTGAAAATCACGGAACGATACAAAATGCCCCTGGTGTTCGAGCCGGGGACCGGCTGGCTGTACGGATGTAGTCTGGACTGGGCCGGGGTAGTGGTCAGTCGACTGCACGGGGGCATCTCCCTGGGGGATTACTTCGTGGAGCACATCTTCAAGCCTCTGGGGCGGGTGGCCCCGTTCCCCCGGTTCAATATCATGCTGCATCCCGAGTATCATGCCCAGATCCTACAGGGGGCGGTAAGGACACCGGATGGAAAGCTGGCGCCGCTAGAGCGCTGGGCGTTCGATAACCCCGAGGACCAGGAGGGCGGGAGCGGGCTGGCGGCCACGACCGGGGATTTCCTGGCCGTGCTCGCGGACCTCGTGTCTGACGCGCCTAAGCTGGTGAGTCGGGCGACTGTCGCGGAGATGTTCGTCCCGCAGTTGGAGAAAGGGTCGGATGGCGTGCAGATGCTGCTGGGCTTGCGGCCGGCGTGGGATACCGTGGCGGGCCCGGTTGCAGAGGATGCGGTCAACCACGGGCTGGGGGGGTTGCTGTGCGTGGGTCCGGTGCCGGAGATCGGGCAGCCGGGGGCCATGCTGGCCTGGGGAGGGGCCACGAATGTCGTCTGGTGGGCGAATCGTGAGCAAGGGGTGGCCGGCTTCTTTGCCACGCAGCAGGCGCCCTTTGGGAATCCGACGGTCACGAAGTTGGTGAATGCGTGGAAGAAGGATTTCTGGGCGCAGTTTGATGCGATTGATCTGCCTTGACGGCCTGCTTTTATAGACTAGAGTAGAGTGCACTGTTGAGCTTACATTCGACAAGATCCCATCCTTCTAGACGCGAAATCATCTAACATTGTCCACACCCAAATGCAAAGCTGTCTACTGCGGAATCTGCACCACAAGCTTCTCCCCCCTCACCTCGCCCTTCCTCAACATCTCCAGCCCCTCAATGATGCTCTCCCACCCGCCGCTCAACTCCCGCAACGGATGCGGTCTGATCTCGCGCCGCGCCATCAACCCCTCCACCTCCTTCGCCCACTGCATCCCGATCGCCAGCAGCGCCGGATCCCCTGGACGGGTGTACGCCGACTCCCCGAGATTGAGATCCGTGCCCAGCACCTGGAACCCCATCACCTCCTTGACGCGGACGGCGCGTCGACTCCGCCACGCGGCGGGACACTCCTCGAGACAGGCGTAGACGCCGCCCGTGCGGGCCAGCAGGCTGTAGCACAGCGCCGTAGAGTCGGCGTCCGTGATGCAGTCGAGTACATACCGGATGGGCTTTCCGGCGAGGGCTTGGATCGTCGCCACGCAGTCCTTGGCCGTGTACGACGCCGTGCCCTTGGAGCCGTAGGACAGGGCCAGCGGGGCGGATTGCGGGGAGGTTATTGCTAGGGGGGTGTAGCCCATTCTTTATCACGCGTTAGCTCATATTGTATCTAGCTTATATGGTCAATGCAACCAGGAAGAGAATGGGAGGGGAAGTACAGGTTGAGCATCTGACACGCGAACGTGCCCGACGCAGTCGCACCGCCGTACACCACGACCGGCTCGCTGGTCTGATGCGCCGGCCGCGAGGGCAACCCCTCCAGCCCCAGCGCGTGCGGATCGCTGAGCGCCAGCGAGATCGTCGACCACGCGACGCCCAGCGCCGCTGCTTCGGTGTCGCTCCAGTGCGCGGGCACCTTCACCAGCAGTCGCGCGTCGACGGTGCAGTACTGCGCGAAGGAGCCGTTGTCGCCCTTGTCGGTGGGGTTGTAGGGGAACAAGGCCCCGCACACGCGCGTGCCGACGGGCAGGTCTGGGTGGTCTGGGTGGGGGGTTTGGATCACGCCGCTGAGGTCGCAGCCGGCGATGCTGCCAGGCTTGTTGAAGTAGGTGACCATCTTGTGGTCGTTGGGGTTCAGGGCGACGGCCAGGATGCGGACGAGGACATGGTGTGGCGATTGCGGGGAGGGGACGGGGGCGGTCGTGGAGACGGTGAGGGGGAGATGTGCTGGGCTGTTGCTGTCCTTGGGGGTTTGGACGATGGCGGTTTGCGTGAGGTGTGTCATTTTGGAGAGCAGTGGCTGTGGAGGTGAGAGATGACTGGGTAGTTGTGTCTGTGTGTAAGGTGAGATATTAAAGGTACTAGGTAGGAGATGAGGACGAGGAGTTAGGGCTAATCCCGAGGGTCGTCATCCACTCGGAGGTTTTGTAGCACAGCGTCTCCGAATGATCGGCCTTTCCTGCGTACTTTTTATGACCGAAGGCCGGAGTATCTTCCGGAGCTGGATGGGACTCACAAAACGAGGCTGTGGCGCGTCGATCATGCACGTCCTGCTGATTTTCCACATAAAGGGAGGCCACCCCGTCACGAGTCTCATTCCGTTCGTACCACATCCCCCCCCTGCTGGTACCGCATCATCGACGCCATGTTTCTCTACTCCGGAATCGCCCTGGGTCTCGTGCTGGCCGTCATCTTCAGGCAGTTCAAACCACATGGAGGCAAGGAACCCCCCTCCCTGTCCGGGTGGATGATCACCAACACCTACCAATACATGACCGACATGCATGGCTTCCTCCAGCGAGTGGCGTCAGTCCCGCCGTCATTTCTATCACATCTTCCACCCACTAACTCCCTCCAGATCCGCCCAGCGCCGCAGCAACATCATCAAGTTCCGCCTCGGCCCCAAGAAGATCTACATGGTCTCGGGCGAGAAGAACATCCAAGCCATCAACACCCCCTCGCACAGCATCAGCCCGGAGGTCTTCTTCCTCGACGTGATGGCCAACGTCTGGGGCGCCAAACCCGCTGAGCTGGTGAAATTCCGCCAGGACAAGTCCGGCCGCCGCAAGAATCCCATCCCCGGCCACGAGCTCCCTCCCGGCGAGCCGCGGCTCTGGCACGGCCAGCACCACATCTACTCGGAGTTTCTGCAGCGCACCGACCGGGCCAACTTCCTGACCAGCAAGTACTTCGACCTGTTCTCCGACAGACTCGTCCAGCAGCCCCTGAACGAGTGGCGCGAGGTCCGGCTGTGCGCGTTCTTCGAGAGCGAGATGGCCGAGGCCGCCCTGGAGGCACTGATGGGCCCGCGCCTCGTCGAGCTCAACCCGGGCTTCTGGCCGATGATGTGGGAGTTTGCGCGCATCGCGCCGCAGCTGATGTGGGGGCTACCGCGGTGGATGAACCCGGGCCCGTGGAAGACGCAGGCGGAGTTCCAGGCGATGTGTCGCCGGTACATCGATGCCGCAGCCAAAGCGTTCGACCCGACGGGCCCCGAGGCAGACGCGGAGTGGGAGCCGCAGTACGGCTCGCGGATGGCGCGCGAGCTGGTCAAGTGGGCGACGGAGAATCTGTCGCCGGAGACGACGGCGGGCATGGTGGCCACCTTCATCTTCGGGACCAACGCCAACTCCGTCCCCATGTCCACCTGGGCCCTGATGCATCTGGTCGCCGACCCGGCGCTGTACCGCGCGGTGCGCGACGAGTGTCTGGCCGCCAGCACGACCGACCCCGTCACCGGCCGGCGCGGCTTCGACCCCCAGAAGCTGTTCGGCATGCCCCTGCTGCAGTCCGTGTACATCGAGACCCTGCGCCTGCATGTGTCGATCAATGTCACCCGCGAGGTCACCCAGCCCATCACCCTGGACGGGTTCCTCTTGACGCCGGGGTCGTTGATCCAGGCCCCGAGCCAGATCGGCCAGTACAACGAGGGGGTGTGGAGTGCGCCGGGCCATCCGGCCTCGGAGTTCTGGGGCTATCGCAACCTCAAGCGTGAGAGTGAGAAGCCGGAGTTTACCATGACGGGCAAGACGAGCTCGTTCTTTCCGTTTGGTATGCCCCTGCAGCAGCTGATAAGATTTTGACCGGCTCATGCTGACGGATATATATAGGCGGCGGACCGTCCATCTGTCCCGGTCGGGTGTTCGCCAAACAAGAGATTCTGATGACGATTGCGGCTCTCGTGACTCGGTTTGAGATCGAACTGATCGACTGGATTCATCCGGATGGAACCAGGTCGGATCGACCGGCGCAGAACGATCAGTCGCTCATCGGGGCCGTGGGGATTCCGCCGGATCGGGATATGAAGGTGCGGTGGAAGCGGCTGTGGTAGGGGAGTCGAATGGATATGGGTATATGCCAGAGTTAGAAGTAAATGAGCTCAGTTGCAGCGTAGCTGAGATAAAGAAGTGCTTTCTGTGTATATAGGTACATCCTAAGAAGACCACTTGTGGTTGTATGTGATGATGTGCACGATGTGGGCTGCGGTGCTCGCTTGCTCCGTGCTGTACATGTAGCACTTTGCGAAGGAACTTTAACAACAAGGCAAGATGGCCGAGCGGTCTAAGGCGCTGCACTCAAGGACTATTCCTTCTCCAGATCACATCTGAAGAGCATTGCAGTCACGCAAGTGGCGTGGGTTCGAATCCCACTCTTGTCATCTCTTTTTGGTGGGTTTGTGCACACTCTCTTCAACAGTCTAGCTAAAAGAGCCTAGCGTGTTTTCTACCCGTGTTGTTCATTACTGCTCTGGCTGAACTTCTATTTTATGCCCCCACTCGCATCCTGTGTCGACGAATTCCTTGTTGGACCATTTTGAACCACCCCTGATAAGGAATCATGGAAGCGTACTTCGTTCACCTCTCCTGCTTATAGGTCAGTTACCTCTTTCTGTTTTTCTATGCCGAGGATCCTATCATATCACAGTTCTACGATTGGGTCGTTCATCATTTTTATCAACCTGTATGTATCTCCATGGTCGCGTTCAACGGGCGACACCTCCTATCGGGAGTGAGTCCCTCTCGCAGTACGGTGGTAGGAGCTACGCAGACCTTGTGAACTGCAAATATCATCATTAATTTAATCATACATAATTAATTAGTCTTATTCTGCCAGGGAGCCATAGTATCCCATAAATCATCGCAACCACCAAGATCAGAAGATGTAAACCCAGCTCATCAGTAAACTCTTTGCTGATCACAGTCGGACAGGACCGTGACCGTAACTGTAGCCAAGACAGTCGACGTCACCACGTCCTCGTCGCCCTCCCCGGAAGCAGTCGGGGGCTCGGTGGTGTGGGGAGAGACCACAGCGGCGGAGGAGCTCGACGCGGCCGATGGAATCACTGAGGGTTGAGTGGGGCTTGAAGATGGAGTGGAGGAGAAAGCACTGCCAGAGGACTGGACAGGGGCCGGGATCACTGCAAACGAAGAGACCCGCGCGGGCTGCGAGGGAGCGGACGATGACTGCTGCGGGGTAAGGACGGAGGACGACTGGGTCAGGGGTGACGGCGAGCTGAGTTGCTGAAAAGGGAGGGAAGAGGAGCCGGCACTAGGGCTGGGAACCACGACGGGAGTGGAGCGGGATAGCGAAGGAAAGGGAGCTGGAATGGAGGAGGCAACAGATGAGGGAATCGATGGTCGGATCGATGAGGGGATTGAAGAAGGAGCGGAAGAAGGAGCGGAAGAAGGAGCGGAAGAAGGAGCTGATGAAGCTGAAGGGGCCTTAGAAACCGACGAGGGAATGACAATCGATGAAGGAACCACGGATGAGGCTGACGCTACACTCGATGGCACCACAGCCGTGGGAGTGACGGTCGAGGACACCGGAGAAGGAGTGGACGAAATGACGGTCGATGTAGCGGAGCTGGTCGGGACCGTCACCGTCACCGTATAGACAGTAGTGGCCTGGCTGGTCACATACTCGGTCGAATAGTCGGTCTCCATGGCCGTGACCGTCTCTGTGCATGGGTTGGTGGAGTAAGTACTGAGCGCCTGATAGCCCGAAGCAGAGACCACTGCATTGCCCGTGGCCCACAAGTACTGACAACTGCTCGCCGCCGGGTAGTAATTGAAGGCATTACACATGTTTTCGAAGATACGACAATACACTTCACAGCCATTGATATTTGGCTGGCGACTGTAAACGTTCAGCACAGCTCGGGTGACTGCTCCACTGATGGAGGAGCCGTCACACATCTCCCGATAGTAAGCACCGGCAGAGGACCAAGCATAATTGGAGCATGAAGAGCCGGATCCTAGAGAGGCCGTGCCAGTGGCACAGACAACACTGGTGGTGACCACTGCCGAAGAGGTGGTGACAACGTTGGTGACAGTGGTGGGATAGGTCGAAGTCACGGTGGCGATCAAAACACTGGGAGCACCGGCAGCCGGAAGAGCAATAGTCGCTGCCAGACTGGCGGGGGCCAGGGCTGAGAGGAGAAGCAGCCCACCGGTTACTGAAAAGTCCTTCATGATGAGGATGCTAGCGATTGGTTTCTCGGTATGAGGATGAGGATGATGTTGATGTTGATGTTGAAGTTGAAGTTGAAGTTGAAGTTGAGGTTCAAAGAATGACAAGGGCTCAGTGAGAGCCTTGGATCGACTATCACAACGGCATGAGCAGAAAAGACAGACAATGAATGCCAGCAAGAAGGAGCACGAAAGAAAGATCGGACCTCGGACGTCGTCAGCCTGGCTGCGACGTAGGAATCATGGGTGCCAGGTGGTTATTTAAAGGCAGCTGGGATTTGGGTGGCGTCAGATGGCCGCGATCCCACTCAGCATTGTGGGACAGCCTTTCTGGGGGGTTCAGATCAATCAGAACCTATCGATAACTTGATCGAGAATCGCGGTGGAGACAAAATCTTGGAGCTGAAAGCAAGTTGGGGAAAATCCTAGCGAGGAGGCTACCGCATTAGGGCTAGTTAAGGGGGTGACAAGCCACTGTCCACGGAGTACGCCGTACCTCGCTCGATCCCACCTGATCGGTCCAGGCCTGGATACAAGCCAGACCTAAGGTGGTCAGAACATGCGAAGCTATTGGATCTGCAGGTGAATTTTACAATCGAGTTTGGCAATGGGTGGCGCAGGATCGGTGCCTAAGGCAGCAAACGGATCCACCGGACGTGCACTCGCTGCGCTATAACTGACACAACAAGGACTTTCCATGCACTTCATGCACTTCATGCAAAGGAGTGCTCTTCTGCCCCAGAGGGAAAGTCTGCAGCCCGAGCCGAAGGCTGATCGAAAAACTGCACCGACCACGCCATCGCACTGGAGATCTCACTAGGCCATTCCCCAGGGAACTGAAGATCGTCTGGCATGATGTGTGACGACGTGAACGAGGCAGAGTCGAGATTAAGAGCAGGATCGGGGTCGCTGAGGGGTTGTGGTAAGAGCGATAACGGCTGTGAGGTAGACTCTACGACTGCCGACGACGCTGCAGCTATCCAAGATGAGAAGAAATACCCACCAAAACAGGAAGAATCTGGACACACCTCTATGGATGGAATGATGTAGGCTGGAAAGTGCTTTCAGCATGTCGGCCGCTTTACGAGCGGCGGCCGAGTTAGCACTCAGCGCCTCAAAGACCTTCAAGCAGGTCTCGGCATCTTCTCGGAGATCCTGCGCAGATGTAGTGCTATGAAACGAGTCTTGGTTGGGACAGAAAGCTTCGGCCACAAAGAGGATCGAGCTGGCGCAGATCAAGCACGAGATCATCTGCCACCAGGGGAAGTCATGTACTAGACTGCGCTCGTCGACCAGATTGTGGAGCAGCTGCGCTGTCTGCCGTGCTTCCTGGACGCAAGTGGACTCGGCCTGGGCGATTCGGTGTTTCTCTCGACGCAGCAGTTCCATGAACGGATGGTTGTTGGTCTGCAGGAGAGGAAGGCATAGAAAGGGTCTGTGGATCAAAGCGCGTAGATGATGATACTTCACGGCCAGCATATTACGCTGTGGTGGGTGAGTCACATCAGTCACACACCAGACCTAGAGGACTGCTACATACCTGTCGCATGAAGGTGACCGAGCTCTCAAAAGTATGACCCAGGTCGAACCGCAGATGCCGTGGCAGTCCCTTCTTCCATTCGCTGAGCCGTTGATCCAGAGCCGACGAGGTGTTGAGCATCACGTCCGGGGCCACATCGATCTGCGAGGGCCGGTACAACTCCCGGATAACCGCACCCACCAAGTAAGAGAACCGGATGACGGCAATAAAGTAGTCCATGAGGGAGCAGGTCGATGTATCTCTGCTTGCCGTACTAGACCCCGCGGACACGGTTGGATTCCGGCCAAACGGGAAAGGATCGGAGACAGAGGGCATCTCCACTTGAAATTCGCTTTCATGAATGGCCATAGGACGGCCGAGCTGAAGCGCAAGCAGCCGATCGAGAACATACATCGAGTACCAGGTTCGCCGCCAGTGCGCCCGGTCGGCCATCCATGATGTCCGGGTATGCATGGGGGACGATTCCACATGAAGGCCGATGCTCTGCCCCATGCGGATGGCAAAGCCAAGTGTGTTCCAGCACCTTGTCATTGCGGTGAGTCATCAAGCTCAAACTCAAGTAAGTTTTTTGATCATGATGAACTTACCTATCTGTGTGGCAAATCGCCAGCAGGAAGAAACATTGCACTATCAAGGCCCACACACTCAGCAAGGAGCATGTTGCGCCCAGTTCCCGAGAAAAGTATACTCCTTGCTCGAAGTATCGCAAATGATCGGAAGAAGCTGTCCCAGATCGATGTGGAAAAGAGGTGTAGTAGGAGCCGATAGCGAAAATAAAGTCTATCCCGCTGTTAGAAGTAGGGATGACATGATATATGCAGACGCATAAACCAGCTTGTCTTACTGAACAATGCAAGCCAGGGCTCAAATTCCTGGGCCGCGTAATCACCGGCCTGAAAGACCTGAAACTGCTCCAGGAGAATCTCTCGGCAAAGAAACGGGTAAGCGACATGGATGGTGGACAAATAAACCTCTATGAAGCCTTGCGCTTCGGTTGGAGTCGGAACGATGAGAGGCTGGGTCAGCCCGGCCAAGCTTTTGGTGGTATGAGTCTGAGTATAGTTATCGGCTGGCGAGGGTTCTCTCGCAGTCCAGGCCCCGGTTTGATAGCACTGGCGAATGCGATGTATGAAATGAATATCGCTCGCTTTGCCCACGTAGGTGGCGGGTGAATTCACGCCCGCCTCGCTGGAAACAGTGCTCGGTTCTCGGGTCGAGACAGGTTGCTCCAGACTCGAATCCGCGGCATTGACAGGCAGCTGACGACGGATTGTGTCTAGACTAGCATTTAGGGTTCCTTTCTGGTTCGGATCGAGGCTCGATAGTAGCTCTTGCATCAGAGATTCATATTGCCGCACAGCTCTTTGATAGCTTGCCAACTCATCATGCTTTGATTCGTCTGACAAAGCCTGGTGCTGTGGCGCCTTAGAAGACATATCTCTCGCAGTCTCCAGTTCCGGCAATGGAACCTTTCGTTTACGTGATGACCATGAACACTTGAAGCCGTAGCCCTCGCACCGGGTACAAATCGGCTGTCGCCCATCGCACTTGGCCTTGAGTAGCCGACATTTCTCACAAGCAATCGGTGCCCTCTGGCGCTTCATGATGCATATCGATAGGATGATGGTTCGGAAGTTAGTGATGTGGAAAAGGAATGCTGTGAATGCAGAAGCCAGAGAGAATGAATGGATGAATGAGAATGAAGGGGGGCTGTGCTTATGTCAGCACTTCCACCATAACGCCACCCAGATCACGTGACTGCACCATGATTTGCAAGCCTATCTCCCACCACAGTCAAAAAGATAGATAGGCAATGAGAGACTAGCCTTCTCACTCGGATTGATGCAGCTGCAGTATGGGATAGTCGGTGAAAGGTTCAAGTTCGAATTCTGCATCAGTTGATCCGACAATCGAGGGGCCGCCGGCCGCCCGGGCCGTGATTACCGCGATAACCGGGACTGCCGCGTTGCTCGCAAAGTCAATGATTCAAGGCAGGGGGAATCCGGTTGGAATTTTCTTCCCACCACAATCGTGCTTGCTACTGGCCTTGAAGATGCAGTCACAGTACAATGTTCAGGTGCAACACGAGAAACAAGAACGACCCTCAACCTCGACCCCGAGAGAGAAACCAATGACTGAATCCGAATCCGGTTCCGAAATCAATCTCGATGAGGTCGCCGCCCCGCCACCGGTATACGATCGTCCCGATGAGGATCATCTCGAGAATCAGTTATCCCACCAGGCAGGGAGAGGAGAAGAAGACGTGGAACGGGAGTTGCAACAGGATCAAAATGGGTATGCGACGACGGTGGGAAGGGAAGAAGCTGAGAAGCAGCAGGGAAGGGGCCTTCGGTCAACTTCCATGCGCATGCCCTATGTCATCGCCTATCTAGTCTTCTTCTCATTCCTGGGCACTTTACTGAGAATGGTCATCGAGAGCCTGACCTTCTACCCAGGAGCCCCTGTCAACACCAGTGTGCTATGGGCTAATGTTGGAGGATGTTTCATCATGGGATTTCTCAGTGAAGATCAAGGACTGTTTCGGTTCAAAGAAGTGGACATCCAAGTCGAACACGAGGATGATGGCCAGCGCAGGGCGCGTCTGACCGCACACAAGAAGACGATTCCCCTCTACATCGGATTGACCACCGGCTTCTGCGGGAGTTTGACCTCCTTTTCCACCTTCATCCGCGACCTCTTCCTCGCCCTGTCCAATGGTCTGTCCGTTCCTGTGGGCCCCTACTCAGACGTCTCCTTGTTCGCTGCCGCGCAAGATGTCCCCAAGGCCCCCAACGGCGGCTTCAGCTTTATGGCAATCATTGCAGTGCTCTTCCTCGAAGTCGGGCTATCCACGTTCAGCATCAAGCTCGGAGCCCATACGGCGGTGTTTCTCTCCTCTTGGACCCCCCGTTTGCCGCAATGGTGGCTGGAACGGATCGTCAACCCGTGCATGATCCCGCTGGCCACTCTATCCTGGATCGCGCTCATCTGCCTCGTCGCACTGCTGCCGCGGTACGCCTTGGATCCGACCCTATGGAGCGCAGAGATATGGCGTGGCCCCGTGCTGTTTGCGCTGGTGTTCTCCCCGGTCGGCTGTCTCGCACGGTTCTTCTTATCGCTGAAGCTCAACAGCTGTGTGGCCGCGTTTCCGTTGGGAACCTTTGCGGCGAATATATCAGGAACCGCGGTGCTAGGGATGGCCTACTGTTTACAGCACAGCTCAATCAGTGCCGCGAGTCTGGGCGGGGGAAGCGTCATTGGCTGCCAGGTGCTGCAAGGAATTATGGACGGGTTTTGCGGCTGTCTGACGACAGTCAGTACATGGGCGTTGGAATTAATCGACTTGCGTCCCCGGCACGCTTATGTGTATGGCATCATTAGCGTGGTGGTAGCCTTCTGCTTCTTGGTGGTGGAGATCGGAAGCCTGAAGTGGACTCGTGGACTAGAGACTCCGATTTGCTTCAGTGCGAGTACAGCATAGTAGATGTCCCCCAGTCAATAACGAGCTGGCCATTTGTGATATACCACCGAGCTCTTAAGTCAGGGAAGATTCATAACAGCAAAGCAGTGAATAAGAACTCTATTAAATTAGAAGTCTTTTGACATATATCATGAAAGAACAAGATAAGAGCAAAACAGTATTAGCATTAGAGAAATAGGCAATAGTGCATCGCATGACAATAAATGCTGCCTACGTTCAACTGAGAAATCCGCCTCATTACGCAGCCCTGATCATTCAAATGCTATTGGGGAATCCCCTCCTCGGTCTCCACGCTTCATGACAATGGTCTAACAGCCTCAATGCAAACCTAACCAAGCGCGTCAGCATAATCTCAACCCAACCGAAGGACAACCTTACTGCCGATCCATGAGCTTGCCGTCCATCGCCAGCCGATTGGGACTGCGTCCGTCAGGCACCTTATAGACGCAATACCAGGTCTTCAGCGACTCCAAGAATCCGGGAAACTGCGCTTCCACATCCTGTATGTCCGTGAGGCGCTCTGCGCGCGCATCGGTGATGTCCACGGCAACAACTTTCCAATCCGTGCTGCCTTCATCTAGCACGGCAAATACCCCGAGCGGCTTTACCTTCCTGATCTCGCCGCATCGAGCCCCCCCAGTGCCGATCTCGCAGACATCCAGGGGGTCGTCGTCTCCTGCCACTCCTGTGTAGGGGTCAATCGTCGTGGGATCTTCCCATGTCTGGTGAATAGAACATCAGTCAGCCGTCGTTGATGTGGACACGGAGATGTCGTTTAAAATGGGAGGAAATTGATGAGGAGCTCACCTGTGGAATAGCACCGTAGTTGCACGGATAGCCCTGGAACGGCGGGACATCGGCCACTTTTCTGGGTTTCCCCTCGCTGATATCCTGCTTTATTGGGTTGTGGGCGACCTCCTTCGTGATCTGTTCGATTGCGGGGCTTAGCGGAGATTCAGGGTCCGAGAAATAAAACAGTGTAAGCGCATACCTCCATCTTTGCATTCGTGCCTCGCGGAATCTCCACGACCATATTCAATATCTCTGCCTCCCGATCCGCCCACAACGGAAGGTCATGCCATGGCGAGATCCTCTGACCATTGCGCTGGAAGTACTAGCATCTTAGACCGGGGTTCGCATCTGAAGTGTCCTCGATCGTGATATCAGAAGTCATAGCGCCGTGTGTTGGTAAGAGCAAGTGTCCTGAGATGTGTGCAAAGAAGATGGGCCTGAAGCGAGAAGACAAGAAAGGACTCGACCACGAGAGAAGACGCATGAGTGAGAGTACAAGACAGGACGCAGGCTGATGAGTGACGGCGATGGCAATGAGGAGAGGGTTGGGGTCTCCAGATCGGCAAGACCGGCAAAGACGGGAGTCACCTCTATGGTGAGACTGGTGACGCCATGTTTGACGAACAATGACCTGGGCAGGTTGCGGGAGTCTCATTTAAGTCAGTCCCAGTGCTGTTTCACTATCTCCTTCGGGCTGAATTTATCACTCCTAGAACCATCCTCTCATCTAGTCCCAATGATCAAAGCAATCAAGGCAGCGCAGCGCTTGGACTCCCGGGGCAACCCCACAGTCCAGGTCGACCTGACTACTGAACATGGTGAGCGCCACCCACCCATCATCCCCAGATACAATGCAAGTGAAAAAGGACTGAGATGAGGATCAGGCGTCTTCCGTGCTATTGTCCCCTCCGGAGCCTCGACCGGAGCCAACGAGGCCGTCGAGCTCCGAGATAGCGACCCATCCAACTATGGTGGCAAAAGTGTGCACAAAGCCATTCACAATGTCGAGAGCGTCATCGGCCCCGCGCTGATCAAGAGCGGACTTCGAGTTGAGACGGACCAGAGAAAGATCGATGAGCTGCTCATCGCCTTGGACGGTACCAAGAACAAAGCCAATCTCGGCGCCAATGCTATACTGGGGGTCAGTATGGCTTGTGCACGCGCAGGGGCAGCTGCCGCGGTGAGCAATGATTTACCAGGATAATGTCATGGCGTAGGACTGATCAAGAATCAGGGGTTAGAGCTATATGATTATCTGCGACGCGAATCTGGGGCCAAAAAGCCCTATGTGATGCCGGTGCCGTTCTTCAATGTCCTCAACGGCGGGGTGCATTCCGGGAACAAGATGGCATTTCAGGAGAATATGATTGCACCCGTTGGAGCGAGCTCATTCAGTGAAGCTGTACGCATGGGCAGTGAGGTTTACCAACATCTGAAGACAATCCTGGCAAAGCGATTTGGAGCGTCAGGTTAGTCGTGAAATGGGACCTGACCAAGCATCCCGAGTGGGCACTGACCATGATGATTTAGCCGTCGGTATCGGCGATGAAGGCGGCTTTGCTCCGCCCATCTCGCAGCCCCACGAGGCTCTCGACTTGCTGGCAGAGGCTGTCTCCGAGGCAGGCTACGAGGGAAAAATCAAATTCGCCATCGACCCGGCTTCGAGCGAGTTCTTCAGGAACGGAACCTATGACCTCGGATTCAAGGATGATGCCCCAAATCCTAGATTGCCAAAGCAGCTCATGGATGTTTATCACTCGCTACTTAGCAAGTATCCCATCGTCTTGCTGGAAGACCCATTCGCGGAAGACGACTGGGCCAGCTGGACCGAATTCTGCGAGAACTGTCCGGTGGAACTGGTTGGCGACGACCTGCTAGTAACCAACAAGATCTATGTGCAAGAGGCCCACGAGAAGAAAGCATGTAATGCAATGCTGCTGAAAGTCAACCAGATCGGAACGATTTCAGAAGCTATCGAAGCGTACGTGTCCCTGGAATTGATCGAGACGCGAGGATGACTGACAGTCCTCAGGGCAAATCTGGCATATAGCTACGACTGGAGTGTGTTCGTGTCTCATCGCTCTGGCGAAACCACGGACGACTTCATCGCGGACTTGGTGGTAGGGCTACGGACTGGTCACATCAAGTCGGGAGCGCCATGCCGCGGGGAAAGGGTCGCCAAGTATAATCGGCTGATTGAGATAGAAGAGGCGCTTTTAGCACGAGGAGAAGAGGTGGTGTACGCCGGAGCGAACTTTTCGGCCGCTTCCAGGCTCTAAGATTGATAGTAGTGGAGGAAATTATTTTTGATTGAATTGTTTAGAGGTTATATATTCAGACCAAAGACTGCGATCACATTGACTTAGGAACAGTCTGGCTTTCGTAAAGAAATTACATGGCTGCTCAATCTCAATATGCATAAATGTTTCGGCTATCGCAACTCCCCTCTGAACTCAGCGCTCTTCGTCTGTGTGACTCGTGATTTTCAGACCTCCCTACAATCAGCAGCTGGCTAACATCGACACGGTAGGATAGTTGAGTCCCTTACAGATTGATACATTCTGTTTGCCTGACTTTCAGCGCGAATGAGCGTCCTCGAGGGTGGGACGCCGGACCCTGACCGGGTCAGTGGGCTCAGGAGCAGCGACCTCACTCAGAGCCCCGAGTCCGACATCATCATCCCCTGCCTTGCTAGCCGGTGGTGCATTGGGCTCAAGGGTAGACCTGGTATTGCTTGGAGGTCTCGAATCATTGGCCGGAGTGCCTTGACGGGGTGGCCGACAGCACAAGAAGGTAGAACCAACGCGAAGATAGGAGAGTGAGGGCATAACATAACATGTATGCGTAGTTTCTAGAGAAGTGGACGGTAGTTGCTGGCACTCGAATGCGTGGTTCTCTGTCTTTATTAGTGAAAATTACCTTGCTTAGCCAGTGCAAACAGTCTACATACGTCATTTCGTGCGCATAGATGGCTTGCTTGATGAAAAGTCGATGATCTAGGGCTTAGCTGACACTGTTCAGAGAGGCGAATTGGGAGTGCAGCCGCTCTACCCGTTCTACCCGTTTGGGCTCTGGTCTATCCAAGGCCAAATCTCACAAGCTACATGACACAATTTGAGGAGTGGCTCAAGATGAAGATTCTTCAGTAGACCAAAGCCGTAGGAATGACTTCATTCGACATGCAGGTAGGATTCGTTTAATGTTATAAAGCGGAATCAAGAGCCGAGTCCCTATGCTCCCAGGCACAAGTCAAGGCTCGACCAGATAGCGCAGACCAGCAACGATGGAAGACCACAGAAGCGAGCTGCCCAACGGTCACCAGCCGTCCACTGATCTATCGGAATACACTGCCCTCAATCGCTTCATCTCCACCACGACCACCGCCAGTCATGCCGCGTCGGCAAGCGACAAGGGCTCTGCCGAGCCCGCTTCGCACCCACCCTGGTGGAAATTCTGGCAGCGGTCCCGCGACAGCACAGACGAGAAGAGTGGCGGGCCCTTCCAGACTCCCTCAGAGTGGCTGGATACGGACATTTCGTCGGGTCTATCTGAAGCCGAGGTCGATGGACGGCGCAAGAAGTGCGGATGGAACGAACTGGCTAGTGAGAGCCCTAACAAGCTGCTTCAGTTCATCGCTTACTTCCGGGGCCCGATTCTGTATGGTAGGTGCTCATCAATCCCTGCTTGTGCCGGAGTTCTGCTTGTGCTAAGGAAACACCGTTAGTGATGGAACTCGCCCTATTCCTCGCGGCTGGCCTACGTGACTGGATCGATTTTGGCGTGATCATTGGGATCCTCATGCTGAACGCGATCGTTGGGTGGTATCAAGAAAAGCAGGCCGCGGATGTGGTCGCCAGCCTGAAGGGTGACCTCGCCATGAAGGCAACGGTGGTGCGAGATGGAGAAGAGAGAGAGATCTTGGCTCGTGAGGTAGTCGTGGGTGACATTGTAAGCATACTCTCCCTACTGATGCATCACCACGAATACATGGCTGACTGGAATATAGCTCATTCTGGAGGAAGGCAATGTCATCCCTGCGGAAGCACGGTTGATCTGTGACTATAGCGAGCCCGATACCTTTGCTGTATACCGAGAAAAGATGGCGCAAGAGGGAGAAGACCCTCTGCATGAGGAGGGAGAAAGCAGCGACGATGAGCACAAGCATACTGAAAAAGCGATCGTTGCCGCAGACCAGTCGGCGATCACCGGCGAATCTCTCGCAGTAAGTCCCCCGAACTATCACCCAAACACTGCATGATGAACGTATCCTCTAACCTTTAATTAGGTCGACAAATTCATGGGCGATATCTGTTACTACACCACCAGCTGCAAGAAAGGCAAAGCGTATGCCATGGTAACCGCCTCGGCGAAAGACTCCTTCGTGGGGAGAACCGCATCGCTGGTCCAAACTGCCAAAGACCAGGGCCACTTCAAAGCCGTGATGGACTCCATCGGGACCACACTGCTGGTGTTGGTGATGTTCTGGATTCTTGTGGCATGGATTGGCGGCTTTTACCGCCACCTCCGTATCGCCACCCCCGAAGATGACGACAACAACCTCCTATACTGGACATTGATTCTGCTGATCGTCGGAGTGCCGGTAGGACTGCCCGTGGTGACCACGACCACACTGGCCGTGGGCGCTGCTTTCCTCGCCCGCAAGAAGGCCGTGGTGCAGAAGCTGACCGCGATCGAGTCGTTGGCCGGCGTGGATGTACTCTGTACGGATAAGACCGGCACTCTGACGGCTAACAAGCTGTCGGTACGCGAGCCCTACGTCGCGGACGGAGTGGATGTGAATTGGATGTTTGCGGTTGCCGCCATTGCATCCTCGCACAATACGCGCAATCTCGATCCAATCGACCGGGTGACCTTGCTTGCGCTGCGCCGGTATCCCAAAGCGCGTGAGATGCTGTCTCGTCCGTGGGTCACGGAGAACTTCACCCCATTCGACCCGGTGTCGAAGCGCATCACCACAACCTGCACGTGTGAGGGGGTGCGGTACATCTGTGCGAAGGGGGCGCCGAAGGCGATCATCAAGCTCGCAGGCTGTCCCAAAGCCGAAGCCGAGCAATACAAGAACAAGGCCCAAGAGTTTGCGCTTCGCGGGTTTCGCTGTTTGGCCGTCGCTGTTAAAGAAGGTGACAAGGAATGGCAGTTCCTGGGACTTTATCCTATGTTTGACCCGCCGCGCGAGGACACCGCGCAGACAATTGCGGAAGCGCAGAACTTGGGGTTATCTGTTAAAATGCTGACTGGAGACTCGACCGCCATCGCGAAAGAGACGTGTAAGATGCTTGCCCTGGGGACCGAGGTATACAACTCCGAACGATTGATTGGGTCGCCCCATCATGATCTGGTGGAGCGGGCCAACGGCTTTGCAGAGGTTTTTCCGGAGCATAAATATCAGGTAGTCGAGTTGTTGCAAAAGCGAGGCCATTTGACTGCGATGACGGGCGATGGAGTAAACGATGCCCCTTCCATGAAGAAATCCGACTGCGGAATTGCTGTTGAAGGCGCCACCGAGGCAGCCCAGGCAGCCGCAGACATTGTCTTTCTGGCACCCGGTCTGAATACGATTGTGGATGCAATCAAAGTGTCGAGGCAAATCTTCCAGCGAATGAAAGCATACGTGCAATATCGGATTGCCCTCTGCTTGCATCTCGAAATCTACCTGGCCACCTCCATGCTCGCGATCGAGGAAACCATCCGGGCGGACTTGATTGTGTTCTTGGCTCTATTTGCAGACCTGGCCACTATTGCAGTGGCATACGATCATGCACACTATGAGCCACGGCCGGTTGAGTGGCAGCTGCCACGCATCTGGGTGATCTCGGTGGTACTCGGTGTGCTGCTGGCAGCCGGCACGTGGATCATGCGAGGCACAATGTTCCTATCGAATGGGGGGATTATCGAGAACTGGGGACACCCACAGGGCATTCTGTTCCTGGAAGTGGCGTTGACCGAGAATTGGCTGATTTTCGTCACGCGAGAGGCCCATACGTGGCCTTCCTGGCAGCTGGTGGGCGCCATTCTAGGAGTGGACATCATCGCCACCCTCTTCTGTGTGTTTGGGTGGCTCACGGGGGGCGCATTCGAGCAGACGAGCCCTTCCGACCCGGCCACTTTCTCTGAGGGCCCGACGAGCATCGTGACGGTGATCGTGGTGTGGGGGTTTTCGATCGGGGTGATCATCGTCATCGCCACCGTTTATTATCTTCTCTCGCGGATTACATGGCTGCAGAACCTCGGACGGGCCTCTCGTTCCAAAGAAGAGATAAAGATGGAGCGATTCCTCGAGCAGCTATTCAAGCTTACGGTGGAACGAGAGAAGGATCCTCAGTCTGAGAATCCGCGGTATGTTCTGAAGACTCGAACGGAGGATATCGATGCGGACGATTAGGGTGGAGTGTAGATGATGCCGTGTTCAAGGGTGTAATTCTGTCCCCAATGATACATGTATTCTATAGCTCAGAAGATAATATTGGCAGTACGGCCAGTAGAAATGCAAGCTGGTTCCATCAGTCGCCGCCCTACTACATATAGGGCACTCCATGACAAATCCTGGTCGAACCATCTCTCCCAACTGGCTTTCATCCACTCAAGGATAATTCAGCCGAAGCTAGGAAGGGCGAGACAGGCCTCTCACGCACGATCCCCACAGGAGAAATGTTAGTTAGTATGGAATGCGCAGGGTGGGGCTTGCTGATAAGCTTGTGTGAATTTGGAATCATCTGATCCGTCAGGGTTTTCTAGGGTTCCCCGTCCTGGTTACCAAGCAGTGCTGCACCGGTTCAATCGGAATCACACTCACAATATTCCCCCCCCCGTCGAATGCTCTATACTCCCAGGACGTCCTTAGAACCCTCCGCAGCACAGAAAATGACCGAGTCATCCCATGAATGCTCTAACCATAGCCATTGCAGGCAATTCACCAGGACAAGCCTTCTCACGCAACGGTAGAATTTTCCCCACGCCACCAGGCTAAACTTCACCGAGTCAAGTGTGTTAGTAGCGCAAACTCTGAGCAAAGTCAACCGGCCATGAGGCTCGTGGACGCAATCCAACGCGGCCATTCATGACTCGGAGAAAACCCGGAGGGGGAAAATTGACCGGAAGGAATGAAGGCGCTAAGGCGCTAAGGCCCAAAATGGAACTCGACACGAGCCAAAGATCAATCTAATCAATCTAGTCAATCAATCAGATAATCTGATAAGGCTCCGCGCCCCCTCTTGCCCTTGCTTGAACCCTCTTGGCACTCGCCTTCCTCCTTGGTTTGGGCCCTTTGGGGGCCAGTAGAGCCACTCCTTCATTAATTGCCAAGCCAGCGTGGTCAGGATGACTGCTGTCGCTGTTGCAGTCGGGTTATCCGGTTCTCTGTTGCACCCTTCTTTCCTTAGTCCATGCCTCGAGTCATGCTCCCAGGTTAAATTCATTCGGCCTAGCAATACTGCAGGGAAATTTGTTTTCCGGTCATCGGACCACCTGTCCGGGACCATGTGGCAACCAAAGTATAAGTAGAGGTTGAGGCCCGTCCCAGCCTGCATTGCTGTTCGTGACATTTGGTCCTGACAACCACCACCATGGCTCTCCGGAACCGCTTCATCAACCCCTTCGCAGCCAAGGGCGCTGTCGAGGCACAGTCTGAGACTGGGGCCCTTGATCTCGAGACAACTGCAGAGTCGAAGCACCCCATTGACCAAGCACAGGAGACCGATCGCTCCTCGCAGGATGATACAATCATCGACGACAAAGCGCAGTCGGGTACCCAGAAGGCGCAGGCGAGCACCCAAGCCTGGACGAGGAACACCCTGATTGCAGCCTACATCCTGTACGTCTCCGATCACTCGCTCTGAAACATCCCCCACTGACCTAAACCCCCTCTTAGGGCTTGGATCGTCAACTTCCTCGAATACTTCAGCTCCGGCCTCCTCGGCTCCCTGTCCCCCTACATCTACAGCGGCTTCGCTCTGCACTCCCTGACAGGTCTGACCTCGGTCATCGCCTCGTTGATCTCCGCGATGGTCAAGTTCCCCTACGCGAAGCTCATGGACATCTGGGGCCGACCGCAGGCCTTCGCCGTCGCGGTGGGCTCGCTGACGCTAGGGCTGGTGATGATGGCGGCATGCAAGAACGTGCAGACCTACTGCGCGGCGCAGGTCTTCTACCAGATCGGGTTCAGCTGCATCGACTTCTCGATGACGATCTTTATCGCCGACACGACCGCCCTAAAGAACCGGGCGTTCTGGATCGCCTACGCCTCGTCACCGTACCTGATCACTCCCTGGATCTACGGGTACGCGGCCGACCGCATCGTCGCCCCCGGAGGCATCGGCTACCGCTGGGGCTTCGGGGTGTTCGCCATCATCATGCCCATCGTCTGCGCCCCGCTGTGGGGCCTGTGGTACTACATCCAGAAGAAGGCCGAGCGGATGGGGCTGACGGAGAAACGCGAGCGCAGCGGGCGCACGCTGGCGCAGTCGATCGTCCACTACGCCATCGAGTTCGACGTGGTGGGGCTGCTCATCATCGCGACGGGCTTCTCGCTCTTCCTGCTGGCCTTCAACCTGTACTCGTACCAGGCCCACGAGTGGCACTCGCCACTAATCATCTGCTTCATCATCATCGGCGCCCTGCTGATCCTGGCCTTCGTGGTGTGGGAGCGCTTCTGGGCCCCCGTGCAGTTCATGCCCTGGGCGCTGATCCAGGACCGCACCGTCGTCTTCACCTTCTCCATGGTCGTCTCCCTCTACCTGGCCTGGTACATCTGGGACAGCTACTTCTACAGCCTGCTGCAGGTCGTCTTCAACCAGACCGTCACCCAGGCCACCTACATCTCGAACATCTACACGATCGGCTCGTGCTTCTGGTGCCTGGTCTTCGGCGCCATCCTGCGCTACCAGGGCCGCCTGAAGTACTGGGCCATCTGCTTCGGCGTGCCGCTGACCATTCTGGGTGTGGGCCTGATGATCAAGTTCCGCCAGCCCGACGTGAACATTGGATATATCGTCATGTGCCAGATCTTCGTGGCCTTTGGGGGTGGCACCCTGGTCATCTGCGAGCAGATGACGGTCATGGCCGTGTCGGCGCAGCGCAACATCCCAGCCATCCTGGCGATCGAGGGCGTCGTCGCCAGCATCGGCAGCGCCCTGGGCGGGACGGTGGCTGTCGCCATGTGGACGGGCATTTTCCCCGTGAAGCTGCGGTCGCTGCTGCCCGCGTCCGCGCAGGCCGACTGGGCGACGATCTACGGCTCGCTGGACGTGCAGCAGTCCTACGCCCGAGGCACCGCCACCCGCGACGCCATCGACTCGGCCTACGGCGAGACCCAGCGGCTGATGCTGATCACGGCGACGTGTCTGTATCTGATCACCTGGTCGTCGTGCTTCTTCTGGAAGAACATCGATGTCAAGAAGATGAAGCAGCAGGTGCACGGGGTGCATTTCTAGGCTTCTCAGTCGGGTCCTTGATCGAGTTCTATGAATTGATATTCTTTCTGAGAGGGGAGGCGGAAAACCAATTGCGCTCTGCACGGGCGAACAAAAAGCATGGGGAATGATATCCAGAATGAAAGTGTGGGCTCGCTATTTTGTTTGACAATTACGCTTGTCTCTGTTCTGGTGCCATCAAGATAGTATAATATGTAATCGACAAGAATCGAAAGGAAATGAAAAGAGATGTTCTTTCGAAGACAAACAAAAATTTGCCAAACCAGGGGGATTTGACAAAACAACGACCCCAGCACCAGCTGTCCACAGCCATCGTATCAGCTAGCCCTACTTTCCTTCCTCCTCCCCCTCACCAATCGTCTTCTTCTTCCTCACATCCACCCACCCCATCCCAAACGCCGCCACAAACCCCGTCAAACAGCACGCCATCAGCAGGTAAAACACCTTATCCAGACTATTCGCAAACGCCAACAACACCCCCTCCAGCTCCGCGCTGCTGCCACTACCCTCCGGCACCAACGCCCGGACGGAGCTTGCGCTCGCCCCAGCGGCCAGGGCCGCGTCCACCGAGACCTGGGGCGCATGCAGCCGGATCTCCTTGACGAGCTGCTGCCGGAAGATCACCTCTGCCACGACGACGAACACGGCGCCGGCGAAGTTCTGGCAGAAGATCATGAAGGCGATGCCGATGGAGATCAGGTGGACGGAGAGGTGGTTCTGGATGGCGATGATGCCCTGCACTTTGTTAGCTTGGTGTCTGGATGGCAGCGAAAGAGGTGTTGTGTGCTGTAGCAGGGTGTGAATTATACAAGGGTAGCGTACCATCTGCATCCCAATCCCGCGCCCACTGCCCAGCACGATCTGATACCCAATCCACTTGCCTGTTGGGGTCGAAGGGGCAAACATTGTGACAAGACCGTTGCCGACGGCGCTGATGGCGCTGCCGGCCGCAGCGAAGGGAAGGTAGTACCCCAGCTTCTGCACTGCATGCCGTCAGACGCTTTTCAACCTACCCAGCTGCAAGATTTGGAGTAGGTTATGGACGTACCGAAAGCCCCTGAAAGAATGACCATGAGCAACTGACTCAAGATGCCCGGCAGGGTGTTCACCCCGCTCATGGCGGGCCCGTACTCACGCACTCCCTGGAAGTAGATGGGCAGGTACTGCGCCGCCACCAGGATGGACGCCACCAGCATCCCGCCGTTGATCGCGCTGGAGTAGACGATGCGCGCGCTGACCATGGAGGTCGGGATCATCGCCCGCTCGCCCATGCGCTTCTCCCACTGCGCAAACACGATGGCCGTCGCCCCGGCGCCGCAGAACAGTCCGATCACCACCGAGCTGTCCCAGCTGTAGTCGTTTCCGCCGTACTGGAGGGCCAGCAGCACCATGATGGCGGCCGGGGCGAAGAGGGCGAACCCGAGGAGGTCGAGATCTGGGAGGGTGCGGCGGACCAGAGCCAGCGAGAAGGGGGCTTTGGTGGTGAGTTCGGGGACGTGCATGAAGAGGAGGAGGACGGCAGTCACGGCGCCGACGGGGAGGTTGATGTAGAAGCCTGGTCATGGTCAGAACGGTTGCACCGGGGGATGTCGAAAGGTACATACACCATCGCCAGGTTGTGTACTGGGTGAGCGCTCCGCCGATCAAGGGGCCGCAGATGATGCCGACCTGCGAGACTGGAATTGTTGAGCTGATTGTCCTCTACCCGATCCAGAGAGAGGTGACTTACTGCCAAGGTAGATTCCGGTGTAGACTGAGGTATTGTTAGCGATAATTCTCACTCCAAATGCCGACTAACTAACTCACTTGGCCGTTTCTCCAGCGGCACCGAGCCAGCAATGATGGTCATTCCCCCGTTCAACAGCCCCGAACTCCCCATTCCAGCGATCGCTCGCCCTCCGATCAGCATGGACGAGGAGTTGGCCAGTCCGCAGATGAGGGAGCCCAGCTCGAAAACCCCGAAGAAGAACAAATACGACCACTGGAGGACCGTCAGCTTCTACCCCATGACTCCTCTTGACAATCTCCCGACCTTAGTATTGTAGAAGGTGTACACCTTGCCCGACAGCGGCTGCAACGCGGCACTCGCCAACTGGTAGGCCGCCGTGTACCAGCCCACATCGTCCAGCGAATGAAACTGACTCGTGATGTTGGGAATGGCCTGGAAGCATGCGTCGATGTGCAACGATCAGTATGTGTTCTGAGGTGTAGATGCAATCTGGCGACGGCAACCTACCACCCCGATAATCGACCCATCAAGCAGCATCAGAAACGCCGCGAGAGTGACACTGGCCAGGACAGCGAAGAGTCTGAGGCCCGTGATGTACTCGTGGCTTTCATCGGCCGTCGTTGCGCTCCCCAGCGCCCTCTGACTGTCACCAGCGCCAGCCAAACCGTCCTCTTTCTCATCCGGCAGCGGGTGATGCAGCTCCGACTCCGACTCCGTGGGAGCTGGTCTGGTCCATGGCGAGGATTGAACGTTGTCCATTTCGCACGTTCTGGTTAGAGTTATCAGGTGGTGAGTTAAGATGCGCGAATGCGAGTGAATGTAGGATATAGTAAGAATGAAAGGGTTATGGTATAAAGGAGAACTGGAATCAGGGTCCA
This sequence comes from Aspergillus aculeatinus CBS 121060, assembly GCF_003184765.1. Lineage (NCBI taxonomy): Eukaryota > Fungi > Ascomycota > Eurotiomycetes > Eurotiales > Aspergillaceae > Aspergillus > Aspergillus aculeatinus. The sequence goes on from NW_020291492.1 coordinate 429,709, forward strand.
AGGGATAGAGACGCAGAAAAGCATTGGGCAGAAACCCCTAGCCCCTAACAGGCATCCAAACCTCACAGCAGACCCTGGACTTGTAGGACCCCTCAATCAGCTCGGTGGGCAACAGCCACCTCCCAGAAGGCATTTGGCGGCCTGCAGCCCCGGCGCGCGGTGGAAATTGCCGAAGATCGACAGTCCCGCCAGTACCTCCGCCGCTAAGTCCGGGGTCGCACAGCCCTAATCCACACTATCGATCGGGACTGCAACCACGGAATGGCTGCACGCTTTATCTGCTTCTGGTGCGGTGACGAGGAGGTGCATGTAGATTCCTGCAAACTCTTGCAGGCTCCTGTAGACTACTGCGCTACCGCACACTACTGCACCCGGGATGGACTGATGGTCTCCATTGGGCCTTTCGCGATGCGCGTCACATTTACCCGAAAGGGAAATCCTCAGAAAAAGCAAGCATGGCAGCTAATGAGTGGGGTCCCGACGAATGGGCGAAATCACCGAATCGAGTCCGTGCGGTGACCAGTGGCCAGGGGTGCTGAAGATTACCACGGTCTAGAGCAGATGGTAGAACCCGATCGCTTGGAGTAGACCCTAAGTCGAGCATAACAAGGTGAAATTTAATAGCTGATTAGTGAAAGCCACAAGAGTGACCTATTCAAAAGGAAAGTTACTCGCCTCGGAAAAGAGTCCCAGAGACACAGACCCCTCCAGCCACTCCTTCGACAAGACTTTGGTCTGGCAGAACTCGATGCTTGGGTTACAACATGTAGTGTTTGCTGGTAGCCAAGAATTATCCTGCGACCGACTCAGAGACCCTGCTCCAATGGACTCAATACAATGCCCTATGCGTTACTGCACGCATAAACAGAGGTACATAGACTATAATGAAATACCCATGTAGATATCCGCTCCTCCAGGGTCGTGTCCCGAAGACCTGCAGTCAAATCGGAAAGGCACATTCCTACCACTAGGATTCCGACCAACCTATTTTGAAGTAATGCTATGTACACCCTCGCTCCTTGAACTCCTATAGCTCCCATATAATCAGAACACTAGATGTCACAACAACCGGGCTCTGTATCCCGAGTCAATCCAGACACCTTACCCGCCTCATCTTCCCCCTCAACGCCTCTATCACCCCCAGTCCGCCTCTCTCCCGCCCACCCCCGGCATTCCCAGCATCCAACTCCACCTGCATCAACGTCGAGAACAGCAACTGCCCACTGGGTCCACTGAACAGCCCCTCCGGCTTGTGTTCCGTGTCATCCCACCCCGTCCGCAGTGACGAGAGACAGAACTCCTCCGGCAGGCCGAGTAGCATCTCGATCGGCCGCAGCTGACTCCCTGTCAGACAGTACAGTAGGTGACTCAGCATGCCCAAGCCGGGGGGGACAGCGATACCACCGAGAAACAGCTTGGGGGCCGCTTGCGTCGCCAGCGTGAGGGCTGTGGGGTTCAGCCGGGCCTGCTCGATGAAGTGGCCGAAGATGGCATCGTAGATGGAGATCGTAAGCAGGTGGCAGCTGAGGATGGTGAGGAGGTCGGCGATGCTGAGGCGCGGGTGGGTGAATGCTAGGGCGGTGGCGGTGTTGCTGCTGGCAGGGGTCTTGGTAGCTAGGTGGCGGCTGTTCGTGATTTCTGACGAGGGAGAGGCTTGGATTGACCGGAGAAATTGAGCAAAGTCCGCAGTCGTGTGTGCAATTTTGGCGAGTGGGTTGGTGGTGGTGATCTGGAGATCCGGTGGGCTAGGGTGAGTGGAGGACTCGCAGCCGCCGGCTTCGTGGAGGCAGGTCAGCCACATGGCTTTGGTCATGTCCCATGGCATCGACCGCAGGGTGAAGAGTTGTTTGGAGAGTTCTCGCTGGAGCACAGAGAGGTGCAGACCGTGGTCGAAGGTCGGAGGGGGCAGCTGGTCGCCAAACAGCGGCAGCAAGCCCGGGTTGATGGGCTCGAGCTGCAGGAGCGGGAGATTCTCGGTCGGGCTGGTCTCTATCATCGGATCATTGAGTAAGGCTGCTGGTGAGGGTCCATCCGGCGGTGTTGATGGAGAGGACATGGTCTGGATGGTCGCACTGCCATCGATGGGGAACCCAGCGTCGATGGAGTTCCACGGAGCATGGCTCATCTCGTAGTCGGCGTCTAGCAGTTCGAGGTTGAACCACTCGTCCACGCTGGTCAGAGCGTTGAGATCCACCGTGGGAAGGGATGGACTCGGATTGCGCGGGCTGTGCATATCATCATTGTTACATTTCGATCGAGTCGAGCCAGTGGTCTGTCGCGAAGCGGTGGTCGAGTTTCTGGGTCGACCCGGCCGCTTGGATGAACTGGTTACACATTCCATCTGAGATCGAATGCATCGAATGCACGAGTCGGCGGGGTGGCCGGGGGCACGAACGCAACGCAGCTTCTGCGTCCTGCAGCGATCACAGGCGGCTCGTTTGGGGGGGTTGTTGGAGTCCGACATTGGGAAGGGTGCATACAGTATCGATCAGTCAACCTTAAGTGCAGTGTCACGGTCTATCGTCAATGTTCAATGTACCATCGCTGCTGATTCTTATACCTCGACTACAATACCAGCAGCCCTACAGGCTCAGACTATGGGACAATCTGTTCTGACTTTGCTTTTCTTTCCTCCAGCACCACATTGCATGCGGAGTTCTGATCGACGCTGTCCTCTGCAGGCGACGAGATTGATAACCACTCAGTCAAGGGCTCTCGATACTCCGATGGGGTAACTACAGCCGACATAAGCCAGTATGAACTCCTATCGCGGTTGCTATAATCCCTCCTGGTGTGAGGGGGGGTTCATTACAACCAAAGTACGTGGACATACCAGCAAACAGGCAAGTATCCCGGCCAGCCCGTGAACAGATGAGGGAACCCTATCTTCGCGGTACTCATATCTTTGCCACTACGTCTCCGACTTTGCAGCAGCACAAGGACTCATGACGAAAGTGAATGCTTCCCCGAGTCAGCACTAAAGCGGGGGATCCAGCCACCAAACTGAAATCGATGTTGCAGAGGGGGCAGACGAACCCTTGGCTTTAGTGGCTTGGGACTAGAGGCATGATCCAGCCCCAGAATGGAGGACAATGCATACAAGGCGTCGAGAGATCCTCTGATAACCCTCTTTGAGTTCGCCCATGGATTGCAGTGGGCCTTCTTCTTCGCTGTTTCAAAGACACGGGGCGTTGGCTAGAATCACTATCGTCTGAAGAAAGCGATCATTCGAATTTAGTGTGCGGATCAGCCGGCCGCACGGTCGCTCCCGCTCCAGCTTCTTCTAATGATGTGATAGTCTGGATACCCTCTGTACACAGAGATTGGATCATTGCTAACTCAATTAAGGGATTCCTCGTACATCGGGCCCATTACTACTCCGGAATCGGCAGCGATACGAGAATAGGGGCACTTCAGGCGACCCGGCGATCAGAATTAGCTCCCGCCTCGGCGTCGATCGGCTGGCTCCCTCTCTGTCTCCGAGGGAATACAATACCACCTTGTACTGTACTCTGCAAGATACAATTCTCACGATGAATTGGAACCTGTTCCAAGCAACTGAGATGTCAGAGCTGGTGCGGAGAGAATGACAGCACAATAGTGCCCTCTCATGCAACTTCCAACTTCTGAAGGATTCCTCGTTGTAGACCAGAAGGAAGGGGAGGTGGTGATCGACGACTAGAGGGAAGACTGCATGACCTCATGGCGATCAATGGGCCGTCGCAAGCTTAATTCCAATCCTGCAATGACTCTGTAATGCACTGACAACTGTGAGGCTAAAGCTGTCCAAGCCGTCCTAAGAAGTCCTATTCGGTGCTTCAGCCAACTGAGGGCTTACACGCTCGTGTCGGTGCAAGCCACCTACCATGGCATAGCTGGACCCTGTTTAACTCTGCTAGCCTCGTATGGATTGGGTGGTAGACATGCTGGCACAGCGAGTCAATGGCTTTGTTGGGGTTGATACAATGTTGATTGCCGTGGATCCTGACGACAAGGCTGTTCTATCGCAGGTTGACCCTGGTTATTGACTGCGAGATCGATCTGGAGATTAGTTCGGTGCCAATGCCTCCTAGCTTAGATTTCGAATCCTATTCCATGCACCGTAGAGGCAATAAGGTGTCTCGTCTTCAGCTGCCTCTCATAAAACTGCTTCCAGAGCATGCGTACCCTCAGCAAAAAGCGGGGTAGCTACTAGGCAACCATGAACCCATCGGTTTACTTCAGAAAGATGAAGATAATGAAAGGACAAAGATACAATACCCCTCTTGAATTGCTTTCCCTGCGAGCCACGTGTGACGTTGGGGCTATACAGGCCGACTTAGCTTCCCACCCACTAACTACCACCTACAAGCCTATGATCTACTTGATAGTAAATCTGCAGCATACCATGACATCAACAGACTTGGTGCACCAATGAACAACGATTCTACAGCAGCCAAAACCATCCGAGTCACCATTGAAAACCGCCGAATGTCTGTAGAGACGCTCAACCATCCGACCGACGGGCGGGGTAACTCCGACCGCTAAGCCCGACAACACCAGCCCTAATCCGCAACAGCCTAGCATTGCAATCAACTTTCCCCTCACTAAACACCGATTAGCGCCCATTAATGCAGCTTGGCTGGGGGGTCACATCACAGCTCGGGCGCGCGGCGGAGCAAATCTGAGAATGAACTCCGCAAGCAAGCTTCAGATGGCCAGGTATAAAGCCTGGGATCGTCCAGCATGAAGCACTATCATTCTCATTCTCATCAACACTTCCCCATTCACCTCCCATTGCATTGCTCCATCGTCCACTCAACAAGATGAACCCCGTCAACACCAAGCCCTACCAGCTCCCCGCCGATGCAACCTGGTTCAGTATGCCTCCCCACCCCCAAAATCCAAACACCACCCACTGACACGCACAGTAACCGGCTGCTCCAGCGGTATCGGCCGCGCGCTGGCCACGCACGTCGCCGCTCAACGCGGCCACCGCCTCATCGCGACCGCCCGCAACCCTGCCAGCCTCTCCTACCTGCCCGACGACAACCCCTCGATCCTCAAGCTCGCACTGGACGTGACCTCCCCCGAGGCGGTGGACGCCGCCTTCGAGGCCGCGGCAGCCCACTTCGGGGACAGCTACTACGTCGATGTGCTGGTCAACAATGCAGGCTACCCGCTGTCCGGAGACAGCGAGGCCGTGACCGAGGCGGAGATGCACGACGAGTTCGAGACCAACTTCTTCGGGACGGTGCGCGTCGCCCTCAAGGCTGTGGCGGTGATGCGGCAGTCGCCCACGCGCCGCGGTGGGCTCATCTTCAACGTCTCCTCCGTGGCGGGCGTGTGCGCCTTCCCGGGCCATGCCTTCTACCACGCCAGCAAGTTCGCAGTCGAGGGGTGGACTGAGTCGGTGGCACGGGAGGTGCACCCTGATTGGAACAGTATGTGTCTCTTACCCGGGCCTCTGGAATGATAAGGGAGAGTGGGGGTGCTGACTGTAGGAAGTCAACTTCTGCATCGTCGAGCCCGGCGCCGTCAAGACCAACTTCGAGACCACCAGCAAGAAGCACATCACGCCGCACGAGGCCTACGCCGCGCCCGATCTGCCGGCCAGACAGCTCGAGGTGTTTGTGAAGAAGGGGCTGGAGGCGGGCGTCGGGGTGCAGCCTGAGCAGGTGGCGCAGGTGTTGTATCAGGTGGCGGCCCGCGGCGAGAAGGTGCCGCTGTGGTTGCCGCTGAGCGGGACGGCCATCATGCTCATCACGGCCAAGCTGAACGGCAGACTGCAGGAGCTGGAGAGTAACAAGGAGTTGAGTGCGATCGACAAGGACCAGGCCCAGTTCAAGCTTAACTAGAGGGTCTGGTTTGCCTGGAGTCCTCGGGACCTATGTTGACACTCACTTATTTGGAGTGATGAAGCGATGTAGAAGACTGGATACAAATCAATAGTTCTTTATCTCAATACGCATTTTGACAGTGTTTCGCCGCTCGAATGAAAGGAATTTCAAGACATCCAATTAGTTTACGGTGTGCTTGAAGGATACTAGAATTATCGACTTAGCTTAGGCGGAGAGCCTAGCTTCTACATAGAATAGAGTACTACGTACGGGGCATTTATAATTTCTCCATATCGCTCTTATATCTATAGACGGCATACTGAGAACATTTAAAACAGGTAAAGGCTAATAAGTTCTCGATGTACCTAGAGACCCGATTACATTGCCCAGTGAATATCCAGATCCGGGTCAACGCCAGCCTGAGGCAGGAGCCACGCCGCAACGGGACCGACCGGGTCGAGGCCGAGAATAACTCGGCGTAAGCGGGGATTTTGCCCCGGGGGCCGAGAGCGGTGAGAGCTTTTGACCACGATGGCCGAGCAGCACCACGTGACTATCTCTGCATAGCTTAGTCAGTGACCCTTGATCTGCGGTATAATTTCTTCATGTCCGCCATTCACAGGGCAGCAACGTCATTCACCCCATACCACCTCAACAACACTGCTCAGGCGCAGGAGAAGCTGCATGCTCGGGACTCATCTCATACAGCTCGGGCCAGACGCAAGACCGACCACAAAACATGGCGCTTATCGCACCAAGCCCTCCTCTGCCCCGCGCACCTGGCCAGACAGCTCGAGCACTATGACGCATGCATGACTGAATGATGTGGTAGTCGGGGCCTGCCATATAAAACCGGGTTTCCACCCTCGACTTGTCCTGGCGAAATTGTCAAACCACCTTCCTCGGTATAAGGTAGCTATCTCTCGCACACATACCCCTGAAAAACCGAATCATGTCGTCGCAAATGGGCAAAGATGGCACCTTCCAGCCCCCGCAGGCAAAACAGGCTCAGAGCAAGCCGGGGTACGTTTCCACGTTTGCAAGCAATGGAGCACAGCAGGGGCTAACACATCGAATAGTCTGGAGAAGGAGATGGCGCCATCCAGCGAGTCCACCAAACTGGAAGGCAGCGAGGGCTTCGTCGAATACACCGGCTCCAACAAGCTCAAGGACAAGAAGGTCCTGATCACGGGCGGAGAGTGAGTCTTCCCACCGGTGCAAGTGTGCCATACTGACCAACTGATCCAGCTCCGGAATCGGTCGGTCGGTCGCTGCATTGATGGCCCGCGAAGGGGCCGACATCACCATCGTATATCTGCCCGAGGAACAGGAAGATGCAGAACACACGAAGAAACTGGTCGAGAAGGAAGGGCGCAGTTGTCTCCTGGTCCCGGGCGACCTGCGGAAGAATGAAACGTGCAAGAAGGCCGTGGAGGAACATGTGAGCAAGTATGCTGGCCTCAGTCTATCTTCCTCACACTACGGGACTAACACAGCTGACCTGCTCTTGTAGGTTCAAGCACATCAACGTTCTCGTGAACAACGCATCAAAGCAGTACATGTGCAAGGACCTGGCTGAGATTGATCTCGACAAAGTCGAGGACACCTTCCGCACCAATATCTTGCAGATGATTGCCATCACCAAATATGCACTCCCGCATATGTCCAAGGGAGATTCGTTAGTTTCCCATCGCAACTGCACGATTCTGGCAGGCTAACCCATCCTCCGCAGGATTATCAACAACACATCCGTCACCACCTTCCGCGGCTCCGGCACGATGGTCGATTACGCATCAACCAAGGGAGCGATCGTGGGCTTTACCCGGTCGCTGGCCCTGCAACTCATGCCCAAGGGCATTCGGGTCAACGCGGTCGCGTACGTTTTGCCCCTACTATTTCACAGATGTCATCCATCCTCTGACTAATAGTGGCGACAGACCCGGCTCCGTATACACCCCCATCCAGATTGACACAAGAGATGCCGAGTCCATGGAGGGCTGGGCGTCCGGCAAGCCGCTGGGCCGTCCGGGACAGCCCTCCGAGGTGGCGACGAGCTTTGTCTTCTTGGCTAGCAAGGATGCGTCTTTCTATTGTAAGTGACTTTGGTTCCTTGTTCTATGTAAGTTCGGGGCTGTTACTAATGACATTGCAGCGGGACAAGTTCTGCATTGCTACCCTCTGGGAGAGTAGCGGCAGACATGACGGGATGAATTGAGATGTATGTTTCGATGAAATGAGCATAATCAATACGAAATAATGATTTCATACATAAGGTAGCACCGTGAATTATAAATCTATACCATCGGGAACTATGAAATTTTATCTTTCCTAGAAGACTCCGTGAATCAGTCGAAAGTTTGTCCACCAGCCCGTTCTGTTATATATTGCTTGGACCGATCAAGCTGAGCCCCCAGCACTTTCTGCAGCAGCGTAATACAGCAACCAATCATTCAAAAGTCAACTTTACACTGACCTGGAAATTTGTGAATGCTATGTACACTATTTATCTTCTCGTATTGCCAATGCCTACAACCTCTTTTCTACTGTGCTTGGCGGGCTACCCGATGGCAATCATATGTGATCCTGCTGCCGGTGAAAAGACAAGCATGTCTGACGCAACACTTCCTTTTCCCGCCAGGCTCGGGCAGAGTGAGTTGTGATGCCAAGTCGGGAGTTCTGCAGCGGGCGCTCGTGTGTGGCGGGCCATGTGCCAGGTACTGCGTGGGGCAGGTTGCAGTGCTTGTCAGCCTCAGTGTTTCAGGATGTTAGTTCTGCGGTTGGTGTTCTTCACCTGGTGAGAAAAAATATCACAAAACCGGCAGAGATTGTGTGCCCAACTATTGCAGCTGTTCTCGATATAAAAAAGCACAGTAAGGGGCGTCTGATGTAGGGTTCTCCCCGAACCGGTGACATTGGCACAGCGACAGCGAATAGGGAGAACCTGCCTCCGGACCAAGTGCCAATTTACGTGATTCTTCGACCTGTAGAGCCCGTTCGTGTCCTGGTGGGGATTGACTATGCAAAATCGGGCAGGACCCCTGGCATGAGTCTTCTGCAGGCACCTCCTTTCTCCTTTCCGGCACCACGCGGATACCACTTCCTCAGCGCCAGTCCACTCATCTCGATCGATGCTTGTCTAGTGATTGACCCAGGGGATGCAGTGGGGCCAGGCTCGTATGCACGGGCCAGACGAATATCTGAGGCCCTGCATCGATTAGTCACCCGACCATCTTGAGTCAACGTTATACAACTCGCCATGGCTGAGTAGATTCAAGCTCCGGGCAGGGTATCATCCGGTGCTGCCAGGAGCCCGTTGGCGCTCAGGGGGCTTCATCTCGAGGATATTGACAGGCGGGTGGTAATTTCAACACGAAGTCTTAGATTGTGGGTGTCTCACTGCAGCCCAACGGGGGAGCAGGAGGCCTGAACTAAGTGGGGCCCGCAGACTAATCACGAATTATGAATGTGACTAAACTCATACAGCTAACTATGCACAAATTTCAGAACAATCCAACGGGATCCAACGGGGGAGCTGAAGGGGTCAACGCAGTGGGGCAGACATATACTAATCATGATCGTACCTTACCAGAACCAGACTGGACTCTCTGACTAGGCACAAATTAAGACTAAAGCCCGGTTCAGCCTCGAACTGGCTGGTCGACCTTGATTGGCGCTCTTGCAGTCCAATCCGCACGGCTCCACGCTAGTCCGCACGCGATCTCAGGGCTAATGAAGAAAACACCATCTGAAGAACCCTCACGGTCGTTAACCGAGATTGCAATGTCGCATTGCTCCAATCTCTGGGTTAGATGAGCTGACCACCATGGAGATTCTGCGTTCCGTGAGAGCTTCAGCTTGCCTGCAAAGGGAAACTGGTCGTATCGTCCTTCAGCTGAGATGGACCCTGGATGGACCCTAGATGGACCGTACCGGTAGGGCTGCGAGTATATAATCTGCATCCTCAACCCATGAGTTCAGATGGGAGTCAGGGTCATTAACTGTCATTCTTTTACCCCCAGTCCTTCGTTCATCATGGCCAAGCTCAGCTGGCTTCTGACCTCTAGTCTTTCTTTTGCCTGTCTTTCCACAGCACTTCCTGCTGGCTCTCTTTTGAAATCGCAACCTCAGTCTTTTATCTCTCCTACTAACTACAGTTCTTTCGATGTCGACCAGTGGATTCCTTCAGCGGACTATGTTCCGGTCAAGGCAGGCGTTCCTTTTCTGATTCAGAACAAGACCGCGCAGCCCTGGAACCCCGTCTCCCCTCACTCGCACGGGGGCAACCTCAGCAACCTCACTTATCCCCACCAGAAGCGAGCCAGCTGCGGCGGTCCCACCCCGGACAGCCCCAGCACCTTCTGGTATGAGAGTATCACTCATAACGGCGAATCCTCCTTCCTCGACTCCTCCTACAAGGCCAACTACAAGGTCTTCCGCAACGTCGTCACCGACTATGGCGCCGACAACACCGGTGCCACCGATGCCTCTACCGCCATCCAGAATGCCATCAAAGGTACGGTTCCTGTCATGCAACGGCTTATGCAACGTACTGATCTCCAGGAAGCCGGAGCCTCCAACGGCCCTGACCGCAGCAGCGGCTCCATGGGCACCACCGGCCAGCCGGCCGTGGTATACCTGCCCGCCGGCACGTACCGACTCGACAGCCCCCTGCAGCTGTACGTTGGCACCGTCTTTGTGGGAGATGCGTTGAATCCGCCCACTCTCAAGGCCAGCGCCAACTTCCCTACCGACCACATTATCTACGGAAAGGATCCCAAGTTGGGCGGAACCATTAACTTCTACATCGCGTTCAAGAACGTGATTATCGACTCGACCAGTGTTTCCACCTCGACTGCCATCACCTTGCTGGATTGGACCGTCTCGCAGGCGACCCAGCTGACCAACGTGGTCTTCAACATGCCCGACAACTCGAACCACGTGGGTGTGACGAGTCAGTATGATTCGAACAGTAACATCATTCTGGTGCGTCCCACCACCGATCTAACCCTAATGCCCCAAGGCTGACCATCCCCTGCGCAGAATGACCTGACCTTCTACGGCGGTGCCATCGCCATGGAGCTGAGCGGCCAGCAGTGGATCCTCAAGGGCATCAACATCAACGGCGCCAACGTCGGTATCAAGGCCGGGGCCTTCGAGCTCGTCTGCCAGGACTGTACGCTCCAGAACGGCGCCACCGGTATCGACGCCAGCAGCATCTCCGGCTCCCTGACGGTGATCGACTCCACGGCCAACTACCTGGGCAACATGATCATCTCCTCCAACGCCGGCGGCAGCGCCCAGAACTCCATCATCCTCGACAACGTCGCCTGCACCAACAGCGGCAGCACCGTCTCGCTCAACGGCAACGCCGTCCTGACCGGCTCCGTCACCAACACCTGGGTCCACGGCAACCTGTACTCCGGCGGTGCAACCACCCCGGCCTACGAGCAGGGGCTGAGCGTGACCACGGCGCGCGCCGACGTCCTCCTCGACTCCAACGGCAAATACTTCACCATGGCCCCGCCCACCTACTCCCAGTACTCGGCCAGCCAGTTCATCAACATCAAGAGCGTCTCCGGACTCCCCGTGTACGGCGACGGCGCAACGGACGACACCGCCAACATCAACGCCATCCTGGCCCAGTACGCCGGCTGCAAGATCATCTACTTCCCCGCCGGGACCTACATCGTCACCGACACCATCCTGATCCCCTCGGGCTCCATCATCATCGGCGACGCCTACGCCTCCGCCATCAGCGCCACCGGCGGCAACTTCTACAACCCCGATGCCCCCACGACCATGGTCCAGATCGGTAACTCCGGCGACGTGGGCACCGCCCAGATTTCGGATATGCTCTTCACCGTCGCGGACGTGCTGCAGGGCTGCAAGCTGGTCGAGGTCAACATCGCGGGCTCGACGCCGGGGGCCGTGGGCTTGTGGAACTCGCACTTCCGCATCGGTGGCGCCGCCGGCAGCAAGGTCCAGACCAACTGCTACGGCAACCCGGACATCTGCAAGGCCGCATGGGGCCTGATCCACCTGACGGCGACCTCCTCGGCCTACATCGAGAACATGTGGGGCTGGACGGCCGACCACAACCTGGATGGCAACCTGGAATCGACCACCGTCTCGACCGGCCGCGGCATGCTCGTTGAGGCCACCAAGGGCACCTGGCTCGTCGGTACCGCCATGGAGCACAACACCCTGTACCAGTACAACTTCGAGTACGCCTCCAACGTCCTCAGCAGCTTCCAGCAGAGCGAGACCCCCTACTGGCAGGGCTGGGGCGCCCCCAGCTCCGGCATCGCCCCCGCCCCCTGGACCGACAACCTCATCGCCAGCGACCCCACCTTCAGCGAATGCGACGCCGATGACGTCGGCTGCCGCATGGCCTTCTTCGAGCGCATCCGCGGATCGAGCAATCTGTTCCTGTACGGCGGCGGTGTCTGGGTCTTCTTCAACCACGGCGGCAGCTGCACGGGCGACTGCCAGGCGAATGCGATCCGCATTCTGTCCAGCGAGGGCAGCGTCTATCTGTACGGCACGAACGTCAAGGCCATCACCAATATCGTGAAGGAGAACAAGGTCGACGCGGCGCTGGAGAGTGCTAACCAGGGTGGTTGGGGTGGTGTCGTGGCGGCCTATCTTCACAGTGCGGATGGCGCGACCTCCTCGGGTGGTAGCAGCAGCAGTGGTAGCAGCGGCAGCAGCGGCAGCAGTGGCAGCAGCAGCAGCAATGGACCTGCGGTGACCGGCAATGGGCTCAACTGGTATAGTTCGTCGTTGACCGACGGCGCCACAGCCTACGAGGACCCCGAGTACTACTACTGCTTTGGCGGAGCCGCGGCCAACTTCCCCCCGTTCGCGAACTGGATGGGCTTCACCGAGATGTTCGACCTGAACCAGCAGACGTCGATGGCCTTGGTCGAGGACGGGCCCATCCAGGGCGATATCTGGAACGCGATTGTGGAGGTCTCCGCCGATGCCAAGGTCGATCCGAGATTGATTCTGGCTGTTGTGATGCAGGAGGTATGTTGTCTCTCAGGGCTTCCATTTGTAGCGTGATTACTAACCGAGTTTCCTCACAATTAGTCCAGCGGCAACGTCTACGTCGGCTGCACCAACAACGGGGTCGAGAACTGCGGCCTGATGCAGGCCTACGCCGGCTCAACCTCCTTCGACGCCAGCGACCCGCAGGGCAGCATCACCCAGATGATCGTCGACGGCACGCAGGGCACCGCCGCCGGCGGAGGTCTCGTCCAGTGGTTCAACGACGACAATGTCGGTGCCAACACGGGCGGCAACCCGTACAATGTGCTGCGTGGCTACAACTCGGGCAGCATCAACTTCAACGATCTGGATGACCCCCAGGATGCTACCGGGTCGTACGTCAGTGATATCGCCAATCGCTTGCAGGTGAGCTTTCTTCCGTGGTTAATTCAGGACTGTTTGAGCTATGGCTAATGTTTCTTGTAGGGATGGAACGGAAATGATGGACACGGATACCGGGCTGCCTGTGGATGGTGATAGCGCGGCAGGATAATGACCACGGTTTAGTCCCGTACCCTTGCAACGTCTGAGCGTCGACGGCTTGTTCTCTGGAATGATCCGCGGAGCAAGAGCGGCTCTCTAGGATACGTCCAGACCCGCAAGAGAGAGGCAGCTACTTGCGGGTTGGTAAATAAAACAAATATAAAAAGTTGTATATTACCTTGTTCAGTATTCAAACCTCGACCTGTTCTGGAACAGCATTCAGGCCGACAAGGTCATTTGTAATCAGTCACCAGCCAAAGCATGCGTATTCGCTGTCCATCGGAACTGAACACCGCGGCTATGCTTTTTTGTAAACCGATCACTGTTGACAGTGTTGTGCTCCTGGTTAGTCTGGGTGTAGGGATTGCAATCTCATCGGTCTAGGCCTATCCTAGTCCCCGCCGTCAAGGTAGCGTAGAACCATGCGCACTAAGCCCGCAGAGCCCGGCGAGGAAGGGTAAACCCCGCAGGACCAGAGCAGGATTGCCAGTGCTCATGCCAGGCTAGAGTTCGCCTTCAAGCAAGCCCGGATTCCGCCGACCTTTGCCTCTCCACTGACCAGGTATCGGAGCAAGCGCTGCAGGTTCTGTGTGAATTCAATCCAGTCTTGCTTGCGAGAGATATCGTAGCCGCGCGAGAAATGCATGTGGAAGGTTTCAGCTACCGAAGAGCCCTTCGCATGTACCCGTTAGATCTGACTCAGAGGAAGAATCCACGAGCGATGAAGATTTGGGAACCGAAGAACCCGACAAGGAAGACCTCCTGGTCCTGTACCTCATGGCGAAAATTGCAGGCAAGTTGTCCCAGCATGATGGCCAGGATCTCGCCCACAAATTCCCCCTAGGTCTGCCCTGGAAACTACTAGATCCTCACGTTAGACGTGGTCGCACGCATCGATCACCAAGGAACACATGCCCCAGTGAAGGACAGAATCGGGATTCGCTGACTCTGCAGGCGGGCCGTTACGGCAGACTCAGGCCGGGACGCATATCGCTTACCGCCAATGAAGTAGTCTTATTTGACCTGAGTCGAGCAGCTTTAGGCAAAACATCAGCTCGGATCCTAGGCGCGACGATGCACTCCGCTTACCTTATCCACAGAGACTCTGTGGCATGCGTCCTGAAATAAGGGTGCATGGTCAGAGTCCGGAGAATATGGTCTTGTTTCGTCATGCAGGACTCAAACTCGTCTCGGTTCGCATATTTCCAGCTCTTGCGACGGAGAGTGACGGTTTCGGTGGGTCTCAATGCATTCTCCAGCTTCGTGGTATCGGGCACTCTGTCCGTCGGGATGATGCCAGATTTGCTGTCGATGGTGCCACCATCGATCCCCTTTGTCCAAACATAGGGAGCGACGTATAGGTCGTTGAATTGGTACAGCATGGATCGGAAAACATCGCTCTCAAGGGGGAGGGGCCAATCGTGGTGAACATATTCTCAAGGAGGTTGGACGTGGACGTGGATGGCAGCGAGCATGAGGCGAGGCGAGGCGCGACGCGAATCTGGGCTGTTGCTCGAGTATGGAAGTGGAGTCGATCCGGCGCCTGCTACGGAGTACCGTCCGGAGTACCGGGGTGGAAAAACCTCCCGGAGTAAGGGAGCACCCACGCTAGTCCCACCTGGGCCACGGTACCATGTGACTTCTAATCACGTGATACTGCGTGAGATAAGTGGTCAGTCCTTGGTTTGGTGGCATCAGACCCCGCAAACCAGCCCCACAATACCAGCCCCTATTTATTCGAAGTGCACCAAAAACACCTTGCAATTTACTCGGAGCCTCGTGGCCCACTATATGAACGATTTCCGTGGTACGTACCCTGCCAACGTAGAGGATATGGAAAGAAAGGGAAAGGGTATAGTCAAATACCACCAGGGAGACAGAATAGAACCATTGGAGAACCACTCAAGAAGTACTGGAGAAGAAAACTATCATCCCTCGGCCATGAGCCGGAGGGCAGTGAGGCTCGAGAAAACGGCTCGTCTGAGCACCGGTCAACCCTCTTACCGTCATGTTCCACTACGCAGTATTGTCCTAACCGCACCTAAAGCTCCCAGCTATCGATGGATCCTTGCCACGTGGGGCTGGGGAAAGGAATTCTGGGCGCTGCCGCTAGCCCCCAGCTCGCCCAGCGCATGGGACTGAAAGGCAGGTCGATATCGTTTGGTCTCAGAGGAAGGCAGTTGAGCCAACCGACGAAGTAACTTGAGGTGAGATCAGTATCGAAAGCAAGCAATCGCGAAAAGGAAGGTCACCCACAGTCTCCGGCCAGTTCCGTCCCAAACAAGGTTCTGGGTCGCTCCTACATAGGGTATATACCCGCACGAATAGAGAGCCCTGCAACGATATCAGCACCCAAAGCACCGAGACGAAAAGATGGGAAGCTGGCTCATACGGAAGCTTGTCTCTGAATTCAGCTCGGATCAGATCTCGCTCTTCACGAGGCAAGTTCCAAAAGGTCTGCGAGCCGAGGTCATCGCCCAGGCGGATTCCTGGCACAATGCTCCAGATGATGGTGTATATGAACCCCCCCGGGACACGGTCCCCGTCCCCTTGCTGCTCCGTCCTACTGTCGAGGAGGGTTGGAGTGCAATCCGGGCTTAGGTGCAGGGACGAAAACCGCTGAAAGGCCTTCACCTCGGTGGGCACCTGCGGCTTGGCTTGCCGGGCGATTTCCTCCGCGGTGTTGAACTCCGATCCTAGGATGGGGATCTGCTTGTACACGCGCATGAAGGCCTCTTCTTGAGGGCCCTGTTGGACCTTCCGCACACGGAACCTGGCACAGACATACGGGCGAATGTCGAAGGTCTCTGCATCCTCGCGGTCGAATGGGAAGACGTGTTCGTTGACCTTGGACACAATCCTCCACCTGGACCGGTCCAGGTGGATGTGTGTGCCCACTCTGTGCTCCGCCGTATCGAAGGAGGTCATACTTTCCATCAAAGGACAGGATGTGATCCGAGCGTACGACACAAGGATCCGGGGCTACCAGTGACGATCGAGGACTGACAGTGCGAGATGGAGTGAGAGGAGAGTATTGAATTTACCTACAACAGAAGAGAATGAACCTGCGGGTGGAAAGAGGAGAAGAAGAATGGAGTGACGAGGGAGAGAGGGGGGGACGATACAAGCCACACGGAAGGAAGATCCGTGGATCGAGTCACTATTTTGACTACTTCACAGTGATGCAGTGGATACGGAGGTTAGGTAAGGCAAAGCAATCTGTTGATCTATTACAAACCTAACCCTCAGGAGTCCTATATCCCAAGGTCTTGACCATAGATATAGTATACTAGGGCCTTGGGCCCAAAACAGTAAAAACAGCTGAATCATGATGTATATCCAACTCATTTATATAGCCAACTTGCTTGGTAATTATATCGGTAATACCACATTTATTCTTCCATCTTCTCATCAACTGGGAATACAAAAGTTACCGCAACAGATTCCGTGCTACCCGCAAATATAACTATCACCACTCTGGCATGTTGGATGTCCGAGTCCGAAGTAACTATCATGTTGAACTGCAGCTGAGAAACGCAGAACCGCCCTCTGCCTTCTACCCCTCTCCCACAAATCCAGCCTTCAAAACAGCACCCTCACCCCCAGGTTCAAAGACTATCAGGCTTAACCCTCGACAACCTTGACCTGCAAGATATACGGATCCTGGGTGTTGAAATTGATTGTGTGCACGCCGCGGGTGAAGACCGTGAGGTAATACTCGTCCGTCGTTTCATAAAACACGTAGGTGCTGCCGAACGACCCTTGCACCTCGGCCACGTTGATGTCCAGCTGGTACGTGTAGAAGATTCCGTCCGCTTTGGTGAACCGATACTTGTCGATGCCGGTCTCGCGCGCGAACACCGTGTCGGTCGCCACCCAGGTGCCGGCCACGGGCCAGCCGGCGTTGTAGGTGCCGGATTTCGCGGCGCTGATGAGTTGGAGGAGGCTGAGGAAGAGGAGGAGGAGGATGTTCATTTTGGTATGTTGGTACTTTGGTACTTTGGTTTCTTTGGGGTTCTTCTCTGGTTTGATTGGTTGTTTCGTTGCAGTGGCAGTGAGGGAGATGATAGTAGTAGTAGTTGCTGTTGTTAAAGAGTACAGTTGGGAATGGACTGTGAGGAGATTTATATTCTTCTTCAACACGGTTGTCGGGCCATTCGGAGGGCAGGCTCGCTGTCAATATTGTGTGATGTCTACCCCAGCTGCATTCAGCATTCAGCTTTCAGCTCTCAGCACATCACTGCTGCTCTGGGAGGGCCAAATAGCTGATGCATGCTTCATCACAGCGCCAGGTCAATGCGGGCAATGCCGATCGCGTGAACGCCGCTCCGAATGATGCGGTGCTCGGCCGATCAGCGGGGCGATCCTCGCCGCGTGCGCGTTATTGGTCGAGGCTGATGTTGCATTGCAGCTCCGCTGTATGCAATGCAGATTAATAGATTGTTTCCCGAGACATCCCCATCATCGTCACATCATTGAGTGCAATTTGCATGATAGAATGAGCGGTGCCAGGAAGCTGAAAGAAAAGGGGGGTCTGGGGGTTCTCCCCCGAAGTTGCTTATTCCGGTTTTCTGGTGTAGATCAGATGGGGGCCATGCATGTTAGCCCGGGTGAGCACGAGTGGCTTTGAGTGCTGAGACGTATAGAATCGCTGGAGGATCCAGATACAAGAGGAATGTCCCGTGGTTTGTGGCGGATCGGATCGAGCCTGCTGGGCGGAGGGGAAGAGAGGGGTCTGGCCTCATCGCTCCCCAGTAGTTTTCCTTTCCAAGCTCCTTGATTGACTCACTTACTCAGGCTGAATAGGTCAAAATTGCTTTCACTCACATTCGCCAAATCTCTGCGACGGAGGATGACGTAAAGACCGAAAAGTGATGCAGCCGAGGTCGTCTTCAGAGCTTATACCTCATACGTTCTAGTAGTCATAGTCTGGATCGGCATCGATTCATCAATGGGCTGAATCAATGGGCTGATGAGAGCTGAAAGAAAGAGGCCGAGGAGCAACCTGTCGGCGAATAATGACTATCGAACTTCACAAGCAGTGATCCCGACCACAGTGGTGTCTACTGCACTGGGCTTTTCCTTTGATAATAAGGCCCATATGACCGCCACTCAGCCTTCCGACCTTTGTGTTCCACCACACAATCTTATTTCTACCGAGCATCGCTAGAATCTCCAATCACGAGTAGATCCTTGCCACGATGGGCCAGCGAAGGGTATGTGGGGTGCCCGAGCAAGGCCCCAGCCTGCCCAGAGGATCGGGCTCCAAGGCTTGCTGCGTTCATCAGAAGTCAATCGGATGCAGTTGAACCAACCAACAAAGTAACTAGTTAGAATCAGCAATCTCTACCAAACCAGAAGCCGAGGGGTATGGGGTTCACAAACAGTTTGCGTGCAGATGCATCCCAAAAGAGGTTTTCAGCCGTCCCTGCCGCGGGTTCACACCCAGTAGAACGAAGAGCCCTGACGTAATCAGGGAACAGAACTAGAGCATCAAAGGTAATGCAGACGGCAGGTGTAACGAAGCCACAGCAGAACTTACGGGAGGGTACGCTGAAAGGCATCGCGAATGAGGTCTCGCTCTTTACGGGCGAGGCTCCAGAATACTTTGTTACTGCAGGCGTCTTCAAGGCGGATTCCCGGAACGATGTTCCAGACAATGGTGCGAATATAGCCACCCGGAACTCGGTCCGCATCTTCTTGCTGTTCCTGCTTATTATCAAGCAGGCTTGGAGTGCAAGTAACATTCTGTCGCGAAAATTGCTGGAAGGCAGCCACTTCTAGAGGGATATGCTGTCTGGCCTGCTGAGCACGTTCCCGCATGCCCTGCGACTAGTTATCCCACAATGGGGATTTGTCTATAGACCCGCATCAAAGCCTGTTGAGTAGGCTTGGTAGCGCCACGGTGATGCCTTTGTACAAGGAAGCGAGCGCAAGCATATGGACGAGTATCGAAGTTAGTTGCGTCCTCAGGTTCCACGGGGGCGACGTGCTCGTTAATGTGAGATAAGATAGTCCATTCGGCAGTATTCAAGCGGAGTCGCGCACCCGCTGCATATTCAGTTTCAGTATTAGCAAAGTAGACTGGCTGTGTCATCGTGACAACGAAGTAGTGGCAGTGATCTGTGGAGTGGGGATGGCAAACACGTCTGGTAATTCGAGATAGTGCGGACCACCGGTGAGTCGCAAGCAAAGGCCGGATTTGTAAGACTGATTGGAGGGTGAAATGATGATGAGAAGGGGGAGGCTGTAAAGGAGGAGGCAGCTATAATGGTGATGAAGGCGGGGGAGAAAGGGAGAGAAGGGGGAAAGATTTAGGCCACACGGAAGAGAAACCCGTGGGATCAGCTGACTGACCTCTTTGCTGGCAATGTTCATGATCAGATTCTTCTTAGTAGGAGGGAAAAATAAAACAATGGACAATGCATCAAAATTTGGCGTGTATAAGCCACCCCCACAACCTATAATCTATAGTGAATCATGTGATGCAAATGACCACCCCCTCCGACTCTACTCCTCATACGACCGCTGGTCCCCATTCAATGAGACCTCGTAATCTTGTCCCCGGCTGCCACTTTTCGACGAGGGCGCCAGCTGCGTCAACGGCAGTTCGCTCTCGGTGTCGCGCATGCGCTGGAACGCCCGCGCCGATGCCCCGGACTGCGCCCCAGTCTGGGACGAGTACGCCGCCTTGGCCGACGAGAAGACACCGGGAAAGGCGGCCTTGAAGACCGGGCGCATCATGGGGACGCAGGCGTTGAGGATGGCGAGCGCAGGTTCAGCGACACTCCAGAAGGCCGCCCAGATCATACTATACGAGAGGTCGGCAAAGTCGACGGTGGTGAGGACGCGGATGCGAATGATGGTGATGGCGGAAATGCTTCCTTTCTGTCAGTTTTTGGAGCTTTGCTTCGAGATTAAGTTTCAATGCAAGAAAAGGGCGGGCGACTCACAATAAGCCCATTCCGAATATACCATACAATGCCAGCTTTGTGGCCGTCGAGGTCTGCAGCTTCCAGATGTGATGCACGGGCAGGGCCATGATGACCAGATCGGTGACGAGATTGAAAGCGCCAATCGTCGAGAATGCCACGTTCATGCTCGCGCAGTGACCGGGGAGCGTCGAGTTCCAGTTCTTCTCAAAGGGTTGGCAAATCAGGAAGATCTGGAGCATGCTGCCCACCCAGTAGGCCGCTGCACAGCCCATGCACACCCGCGCGGCGATGCGGAACCCGCGCGTGACGAAGATGCGAAGGTAGAAGAAGAGATAGGAGAATTTGGCGAGGACCATGCAGTTGTAGTAGATGATTTGGTAGACGATAAGCATCTGTGCTAGTCAGTGACCGTTGCCGTTGCTCGGAACTGGATGTAGAACCCACTTTGAAGATGAGAATGGCGTTCTCGGCGGGAATGGCGGTGATGTGGTGGCGCATTCCCACGCGTGCATAGTGGTAGTGCATCGCTAGCATGCCATAAGTGTTGAGCTAATCAGGACCCCAGCTGTCAGTTCGCATGTCCATCATAGATTTCTCGAGGCCCTCGTACCATCGACCCGACGATACAGACATCGTCCCACCAGATCTTGCTGCGTCGGATTCGCCGCGAGACGAAGCGCAGCACGATCGCCAGAGTGCTCACGGCCACCAGCACCGTGTTGGCGATGAGCTGGTCGCGCACTATGGCATATTCGAAGACATTGTAGAACTGCATGGCCATGCGAACACCTGGGTGCCATGCATGATGGGAGACTTGCAAGACAGAAAGGAATTCAATCCCCTCGCGACCAGGAGTCGTGCGGCAATTCGGTACTTGAAGAGAATCCGCGAAACGCACGTGCAAAAATAACCCAACAATGGGGGGGGGGGGGGGGGGGGCAGACACCGATGATCATTGCGTTTTGCATCGCTTCTTGTCACAACAAGCGAAATCCACGGACATCCACCGAGGACGGTTCGGTCCTGCGAGTCAGCCAAGTGGAGCCCGGCATTGGCGGATTGTCGCATGGCACAACGGTTTTTGGCAGAGATTGGCGTGGCTAAACATGGCCAGACAGCCTAGACATGTCAAGGGGCAGAGCCAAAACCACCGGCGCTGTCAACCATGTGGATCGTCCGCTTGTCCCGCAGCCAATCCCAACCCTAACAACCAAAGGCGTTGCCCAGCGTTGCCCAGCTCCACCACGCCATGTCAATCTCAATTCCAATTCTGTCTGCAGGCCGTGACAGCGCCCCATTTTTCTTGATCCTGCACCAGCCTGCACTTGCCTGCTCGGGCTTTGTTCGCCCCTTAGCCTCGGCGACTTAGCAGTTATTTCATGCCGCCCCCCCCTGCAGCGGTTCCTCTCCCTCGGGCTTTCCTTCCAAACGAACCACAAGCTGATTTCTCGACAATAATGACTGCCGCTAAATCCTATGACTACGTGGTTGTCGGAGCGGGGACCAGCGGGCTGGTCCTCGCCTCCCGACTCACTGAGGACGCCGACGTCAACGTGCTCCTGATTGAGGCCGGAGCCAACCGCATGGGCGATCCGCGCATCGAAACCCCTGGCTTTTTGAGCACGTTGTATGGAAACCCTGACTTCGATTGGGATTATATGAGTGAGCCGCAGGTGCGTAGCAGTACATTGTCTCCGTTGCGTTTTTGACTGTGACCATACTGACCATGTAGGCAGGTCCATGTGAATAACCGCCAGATCGCCCAGCCGCGCGGTCGGGTGGTAGGGGGCACGTCGGCCATGAACTTTTCGGTGGTGATGTACCCCTCAGAAAGCAATTTCGCGGCCTGGAAGTCGCTGGGCAACGAGGGCTGGGGTCCCGAGGACATGGCGCCCTACCTCCGCAAATTCCACACCTACACGCCTCCGTCAGAGGCGACGTCGACCTTGCTGTCGCTGGAGCGCTACATGAGCCCGGAGAACCAGGGTACCAGCGGACCGGTTCCCATCACCCTACCGGATGTCTATGGGCCGTTCAACCAGGCCTGGGAAGAGGCCTTTGCCCGGCTGGGCTGGCGCACAGATGCGGATCCCATCGCCGGTCGCAAGATTGGCGCTTTCACCGCACCGTTGACGGTTGATGGGAAGACTGGTCAGCGCGGATATGCGGCAGCGTACTACTCGCCAGAGGTAGCGCAGCGGCCAAATTTGGACTTATTGACTGACACGATGGTGGAACGGGTGTTGCTAACTGAGGTGGATGGGGAAGTAGTCGCGACCGGTGTGCAAGTTAGAGCCAAGGACGGTGAGCGTCAGGAGATTCCTGCTGCACGAGAAGTCATTCTTTGTGCGGGAAGCTTGAATACCCCCCAACTGCTGGAGTTGTCCGGCATCGGCCAGCGCGAGTTGCTGGAGAAGCACGACATTCCAGTCATTCTCGACCGCCCCGGCGTGGGAGAGAATCTGCAGGATCACTGTTTGGCAAGTATCAACTTCGAGGTAGCAGACGACCAAGTGTCCGGCGATATCATGCGAGACCCGAACGTAGTGCAGTCCTTGATTCAGCTCTACGAGCAAACGCGCGGGGGGCCTTTGTCCGGCATGCCCATCAGTATGGCATATCTGCCGCTGGTTGACCACGATGGCCAGCTCTCCCGCGAGAAAGTCCACGAGTTGCTCGACCAGCATCTCAACCAGCAGGCGGCGGATCTCCCACCCGCGCTGCAGAAACAGTTCGCACTGCAGCGGGAGCTGCTCCAGGCAGGTCACAATGCCTCCTCGCAGTACATGCTCATGCCAATCCAGACGCATATGCTCCCCGGCGCCACGACGCTCGCTGACGTCCTGGCCAAGTCGCTGCCGGGCAACTATCTCACTGTGATGGTTCTGCACAACCACCCCTTTTCGCGCGGCTCGGTGCACATCCGCTCAGGAAATGTGGAGGACAAGCCCGTCTTGGATCCGAACTACCTCTCTCACCCGCTGGATCTCGAAATTCTGGCGCGACACGTCCAGTTCCTGGATCAAATCGTCGCGACGGAGCCGCTTGCGAGCATGCTGAAGCCCCACTCTCGGATTCCCCAAGGGGTCGTCGATTATAGCGACCTCGAGAAGACCAAGGAGGTGGTCAAGGAGCGCCTGTACACCTGCTTCCATCCGGCGGGCACCTGCGCCATGATGCCGGCGGAACTGGGAGGTGTGGTCGACTCGCAGCTCAAAATCCACGGAACGCGGAACCTGCGCGTGGTCGATGCCAGTATCTTTCCTCTAGAACCGGCCGGGAATATCCAGGCCACCGTTTATGCGATGGCTGAACGCGCGGCCGACTTGATCCGGGCGCACTGAATACTGAAAACAATGTACATATTATAAGACTTAATCCGCCATGGGAACGAGACCCATAGATGAACTGGTTGTATGATGTCCGTGAATGGAAAATGGACTGTCTTGGCTACGGAACTTCGGACGCGGCCCGTTGCGACCGGGCAGTAGGTTTATTGCGATCATCCATGAGGATCCTTCGACGCCCTCATTCCTAGTTCTGCCTAGTCGCTGGCTTGGTGCCTTGTAGTCTCCACTGCACACAGGCACACAACTGGTAGAGGGTGGACAGGATGGGTGTGGCGATACCTCTCCTCTGTGCCTCGCGAATTACCTCGCCCATGATCACTTCATGCTCCAGAAAGTTGCCCTAGCAATCAATGAGCCCATGTCTACTTCACTTGCAGGCTCGATCACTCACCTTTGCCATATCCTTCTGCATGCTGGGGTAGATCTTCCTCTCCGGGGGATTCTTCGCGAGTGTTGTCGCGATGGTTTCTTGAGGGAGGTCAATGCCGGCTGCGTGTGCGACCGTGAGAACCTCGGTCATAGCAGGAATGAGCAAAGTGTCCAGTGCGTTGCCGGCAATCTGAAGATCACCGGTGCTCAGCCCCGTCAGCGCAGAGATGGGATTGAAGGCTGCGTTGTAGACCAGCTTGCGCCACCGCTCTCGCTGCACGTTCGGTTCGTGATAGCAGTTAGTCTTTCCTCCAGCGCTGTAGATTTCCACAAAGTGAACTGCCGCATTTGTTTGGGCATCGACCCGGTCGGACGGACCACCGAAGGCGCCGATCTGCAGGTTGTCATGGTCGATTTGTTCGATCACGCCCGGGGCGATTTCGTGCGCGTCGTTGCGGCTGATGCCTGAGAGGATGATGTTGGCCGGAAAGCGTTCAGCGAACGGCTTCTCAATGTTCAGCCCGTTCTGAATAAGGACGATGACGGTCTGCGCGGGAGTCACTGCTGGAGCGATGATGTCGCCGATGGAAGGGCCGATATCGGGGATGTTCTTGGTGGTGCAGACGATGTAGTCATAAGGCGCCACGTCGCCGGCACCAGTCACGGGCACCGCATTGACAACTGAGTCTAGGATTAGTATCGTATCGCCGTCGAAAAACACAAGTTGGTAACTCTATATACCAGAGGTTGGATGCCAGTTGCGGATGTGGCCATGATCACAGGAAAGGATCTCGAATCCCCGATCGGTGACGGTCTGGAAATTGGACCGAAGAACGGCGGTGACTTCGGCTTGGCCACCGCATTCCAGATTGAGGGCAGCAAGGGTGCCAATGCCTCCACTGCCCAACAGGAGTACGCGAGACTTTGCCATGGTGATGGTGGCACACGAAGGTTCTTTATGAAGGTTCATCAAGATCGGCTGTGGAGAGTGAGGGGGAACCGAGAGGTCACGTGGCGGGAGCGGGGGATGATCGGAGACTCGGAGAGTTGGAGAATGGCTTACCTCGGCATCAAGTCCGAGGAGCGATGCAGGAGGCGCAGATTCCGACTAGAAAACAGACCCGCAGAAAATGTCCAGTCGCGGATCCCAGAAACTATCAATATCCCAGTCCAGCAAGGTATTGAAATTGTGGGCCGGATCGAGCAAGTCTGGCACGCCGCTCGCGCCCGCAGGTGCATTCGCCGTCTCGCTCGGCGCAACTGACTCCCTCGATGTACCACAGCTAGGATCAATGATCTCATCCAGAATTCGGGTGAACTTGGCCTTGACTTGTTTGCAGAACTCGAAGTTCCCACTCCCCGGTCGGGCGACCCAACTGAGACACGAGACATACACCGTCAATTCCCGAATCAGCTCTGCCCGCGAGAAGCCCGGAACAGCCGTCAGTGGAGAGGTCGACGAGCGGTGCAGCATTTCAGTGCAGAGAAGCTGGACACTCGGAAGGCCGTATTGAAGGAACTGTTTCTCTGGTTAGTGTCCGGCTGCATCTTGCTGGATCAGTAGAATCATACAAGATGGGTGAAGTCGTTCCGAATCTCTCGGAGTCGCTCGCGTTCGTCGTTGATCACGAGAATGGTGCTTAGGATGTCCTTCGCCACGAGGAAAACATTCGTGGACCGGTCGCCGGAGATGAGTCGATGTAACAAGAAGATCGAATGCAGATAATCCAGATTCAGCGTAAGGAGGACCAGAAGTTGATGGCTGTGCATTAACGTGGGGGTATGCCACATGTCGACCGAGTACTTCATATGGCTTGGACAGGTATCCCACATGACCGCTAGCCTCTGGAGCACATCTCTAAACGATAATCAGTCGTCTGTCTGAACCCCAAGTGCCTCATCGGGCATACTCAGCTTGCCTGACCAGATTGGCGCCGGTCACCCCCAGATGCAGCTCCAACACTTCCTCGCGGATCTTGGCAAGGAGAAGACGTAACCGTATGGTTGTGGCGGGTCGATGCTTTCTATCTACATTCCATCCGTGCTCGTCAATCGATCGAAGGCTTGACTCGTGCTCGTCGGGGTCGGGGTCCTCGTCAAGATCCAACGGAGGTTCCAATATGCAATAGTGTCGATTCATCAGTGGCGGGCGACCGAGAGCCGTCGCGATGGTCTTGTCCATGGTGTACACCACTGCGAGACATGCCCTACGCCACTGATGGACGAAGACTGGCGCTTGCTCTCGCGGGACGTCGTTCCGATGCATGCCGGTCGCATATATACAGGAGCATAACTCTCCCAGCGACGAATACAACCTGCGACCTGTGTCCGTATTAGCCGCATGTTGTCGGTGTCATGCCGAGTCTGTGAACTGACTGGAATCACCAAACCGGCTGACAGCAAGAAGCATCTGGTAGTATTTTAGGGATACGAGTAATTCGTTGACGAGCGGCAGGGCGTCGGTCAGAAGCGACAGATGCTCGGTGATCTCTAGGACCTGAGGCAGAATCTCACTCTTCCCGCGCTGCTGTGCGTCGATCAGTGTCACAGTGTGCTCGGGAATATGGATCAACGCCAGACTCGCGAGCGTGATGACGGCGCCTATCAGCTCCCACCGAAGATTCACTCCAGTAATAGCCTGGCACAGATCCGCCGCTCTCATCTTATGGGAGGTGGTGAGGGGTTTATAGGTGTTCTCGAAGATCCGAACCACCATGCGCAGACGGGCGGCATCCTCGCCCATGGAATTCTGAGCACAGATATCCCAGAGGTAGCTCAGCGCCGGCAGCATAACTGTCCGCGGGATGATGGGCATACGACTCAGCCCATAGATGTGCTCAGTCAGACACTTGAGGAGGCGGGACTCTCGACCGAAGAAGTCCAGGATCCGCAACCCCAGCTCAAGTTGTCTCGGTTCGATGGTGTACTTGCCCAACTCCGAAGGCGAATCGGAGGCGCCTTGACTCTCCCTCAGAAGATATCGGTAGCTGGTGGGACCCAGAAAGCCGGTACTCTCCATCGAGGGGGTGTTGACAACGACTGGCTGGGCGGGCAAGGCATCACGACTGGTGGCCTCAGGCGACGAGTTCGCAGTGGCTCTGTGGCTGGACGTTTAGCTTCAGCTATCAGAGAAAAGGATAGAAGTCACTACTCACAGTGGAACGGAGGCAGAGTTCCGCGACCTCGCTTGGATGGGATCGGAACCACGGTGAAAGGGGCGAAATGTTTTGGTCATTGGGGCGACCAGGTACACACAGGCAAGGTTCTTGGCGCTGCATCGGCCGCATTTGGGCCACACGTGGTCGCATCGTGTCTTGAGTTTGCGACATGGCTCGCAGGCTTGTCTTCGACCGTTCCGCCGTAGGGACTGAGGCGAAGGGGAGTCCATGTACGTGAAGGAGCTGGTCTGGACGACAAGATGAAAGGTTGTTGGTGACAATTTAGTCAGATCGAAGGAATTCGGCCCCGGATCGGATTTACGGCATCGGGTGTAGTAAGTCCGGATCACGTGCTCACGTCCCTCTTTCCACCTCATTCACCACGTGGGCATGCCATCTGAAGCATTCGAACTGTATAGATGAAGTATCAAGGTATTGAAAGTATAAGAAACAGCCAGTGAGTACCCCACAGTGCAAAGAAATAAGTACTAGATAGTTTGGTCTGATATCAACTAGCAAATGATCAACTAAAGGCGACAACATATATCCAGCCATTTACTCCGCAGGTACAAAAGACTGGTGGACACTTCTACGGCAACGTTATTCAACATTCAACTTTTGGCCAGCCCAAGAGACATCATGAATCTCTCTGAGCAGCTCTCTCAATCACGAGTCCAGCTGTCCATAAAAGAAACCTGAAATCCTGTCCAGTAATATTGAGCGGCGAGCACCACCACGTGGATGCCTGAGGCTGAGGCAGCAAGGCTGACAGGCTAGCCCGATGGGGACGAGCATATTTACAGGTGCCTAAAGATCCTCATGCCACTTTCATCTCAGACGCGAACAGGTCTATACGGACTTTACGGACTAGTCTGAATACGAGCTCGAAAGACCCTGATGGCTTGGCTTGAACCAAGATCCCCATCCGCCAAGGGTCTTGGGAACTAGCCCCAAGCTATTGACCTTACTACTCTACAGCCTGCGTACGTCGCCAAGGTCAACACAATCTAACAGAGTCTTGTGTCTCTAGAAGGTTATTTGAAGCTATGAACTCAGCGAGAGATCTTATTTCGGCTCCTAGAAAGCACGATGTAACTTGGTCAACTTTCCTGCCGAGCAGCTGCATCCCGAGACACCATCCAGCACGAGCATCAGCCGGGCAGGGCTGAGATTCCACGCAGGGCAAGCGTGGCCCCTTGCATAAGATACTGGACCCTGTCAGCTCGGAAGAGGGATTGCGCAGCCGGAATCTGCCCTGAAGACGCGCCGATGCAGCTGTCGGGGGCCGAAGGGACGTTGGCCCCCAATCCTCGGGGCCGTTTGAGAGACATTCTGCTGCACCGGATACAACCTCGACCACGCTCCAATTGCAGGCACTGTCTCGCGTTGTGCAACAGAGGTATAAAGACTGCAAGATCCGTCGCGGTTGAGATTGAATTCATCACACATTCACCTCATCTACCAGCCCCCAGCTTCACTGTCACTCTTTTACAGCTCCACTGCGTGGGTCGCCGTCACTCTTTTCATTCCACTCTTTCAACTATCTTTTCTATACTTTATTCCACTCCAACATGAAGCTCTCCATCGGAAGCATTCTCGCCGTCGCCCTGACCGTGGCCAGCTCCGTGACTGCTGCCCCCGCCGCAGTGGAGGAGCGAGCTCTGCAGGAGCGTGCGTCGAACATCATCATCGGCTACCGCACCGTGAGTAAGGTATGACGCTTCGAGGCTTATCCCCATCCCCACTTGTCAGTCATCATCGTATTCTGACAGCTCCCTAGGATCAAGCCGCCAAGTACAACAAAGCCGGCACCCTCACCTACGAGGGCAACCGCGCCAACATCCAACTCGGCGAGGGCACCTATCTGACCGCGAACCGCGGTGGATGGGCCGGTTCCGCCACCGACTGGTAAGCAATCCCTCCCCCTTGCCCTTCATGCTGCCAGCACTGATAGAGGAAAGGTACTGCGTCATCTACGCCGACAAGACCAAGTTCGCCGCGGCCACCAAAGCCTGGATCCCCAGGACATACGGCACTGACGGCGAGATCTGGTACAAGAAGGACAAGATCGACGCCTACATCAAGGCGGAGAAGAGCACCTGGACCCCGGCCGAGACTGTGCGCGTCTCCAAGATCGACGGCGACGACCACACCTACCAGCTCGTCGTGCCGCCCAAGCTCTCCGGCAGCAAGAGTCTGCTCGGGAAGTGGAGCAAGGGCCCGCTGGATATCTCCGTCACTTGTGCCGAGAAGAAGGAGAGCTTGCCGGATTCGACGGTGAACTATGCTACCTTCAACAACATCGTGGGGACGGCGCAGTAGGGGATGGCTTGGGGTGGTGTTGCTGCCACACTGTGGGGACGAACCAGGGGGTTGAGCTATCGAGAACTCAATGCTTCGTTGTGGTGGTCGTTGAGTAGATCCGTGGTATACTTGTGATAATGTAAGGAATATATGTCTAGAATGTCCACAAAGCGTGGTATTGAGTTATTTTTGTAGACGTTTGCTGAGTGCCGCCCAACAGCTGTCTCTGATATTCCCTATTATAGACCCAATTGTGTTTTGAGCTTGCTGGGATAATTATGACAAAAGGCTGGGACAGAAAATGGGTATGTGACTTCCAAGTTTAGATAGAGCCGGCTGATTCTTCTTTACAACCGTGCTGCAGGGTCTCTTTGGGTCGATGAGACCAATTTACCCAACCAGAACTGAACTCCACGGCTAGATTCCATGCAACGCGTATTTTGCAACAAAGAGTGCACCTAGCCTGAAAACCTGCCCGTATTCGTGGCTACAGCTCCTACTACACTCGCGGCTTTGCCGAGCCCACGACTGCGGTGACCTCTCCGAATGCACGGTGGGTGCCCACGTGTAGAACGTACGAGTTTATTGTGGACCTGCATGTAGAGTCGATGCTGTGAGAGAAAGCCAGTGCCGAATGCGACTTGTCGTGCGTCCATTTGAATAAATGGCCAAAAGGACGGAATGACAAGCCTCTGGAAGGTACGTCCCCTCCCAAAATCAAGAGGTGAACCATCGCTCCAATCTTTTCGCCAGCGTCACACACTTGTTATCTACATAAATAGTGTAGTAATGGGACGCGAGAACAACCACCGCCCCCAAGATAATTCCAGACCCCCACCAAGCCACATGGAACGCGAACGGATCATCTCGCAGGGCCTCCGCACTAGTCAGGTACGGGTTCCCGCTCGCCAGCAGATACACAAAATCTCGCAGGGGATTGCGCCACAGCTGGTAAATGGTCTCGTGGAGCAGGTACAGCGAGAACGAGATCTTGCCAAGATACTGCACGGGCCGGGTGTTGAGGGGCCTTTGCAGCCACGGGGACTGGGCGATCGCATAGACCAAACACGCGGCGCCCACGGACTTCCAGCACCAATGGTAGATCTCCCACCGGTCCTTCCACTTGGCAGGCTGGAGGGCAGCGAGGAACTGGTAGCCCCGGGGCAGCTGGCCGTCGCTGCCGAGGCAGAGGAGATAGTATCCGACCACGAAGGTGAGGAAGGTGATCATCCGGGAAAGAGTGAAGAGCTTTCGTAGCGAGGACCGGAACCTGCATTGCGCGGTAGAACAGGACGGCCGGGACAGTTTCTCCTCGTCGTCGAGGTCGTCATCTGCCATCGCGCTCGCCACAGAGGTAGTGTTGATCGCCCGCTCCGCCAGCCACAGGCCCCAGATGAATCCGAAAATGTCCCAGTTGCCAGCCCATAGGAAGAATCCCGCCAGGAGTGGCAGAGCCCAGAGTCGGAGCTTGGGACGCCATGCCGACAATCCGACAGTCAGTAGATACACCACGTTGGATCCGCGGAATTCTAGAGGCATAGTCCATAGCTGGCCGTTCAGACCGCCGCGATACTCGAAGGCGATGACATTGATGCTATCGGCCATGTAGCCACACAACCACTTGATGTGGTCCCACGGGCTGGTCCAGGGTTGAAGTCCATCGAGAAACCCCTCGTCGAAGGTCCAGTGGTACAAATCGAAGAAGAATAAGATCTGGCTCAGGGTGGCCAGGACAACCACTGGCAGATAAATGCGAAAGAGGCGCCGCACGATGGCGGAGGTCACTCGCGGCAGAAACTGCGGGCTGTGGCGGGCTTTGAGCAGACTGACGGAGATGGCAAAGCCGGAGATCACCATGAACAGAGTCACCATCGAATGGGCGGAGAAAAGAATGCGGATGGGAGGAAGCTGCACCAAGTGCCGATTGGCCTCGGGGGGTTCAGCCCAGAAGGAGACGAAAGGGTGCCAGACATCACTCATAAAGTAGTGGTCAAAGGCCACAATCGCCGCGGCGATGCCGCGGAGGCCATCCAGCCACTGGATGCGGTCATGGGCAGTCATTCTATGCAGGCAAAGTTCGCGCCGGACATTGTCAACCGATGGATTGTGTCACTGTCGCAGAGGCATGGATGAATCTTCAGCGGCTGAGCCCCTTTTTAATGGGGGTGGTTCAAAAGCAAGCACCATCTCGTATTGAGGCTCGGCAAGACCCTGAACATGGAGTCAGCCTCACCAATTATGGACACGAGGGAACCTGGGAGTGCACTAGTCTGCAAATGAGAGAGCCGTCAGTGGCTGGAAATTTAGGCAAGCAGGCACCAAAACTGCTTTAATTAGAGTCTGCAAATTGCAGCCATGGATTTGGGCAGTGCACCGGCCCACGTCCAGACCCCTTGCCCCACCGACAGGGTGGGCTGTAGTCATGGAGGGATGATTCTATTGCAAATCATGAAAGGAATGAAAAGACTATCTCGACAAGCGACCCATTGTGCATAGAGAGAATATATATCTCGATAGGTACTGTACACAATGCAGCTGAGGTTGTTCATTCTCCACGACAAGATCCAAAGAGAAAGAGTCGGAGGCATTGGATGTTTGCAACATTTGCTCAGCCTGACTGACTCGGATTCGGACTTTCTCCGATCCGATCCGCTCCGCTCCGACCCGACTGACTACCAAAACAACAAACACAGCAAACACAGCAAACAGTGAATCAGTCGGCATTCCACAGCGGAATGACGGCAAAGCCGGAGACTCCATCCTCAAAGGTGAGGCAAGTGTCGACATTCTCCGGCGTGAACGTGCCCACTGCCTCCCCGCTGCACGTGCTGTCGTGGTACGCCACAATCTTCCACCCCAGGTTGTTGACCGTCGTCGCCGCGTACCAGTAGTACTCCACCCCCAGGTTGAGATAGTAGCAGTCCTGCGGATCGTTGAGAGTCAGATACCCCCCGATCGTCGAGCAGTTGTTGTTCAGGCTGGAGACCTGCAGCTGCACCTCAAAGTCGGAGGGGATCGGCCAGGACGAGTCAGCCGGGATGGAGGTCACGCTGCCGGTCAGGTTGGAGAGCAGATGTCCATCGTAGTTGGCGATGTGCTCCTCTGCGGCACTATCAGCACGGAGCACTCCTCGGCTGGGGAAGATCTCTTACCCAGGTTCAAGGTCGTGTTCTTGCTGTTCGCCGCGTAGGTGGACTTGCAGTAGCATTGCAGAGTCGCTCCCTCATTGAGCAGGATGCATTCGCTGCAGGACTGCGAATACGCACCGCTACGGGACTCAATACTCGGCGTCGACGCATGGGGCAGGACGAGGAACTTACTCGGTTTTCCACTGATAGCAGTAGGTCAGCACAAGCCCTGACGACCAGAACAACCGCAAGAAGAGGAGGAACATACCGCTAGCGTGGCTTCGCTGTTGGTGATCTTGTTGGGGAGGTAGACACTACTGGTGATAGTTCCACTCCCGTCGCTGGTCGGACAAGTGCCCACCAGCCAATTTTCCAGGAGATAGATATCGGTGCAATCGTCCGCAAAGCCCTGGCTATGCACCGAGGTGCACAAGCCAGCAATCAGGAGAATGGCCGTGGTGAGTTGCATCCTGAACCGCGAGGAATGCTCCAGCGTCTTGTCGACTGCTCATTCATCGCGTTGAACCATCTTTATATACAGCAACATGAGGCTGATACTGTAGGCCCGACATGGTCTCCGCGCATTATTAACTGGGACCTGAATTTGTCAGGAACTACAAATCCCTCTCTCGAAGGTCCGACGATCCTGCAGGACTTGGGATGGCTCGAAACGGGCGTCGCTCCGGAATTTGGTCAAGAAACAGATTAGGGTCCATTTAGTGCTTATCTCAGCCCGCACCACAGGGTGCATTCGAGGACGACTCGGACGGAGCAGGAACAGCAGGATAAGCAAACACCGATGGAACTGCCTCGTATTCAAGGCTTGAATTGGCTACGTACTGCCATGAAGAATGAGTTTTGAGCTTGTCAGGGAGAGAAACAGCTGCTTATACTGACGTCAGAATGAGCTTCTTTTACACCTCAGCGGCGCAACCGCATTCAACGGCCCTGAAAGTGAATAGGTACAAACGTTATCCTACAGACCGCGTCAGCTCCCCGTCCCGCGGAACCCATGAGCATCAGCAGCATTCTGCAGGAGCGAACGGTGGGGCGCACTTGAAAAACTCCGGACTCCGGCGCTCGCACACCTTCAGGCTGGGCTCAGGAACCACGATGCGAGGGCCCGAGCTGACGGTTGTCATCCTCCGAAGGATGTGAGAGATATATGCCGTTCGGACATTTACGGTGGTGGCTCATGGGCTTTCTCCGCCATTCACTGTGCATTGAAATTGCAGCACAACGGTGACAAGAAGGCTGGGAAGCGGGGTTCGGAGGCGCTAATAGGACCAACATGTCACGGAGAATAGTCCGGCTTATGGCCGACTCTGCCCCGGGGCCTACTTTCCCGTTGCGCTGGGTACTCGATTGCTGATGTAAATTCTTCAAGCTACATGATAGTACATTCAACGCTCAATTCTGATCGTGATCGTTGCAGTCATCATCGTGTCTGCTCTGTCACCCCAGACCTCTCTGCGGCCCCCACGCGCCGCACAAAATCCCCCGCTTGTCGAGCACAAGCCTCTGCCTCCTGATGGAACCTCATAATCCAGCCAATCATGAGGACGTCGTGAGGCACCTTCTCTTCCACCACCAGCTCAATCTGTGATTCATTGCCGGCTAATTCCTGGAACCGTCGGACCAGCTCCCGATGATCCGGGAATAGAACCTCACGACCTCCCGTGATGATCAACACGGGCGAGGGGAGTATGAACGGATGGTGGATGGGTGCCACGTACCGCTCCACTGTCTCTGTGATGGCCAGGTCGCGCAGGAACTGCCGGGCGCCCCAGGTGGGAAAGGAGCCTGGGATGTACTCGGTGCCGTAGTTCTCGCTTTGGGTCCAACTGTCCGGGTCCACTGCGGCGGGGACATCGCACCATGGCGACCAGAGCCAGCTGCACTGTGGAGGTGGGAGTCGGGACGGGTCGTCGTACTCGACGATGTAGCGCAGCAGGGCCAGCGCAAGATGTCCCCCTGAGCTATCGCCGGATAGCACGATGCGGGATGGAGGGATCTGTAGGGTGTGAATGAGGTAGACATACGCAGCGAGGGTATCCTGTAGCTGGGCCGGGAATCGGCCATTCGGGTAGCAGGCGAGTCGGTATTGTAAGCACAAGATGTGACTGGCCGGTGTGTGGGTGAGAAGTGTCTTCGCGAGGAAGTTGCAGGAGGAGGTGCGTCCATCACCCAGCACGTACGAGCCGCCGTGAAGATGAAGCACGACGTATTGCCCATCAGGAATGGAGGTGGCGCCACTGCAAGGTTCTGGAAACCACGTGGCCCCGACGGCCTCCGGCTTGACTTCTTGATCCACTGCAACGCCTGTGTAAAAGTGCGTGTTGGCGGGATCGATCACCACAAATCGGTCCCCCTCATGGTGTGGCTTCAGCGAAATGGGCCATTTGAAGTGACAGGCCGTGTAGGTCCGAAGGAAGAGTTTTAAGAATGAGCCAGCCAGACCTTGGCGGGCGGACCAGTTGGGATCATGTCGAATTCTGTGAGTTGTTCATCAGTAACACGCGCCAAGACGGAGGACGGAGATGCTCAGGGAGGTGATCAAGGACAGGCACCGACCGGGAGGAAGCCATGGATGATGAAGGCAGTTATTCAGGGACGGAAGCGATGGGCAAATAAAGCCATGGCGATCGCAGCCAAGCTTTAAAGCCAAGAAAGACTTGGTTCAGCCCTACGGGGAGGGGGTTTTTGAAAATACATCACTATGATGTCGTCATGGTGCCCATTCACCGCAGGCAACATCATTTCTCTTTGCGGTTAGTGTCTTGCCTACGTATCCTCCTGCTCATTCCTTGAAACAGGGTGAGGTGCTCGTTTAGTCTCCCAAAAATGGGGTATCGGCCAGATTTTGCCAGAACCTAAGGTCCAAGTCCCACGAGAGCTGGCTTTGAAATTCTTCCCAGTCGGCGAGGGTCGTGGTGCGGGGAGACGGCGCTCCCGGTCCCCGCAGTGCATCCGCTGTAATTGAATCCAGCATGTTGTGGATCGTGGACAATGCCCTGGAAATCAGATCGTAATTAGGGTCTTGCAGTTGCACCACTGATCCACCTGACAGCTCCGCAGCCAAAACAGTCAGGTTCTGGATCGCCCGTGGATGAGGGGCCGGGACCGGAGCGGACGAACAACGTTGGTTCAACACGGCTAAGAGAATGATGCCCGCGGCAGGAAGGCCATAATGCACGATCTGACAGGCCTGAATCAGTTTATGTTCTACTCGACGCTGCTCATCGATCCGCCTCATACCTTCCACAGCAGAGTTGTGCCCGAATTTGTGAGCTGGTCGCGCAGGATTATTAACGCGACAACAGTGGCCAAAATTTGCTCGGCGAGGGTTACAAGCTCCCGACTGGGGGTGGCAGGAGAGGGTAGGACCACAAGACGAAGCAGAAACAGGACATGCAAGTGATTGAGCTGGACGCTGGCGAGAGAGTCCCTTTCAACACCGTCTTTTGTGGTCTCCTTCAGGCTTCCCTCCAACCGGAACTGTCGCGGGTGCTCATCTCACAATCTCCCAGCTTGTGCTTGTAGAATACCAGCAAGATTAGTAAGGCTCTTTTACGCTTCATGCCGATGAACGGAGATACCGGACTTGCTGCTGGAACTCGTCGCTCTTCTTGTCGCGTTGCAGGTATAAGATATCTTCCTTGAGGCTTGCACACAACGCAGACCAGCGTGACTCAGCCACATAAGAGGGACAGCTGCTGGGCTCCGATCGGGAGTGATGTCACTTGGGTCTGAAGACAGATCCCAGTGGCTGGTCCCCGCAGGAGCCGAAGGGATGTGAAAGTCGCCGAAATGGCGTGGCATCCGCGGAGGCCGACCGAGGAAAATGGCCATGTTCTTATCGGCGGAGAAGATTCGCATGCAGTTCGACGCAGCTCTTGGAGAAAAACAGGGGCATTCCGCTACAGACCGTTGGTCTGATGAATTGAGAGCAAATATTGACGCAATACCATCCCCAAGTCGTCGCCAATACTGATAGCCTGGGTCCTGTCAGTGCAAAGGAACAGGTATTGCCCGGATGGGGAGCTGTACTGACTCTGATCGCCTGCCATGTACGAACGAACGATGAGGTTCTCGACTGAAGTACTAGCTGCAGGTCATTGAGCTGGTCCAACGACAAGGCTATCTCGAGAGCACAGTTTGCGACACGGCAGCATCGCTTTCGAAGATCATATATGCCATTGTTCTTTGAGTACAGCACCTACTCTGATTCTTTACAGAACACGTGGAGATGATGCATCGACCGCGGTACTCCGACTGGGTCGTGTGTCTTTCGTGTGGCTCGACGTCTGCCTTGGACATCGCCTATCGGATCTTCTGTAACCGAGGAAATACTGTTCTCACTGAGTGCTACACCTACCCTGGCGCTGTGGAAGGAGCAGGTCTGCAGGGCACCCGAGTGCAGGCAGTGGCCGTGGATGCAGAAGGACTGCGCCCGGATGTCTTGGACGAGATATTACAAAACTGGGACACCTCGGCTTCTTCCAAGCCCCGTGTCTTGTATACGATCCCCACTGGGCAAAAACCGACCGGGGTTACTCAGGGTCTGGCTTGACGGGAACAGATCTATCGAATTGCGGAAACGCACGACCTGATTATCATCGAAGATGACCCATATTACTCTCGGCGTCTGGGCATGCAGTTTGACGACGAGCTCAATGGGCAGGGTAATGGAGGTGATAGCGTGCTCACCGCCATCGACAGGTTTCAGGCGAAAGCAGTCCCATCCTCTCTCTCGATCGATCGATCTGGTCGCGTTGTCTGCCTAGATTCAACATCCAAGATCCCGGCCCCTGGTCTTCGTGCTGGGGAGGTGACTACCTCATCGCAGGTCATTCGCAAATTCGTGGCATACCAGGAGGTCTCGACGCTGGGGATCGATGGGCCGATCCAGCTCATGCTTTGGCAGTTGCTCGATAAGACGTGGGGTCACGAAGGCTTTTTGTTGTGGTTGTCGAATCTCTCACGGCAGTACCAGTTACGTCGCGATATTCTGTTGCGGGCTTGTGAAAAGTATCTCCCTCGCGGATTTGGGTCCTGGAATTGTCCCCAGTATGGGATGTTTCTCTGGCTGCAGCTCGATCATCGCCAGCATCCTCTGCTTCGCTACCAGACGACAACTGACTTCAGTGTGGAGGCTTTTCTGGCTGAGATGGAGATTTGGATCGTGTCGAGGGCTCTGGAGCATGGAGTGCAGGTCACGAAAGGGTCATTGTTCTCTCCTAGCCCGAAGCGCCAGGGTATGCTCTGCATCCGATTGACGTCTGCGGCTGCACTGGCGAAGGATTTGAGCGCAGGTGTCAAGCTTTTGTCAGATGTATTGCGGGAGGAGTTTGCCTTAGAAGCCCATATGGTGTAGCAATAACGTGGAACCGGCCTGGGTCCTTCATTTTACCTCTATTCGATGAAAGAATGCTAGGTATGTTTGGCACTTGACCGAATTGGAACATGGAAATTCTATTCTATCGATTGGGGACGGGCTGCTTGTTTATAAGTTATATATGGCTGGTGCACGAATATGAGCATTAGGGTGGATCACGATTTGCGAAGACCAAGGCAAAGCTGGGTCGCTTACACTATACCGTCCCTTCATTCTGATTCAACCACTCGCTCAACTTCTGCGCGGCGTTGAATCGATGAGACAGTCCATTCTATGTACTGTGTGAGCAAGACGGTGCCATCATGCGACGTGCTAGTTGTTCTTACCTTTTTGTCCACATCCATCTCGGCCAATGTCTCCCCGTCATGTTCGAAGATGGGTTCCCACCCTGGATCGCTGTTAGTGACCGGGACATGCCAATTGAAGACCAAGCCTACCAAATGAGGAGGCCCCCCTCGCGGGAACTATCTTGCCCTGGTCGAGATGAGTGAATTGCCAAGCGATATGATCCCAGGGTAGTAGTGCAGTACTCACCAATAGCCTCCCCTGGAAGAGGATTGGCTCCGCCCCTGGTCCTGGAGAATAGCCTATGGTACAAACGGCCTCTGCGGTCTTATCCTCAAAAGCAGCAAGCATCTTGTAGAGACCCTCGTTGCCGACGCTCTCCACAAAAGCTTTGCTGTATCAGTCGCAACTCACCCATCAGTCAGCCTTTCCTACTCAAGCACAACAGAAATACAGGGCGGACAAACACATAAGGCCCCGGCAGACGGTTCAGAGCATGCATTTCCAGCGCAGAGTCCTCGACTAGGACCGGACCAGCGATCTATTGAATGGGGTCAGTGTGCGCCAGTCAAAGTTTGACCACTTCGGGGTACCTTCTCGGCGGCCACACGGCATTTTTCCCGGGTGATCTCTTCCACGGTGCCTTGAATCTCGGGCAGATCGAGGTCGACTGAATTCAAGGTGACTGAGCTGCCTAAGATTGCATTGAGCTCAGAAATCTTGTGTCTATTCCCGGTGACCAGGATGAGATTTAGCATGATGCCTATTTGGTGACTGTCTGGTAATGACGATAAAGTAAATCAGCACTGACGGAGTAAACAAAGTCAACCAAGTCAATATCCACGAAAAGAAGCAGAAATGACTCACACTTGCCGCCCTTCACCGCCCGGTGTAAGAGAAGAGCCAAAAGACCTGAACACCCTGGTAATACTACTTTATACCCTCAAACAGAGTCGGTGATAATGCCATAGCTATAAGCATAGAGGAAGACATGCCTCAAATGACTGTCTGTCTCTACGAGTCACAGAATTACTACCCTTGCT
Source organism: Aspergillus aculeatinus CBS 121060 (assembly GCF_003184765.1). Classification (NCBI taxonomy): domain Eukaryota; kingdom Fungi; phylum Ascomycota; class Eurotiomycetes; order Eurotiales; family Aspergillaceae; genus Aspergillus; species Aspergillus aculeatinus. The sequence goes on from NW_020291492.1 coordinate 469,031, forward strand.
CAGTCACATTTGTCGGGGAGCGGCCACGTGACTTTCAACACGTCTTCATCTTGACCTCCTAAAACACAACAGATTTTATAGTTGAGACATTGAACAGGGAGTGACATGCCGGAAAGCACCTGGGGTTGATCAACGCAACCTGGGGTTTCAGCGGCCTCGATGCAGCTGTCAGGCAGGAGAGGATGGTGCCGATTCCACTCATGGGAGTAATTGCCATCAGATTTGTCGGCCTCACTGTTCACCTGCTCGCTACCACTGGTACCACTCCCTAATCCTGGACAGCTGCCATCGGATGCATCCACCTTGCCTCGCAGTGGGCTTTCAACTCAATGGTGACGGGATGCATTGTCCTCCCGTACCTGTCCCATGTGCTGCCGGTTATGGGGCTTCTGCTTCGTGGCCGTAACAACAGTCCACATGGCCCGTTCTGGCTTGGGAGGCTGGGCCTGTTGGCCAACTGAGCTTGGCTGAGATGGATTCTCTTTACCTGGGTCTTCTACTCATTTCCTGCGCAAATGGCTGCTACCACTGGAAGTAAGTGCGACTGCTGTATCTGTTTGTTGACGACAGGATGGCTGACTCTGAGCAGATATGAATTACATCTGCGTGATATATGCCTTCATTGGTTGCATCATCGTCGCGGACTGGTTTGCTCGAGCACGCAAGGTATATTTGTCTCACATTGCGACGACTGACGGGCAGGAGATCTGAGTTCGATGAGGGATTAGAAAGTTGGTCAGACTGAGCATGCCCGGGTCTTTAGGTCTGGAGGGATTGTTGAAGTGGTCCCTGATCCAGAGACAATTTTAGCGGCTCTGATCCGACCTCTGTAGCTCAACCCCAATCTCGAGACAGAGCTCGAGACAGAGTGGGATGAACCAGGAACGGGAGGGCAAATGGTGTTCAATCACAATTCCCATAAATTGATGTACGTATGCGTTGGAAAACCACTGCTCGATGCGACAAGAAGCGGATTTTCCATACCAAACTTGCTTCCTGGGAACGCTTCGTAAGTACGTGCATTCACTGTGGATACGCGAGTGACGAACCCTTGCCCTACAAGATTGTCTTGTTCCTGATCAAATGTGGCCAGTTGCCACTGGTCGCTGTTCAAGCACGCCCGCTATTTTGCCAATCGTCAAACCAAGGTAATCGAGGATGACAAGGCGGTGGAGGTGGTGCTTCGTCTGGAGGAGACAATTAGTATGCCCTCAGAAGAGACGAAGAACCTCCCTGGGCTGGGGAGAAGTTTCTCAGTCACGAAGATACGAGCTCGGCGGCCGACGAATGCCTCGCAGCAGCCATCCGTCAGCATCCGGGCGTCTGTGGTCGGTGTGGACGGTAATTGGGTTTAAAATGGTAGGGGTAGAGTCTTCAATCACTGCTCGCGCTTTCGCTAGCCTGTTAGAACTCTTAATGACATCCAATATGATGATTGTCCAAACACCCTGTCCGAAAGACCGGTCCCTGCAGATCCCACTCAACCACAATCAACCTCCTAGATGAAGCGCCCAATTACCTCAGTCTAATGGTACATCTCGTTCTCGCCCATCACAACCGCGTCCTCAGCCTGCATCCATGCGGCCGCCCTGTACTCCTCATCCGACCCATCGTCCTCATAAGTCTTGGCCGCCACCAGCACCAGGGTTCCATTGTCGATCAGCGGTCCTAATCCCGCGGGAACATACCACTGCTCCCCACCACCGGGCTGACCAAACCACGGCAGCACCTCGCCATAAAAGGCCCAGAAGGGTCGCCGCACCTCATACTGCCAGTAGTTGTACAGCGTACTATCGTTGAAAATGTTCAAATTGCTAGGCGGGATCGAGCGTTGCGCAAAGGAGGTCTCGGGCGTAGCCAGGTACCCGCCGCGTGGGGACCCGAAACGGTCGACTCGCGTGCCCACCTCCAGCGTGACATTCTCGGGGCACCCTTTGAACCCATCGTTCTGGGGGTAGTAATACTGCGTGTTGAGGTACGGCCCCGCGGTGAAGTTGGACCAGGTGCAGAGCCAGTCCCGCGGGCATTGGCTGTCCAGAGGTTTCCAGTCGATGAAGAAGTCGGTGAAGTTGCTGGCGGGCTCGAAGTTGGCGGGGCCCAACAAGCGGTTGTTGCAGATGCAGTACGAGCAGTAGTAGGATCCAGAGACGGGGTCCGTCGCGTTGGGGGTCACCCCGTCGCAGGGGTTTTGGCAGCTGGGCGGGTAGTTTTGGATCCCGTCTTTGTCGGGCGAGCCCCCGCGGGGTTCCAGCTGGATGTTGGGAGAAGAGGTCAGTTTGTTGGGGGCTGCCTGGGTGAGCAGGCCAAATAGAGGCAGTGCTAAGCAGAGAAGCTGGGGAAGGCTGGTGGGCTGGGATGCCATTTTCTGGTGTTCTGTCGGGTGGCTTCACTAGGGCTGATGGAAGGTCTGACTGGCGGTGGAAGAGAAACGAGCAGGCGACCACATTGATACCTTTATAGCGGTCTGCAGATGGTTGGAGACCGGGGTCTGTCAGGAGCATCTCCACAGCTAGAGCCATCCGGTATGTGGTTGCCCGTGACAGGAATTCGAGCGTGGAGCTGAGGAATGTTGTCCCTGCGGCCAGGGCGCATGAGCCAGACGAAGAAGTAGGCTAGATACGAGAGATGCGCCGAGCAATTCGAAGCTTCACACCCAATGGTGTCTCGTCTTGTTTGTCATGCCCAGGGATTGCAGGGGTACCTTTTCCTAAAGGGTTCCGGTACATTGCTTGGCTGCAGACCAGACCACTAGCTCTTTGTCTCGATACGCCAGAGATGCATCTTCGCTATTTTCGAATGCTGCAACAAATCTCGAGGGGGCTTTTACTCTAGTGGCAGCGGCCCATGGTAAGGTGGAACTGGCAAGAGGTGTCTGGCATGTCCAGGGGTGGAATGAGTGCTCATAGACGTACATTGTGCGAGGGTGGAGATGCTCGGGCAGTTGGTTAGACAGTCAATGATGTTTATGGAGAGCCATCTCTTGGACCCAGTATGAATCTAGATGGATGAGATTACTAGTAAGTAATTGGAGTAGACAAGAGCCAAGATCGGCATACGTTTTGGCCAAAGGTCAGTGGTGTTGCGTGCGGCAGAGCATGATTCTGGAATGATATATCCCGGCGTGTTGATAGGTAGGCTGAACATGGGCTGCCACAGTGCTTACAGCCATCAGGAACTGCAAAACGGAAGTTGTGTGTGAATCTAGACTGCATCGTCCGGCTAGAACAAAGAGACTTCGAGCATCACATTTCTCACAGTACAATGTAAGCCTACAGGGCTGATCCTGATCCTGATTTTGCGCCCGTGGACAGGGTCCTGAGGTGTCTTCAGGCACGCAGCCGCACGGGCCCAGCCGCTCGTATTCCCAAACAGGAATTGACGGAGCAGCCAATGATCAGCGAGGCTGGCGACACAGCCTCAGGCACGGACGGACACCGCCCCCATTGCGGCATCGTAGACTGGCCACTGGGCACTGCTGGGCAAGGCTGAATGCACTCCAGCTGAGGTATAGGTAGGTATAGCTATATAAATGTCTTGAGATGTACGGTCACTTCTGCGACAGCAAATGTATCCCATATCTCTCTCATAATGTCTCAACCGCGATCCCTCAATGTCGACTTTACCAGCTGGACCGGCAAGCACCTGGAAGTCACCGAAGGGCTTCCCAACCAGCCCACCCCAAGCACTCTCGTCTACGCCGCCGACCTCAACTTCCGCAAACCGCATATGATCTTCCAGGCCACCGGGAGCGCCAGACTGCCAGCCACGGTGAACTTCCACTCCTTCTCCCGCTCCATCGATGTCATCGTCAACGGCCATCAGATCGCCTTCAAGCCGCGCGGGGTGTTCAAGTACGAAGCTTCCTTCCAGTCACCGGCTCTCAACGGCCGAGTCCTCACCTGGAAGAACCCTAAATATATGAACCCGGCGTACTTGGAGTGCCGCGATGAGCACGGCACCGTGGTCGCCACCTTCATCCCGAATCGGGGCTGGACAATGACCAAGGCGGGTCGCCTCGAGCTCGACCCACGGTTACCGAGCGGTCCGGTCACCGATGAAGTTGTGGTCACCGGCCTGGCCCTGGCCTACTATATCATCGTCCAGACCATTGCTGCTAGAGGGTCGTAGGCTGCAGCGGGTTGCAACCATACCATCCATGCGCCCGGACGGCGCTTCCTCGCTTCTCATCCCAGACCGCCTACTTCTCTCGGTAGCATCCTCCATTTATGATCGATCATATGTCATGCGTGTCTGTTTTTGATGATACCTCTGTAATACTTCTTTGTTGATGGTGCAATGTGTTGGACGATGTGTGAGACTTGAAATTCAGCACGCCGCAGTACTCCCTCCCATCTACAAATATCAAGCTTTTGCCACGTATTGAAGCTCTCAGTTGTTTCCAACACACGGCCACTTCCCGAGCATACGTTGGTTAACTTATGGAAAGCGCAGTGGCAAAGCATCCGGAGGCGCTTGGGTCGAATCGAGGCTTACTGTGGCTGATGCGGGGTGGCACAAGCACCTGCAAGGCGGGCAGTTTACCCCTCCTTTCCAAAGCAACCTTCGTATATTACCACACGACCCATTGAATTTGGTAGTATAAATCGAAGTCAGGTGCTTAGGCATTACCAGAGTACCTGTCAAAACTGTTTCAATGGAGGTCATTGATTATTTTCAGTCCAACGAGTTCAGCGACCGTGTGAAGAGACTCCTGGACGAACGTCATGTGCCAGGCCTGGCCCTGGCTATTGTTCACCACGGCCGCATCGCTTCAGCAGGATACGGGAGTGCGTCCTTCAGTCCCCCACGGCCTTGCACACCAGACACCCTGTTCGATATTGCCTCCGCTTCCAAATCACTGACCGCGGCCTCCCTGGCCTTGTTGGTCGAGGATGATGAGCAATACCCGGAGGTGCAATACGACGCTTCCATGTCGGCTTTGTTGCCCGATGATTTTGTCCTACAAGATCCAGAATCCACCGCAGGGGTAACTGTAGATGATATCTTGAGTCATCGGACAGGCATGGCTCCGTGAGACTGATTCACCCAATACTGACGCACACCCGATAGTAGACTGACACCAATAGGCACGACTTCTCCTACTTGAGCCCGCGGGCGAGTGCCCCGGATACGGCGCGATCTGTCACCCGGAATCTACGACATCTGCCTCTCGCTGCCCCCATCCGATCCAAGTACATGTATTGCAACATGATGTATACCGTTGCGACGCATTTGGTCGAAGAGAGGACCGGATTATCCTTCGCCGATTTCCTGGAGGACCGCTTCTTCCGCCCGCTGGGCATGGCTTCCACCAATCTCCAGCCGCAACGAGCGCGCGATCGAGGACTGGGCGACCGTATCGCCACGGGCTACAGCTGGAAGAAAGAGCAGCGCGACTACCGTGGGTTTCAGACGCCAGATTGCCCCGAAGCTCAAGGAGCAGGCTCGATCATCACCAGCGTGAACGACTACATCCGCTGGGTCAAAGCCATGATGCATCGCGAAGGCCCGGTGACAGAGAGCCTCTACAAGGGACTTCTCAAGCCACGCTCCATTGAGGACCCGGGAGAGGAGGAGCTCGCGCCACAGACGTCCTTCACCCTCTACGCGGCGGGGTGGGAGATCTACCATTACCGGGGACACGCGGTGGTCTGTCATGACGGCGCAGTCGCCGGCTTTGGCAGCACTCACTTTTTCCTGCCTGAGTTCCAATTCGGAGCCGTGATCTTGGGAAACTCAGACACGGCAATCCCGGCGGTCGCCATTATGGCAAGAGAGTTGATTGATCTGGTTCTCCAAGTGCCTCATACCGAGCGCCCGGATTGGAATAGCATTGAGTGGACCAGCTGGGAAAAAGATGATAACCCGAGCGAGACGGAGCTGCGCCAAAGGCTGTGCCCGGATGTGCGCGAGCCTCAGCCTCAGCAGTTACCCCTGAGCGCCTACGTGGGCCGATATAAGAACTTGGGGTATCATGAACTGACGGTGGAGGCTACTAATGATCAGCTGTTTGTCGATGCGACCGATCGTTCCTTTGGGTTTGTACTGACCTTCGATCATGTCGGGGGACAGTCGAAGTACATCGCTCGCCTAGAAGATCATCTCGACGGATATGAGGCTTTAATTCCTGCTGAATTTGTTTTGGAGAACGGTAAAGCTGTCAAGCTTGGGTTGGGGCTGGAAGAAGAGATGGAGGATTTGGTGTGGTTTGCGAGGGTGAAGAAAGGTAGTGATGCCTGAGGCAAGAGGAGGTGATCCCTCAGGCATCCACTGGGCTGAACTTGAAGCCCGAGGCGAAAGGAAAGCAGATGCCTGAGGCCGACACGGGGCAGGTGTCAGAGGCGCAGACGGGTGGCAGTATTCATTCACTTGCCCGATATTGCATCAGCCTGGAATAGCCACTTTGGAGTCATGCTTCGATTCCCCACCGAACCCGTCATTCTTCATCACGTATACTTCGTTCCGTCATAATAGCATCACGATTGACATCTGTCCTGACACCCTCCGGAGGCGGGGCCTCTTCTGCCCCCCTACCTTGGTGGTCATTTGGATCCAAGAGGGTTCAGAACCTGCGACTAAACATGGATCGCAGGGCTGGACATGTCCCAGATAAAGTGTAAAAATAGTCTGTAGGTCAGGTGCTGTCTGCATTCACTGGAACCAGGCTAGAACTCTATGGCACCATCACCCAAATCTGCTGGTCATGAGTTCGCTTTCGCTGCTTCAATCCTCGTGACACGAAAGCGAGCTTCACATCCCCGAAAGCTCTGTCGTCAACCGCCTTCCTTCATCACATCTACGTCAAGTCAAACATATAAGAACTCGATGGCTCTGCTCATGCCATGGAAAACCATCAACATACAGTCGAACAGTGTTATCCGTGGCTCACGATGCCTCTCACGCAAGGAACATTCGACTTTCTCTTCCATCATGTCGTTCTACCCCCAAAGCTACCACAGGAGCATGACGAAGATGAAACAGAGAATGGAGTGCGTCAAGAGAGGAAACTGCACGAGTATGTTTTGGCAGTTCTCCAGGACTACATCTGCAAGAGCCCGTCGGAATTCAGAGTGGGGTTGAATCTCACTCAGGGGATGCTGCAGAATTGGCTAAAGATCCAGAAACCAGATGGACCCTGCGAAAAGGCTCTAGCGCAGAAGCTATCCGACCTTCGACTCGATGGTACAGTGACAAACTCATCGTGCAGGAGGTTGGCTAATGTGAGAACTAGGCGCCTTCGCTCTCTATATTCGCGCCCAAAATTGCGGGTGGATAGGATTCCATGATACAACGCAGAACAAAGTCATCTTCGATGCCTTTCAGGTATCACCGCGTGCGGAGGATGTGCTGTCCGCTCAAGGGAGCCTACTTCGTCGTTTTCCCGGACAGAGTGTGGCTATACCCAGCGACAGGCTGAGCGAGGCGACGTTCTGTTCCTGGCTGGCAAGGGACCTGACAAGGCTTTCCACTGAGGTTGTGGAGAGATGAGTCCAACTTCTACGAAGGCCGGTAGAACGCTGCCAGAGGAGAGAGATACTGCACATCCTGGTCCGGTTACCGAGTGTCCGATGACCCAACTTCTAGCTTTCGGCGAACGAAACAAGTGGCCGTCATTCGAGAAGCATATGCGTGATGAGGTCAACTGGAAGAGTAGCAAGCTCCCCTGGCGACGATCGCCGTATTGGTTTGTCATGCGCGTTGCCCTGCAGACGCTTCTTCGTCGCGCCTTCCCCGAGGACAAGGGGCAATTGCAATTCAAGAATTTCATGCTCTACCTGGTTGCAAGGCTCGGAATCCAGGCCACAAACATGCGTCCAACCGTCTCTGCCAATTATTTGGAGATAGTTCGCATGAAGATTGCTCGTCGGACATGTAAGTTGCAGAGAATCGCCTACGAGTTCGTTGCAAAGCAGGCTCACTCCACCGTGAGGGTAATCCTGAAAGCTCTGCAAGATATACAGGCCACTATCCGCAAGTCCGATCGAGTCGTTGTACCACAAGCATTTCAACACACCTCAAAAGACCTTCAAATGTCTCTCAAAAACTGTTCGGAGTATCCCCGAAATGCGATGACACGAGCGCCCAGCACAGTACAAACATCCCAGTTCAGTCGCACCTATCCCGCTTGAGACCCGCGTAACGCACATGGACTTCCTACTGTCCAGGAGGACAATCTGCTCACCATATTCGATTGCGAACGCTGGGTAGAAAATGAGCTAGGTGGCTGGACGAATATCTTGACACCATCAGAGAGTCTCAGCTGCGCCCTAGCCTCGCTGTTTGGAGACTATTATCGGCGTGCGCGTGCATTCTACGCTGACAATCCGGAAGCTGTGTCAATAATGGTACTGACCATGCTGGAACTGTGGATGGCGCTCGATCAAATGTGCGTCAGATTTTGCCCGCTTCTGGCAGACTACTCTCCAGAGATACCGCCGAATTTCCTCGAGCCACTGCTCTTACCACAACGTTCGCAAATGGAGAGGGCTTACAAAGTCGAGGACTACATTCGAAACAGACACAGAGATACAGGTCGATACCCTAGTATTCTCCAGGATCCGATGCCTCAATGCTTTGGGGCGCGCTACTGTGATGCTTCTCAAAAGCACCAGCAGCTGCGGTCACGGATCGAAGAGCACGCTCGACGTCAGGTCGAGAAAAAAAGGGAAGAATGGTCGGAAAGGTCGGCGAAACACAGCAATCTGCTTAGAGAAGCCCGGAGACTCGGGTGCGAATTTTATTGGTCCTACGATGGTTATCGAAGACACAGTATTGGTTGCAAAAAATGTTCGCTGGAAAGGCAAGCCGCTGGTATAACTATCAACATCCATGAATGGCCGCTTCCCGAGAATGAAACAACTGTGAAAGCTGTGGTCTTCGAGATAGACTGCCCTCGTTGGCTCGCCGCATGGCGTGACGTAACGTGGAAAATGACACAAGATCTTGGTAGATCCGGGTTCAGCGCAGGCGTAGGTGTGGAGGAAGATATTCTCCGATACAGCGAAACACGACCCTTTATCACAGACTTGGGTCAACGCCTGACCATGGGCTCTACTGCAAAGTCATTTCTACGCACACACTACAACGGGAGAAGCTTTCCCGCGAGATTTAACGAAGTAGCACTGCCAAACGGGCTTCGGTTCAAGCTGCTAGATAAAGGTTCGGGTATCTGGATCACCGACCAAACAGAGGCGTCTGCTGTGAAGCGTCTATGCACTTTGCGCTTGACAGAAGATGTCTATTCCAATCTTCAATATGCATTGGAATCGTCCAATCATTCCGAGAACAAGGTCTTGGCCGACCAACAGATATGTCACAGCGCCCTGAGCCTGCATGAATTTGTTGCCTTTGGTCGTCTCCGGGCAGGCGAGCGTGTGCAATGGTACAGTATAGTCCGTGAGCTTGCATCGTGTGATCTCTCCATGGATAGTCCGTCGGTTGGGCTTCTATTTCGTCAGGCAGCGTGGGAGCTGGGCACCTGGAGTGCAAGTACAGACTTGAGAGAGGCTCACCGAGTCTTCAGTGACCGAGACTTCAGGAATCGACTGTTGGAGACTCTAGGACAACAGCTTTGATCGATTGAAGGGAATTGGAACAAGTAAAACCATCTCCAGACCTTGGTCATACTTGCGCTTCGAGCGCTAAGCCTCTCTGCTGAGGGTCAAACATTGGATCAGGCGGCCAGCTTCTTACGTGGTTGCCGAAAGGTTGCGATAACATAGGCTGAAGATCTCAACGCAAGCCTGGATCTTCAAACTGGCTCCGGGATCCACACGCATCAGTCATTACTCAGCCAAATTGGACAAGTTTGCCAGCTGACCTACGCTTTGAAGCCACGACACCTGTGCTTCGTGCTGCAAACCGCAGAGGATATTTTCTATCTCACTCGCTCCTGCATTCTCGTGTTTGACAACACACCTTCAGGCGAAAGAAGTAAGTCTCAGGCGTGGATTCAGACAATGCGAACCCTCTATGAGGCTGAGGAGCGCAGCCGTACTTTGATCACCCAGGACCCTTCGGGTCTCACCAGTGCAATTCACAAAAGCGTGCCGACGATCACAATTACCGGCCCTTGGACGTTCGGTCTGGGAAGCTCAACAAGATGGGCTGTGAACTATACCTGCATCGATGGAGAGCAAAAGCAGCACCAGGTGCATTATGATCTCCTAACCGGAGAGCTCTTGGTTGACAACAGCCCACCTGGTCGTCTTCCAGACGAGTACAGTAACACCTCGTTGTATAGACACATCTTCGGATCGGTGAGTACCGAGAATGAAACTTGACTAGTTGCTGCTTGAAACGACAGTGAACTGAAGACCCAATTTAGCGAGTCCTAAAAGTCCTTCCATCCAGTCTGGTTGGCTTCAGGTTCATGTCGGTCCGCAAATTCGGTGACTTTCAGGTAAGCTTTCAACATGCAACCACGAATCATAGCTTACGAAGTCTCTGAGGTTCACTTCATGATTGAAGCCGGAGAGCTCATTATTCAGGCTGGGCATGGAGGGGCTCTTTATCGCCTGATCCCCCCCGGAAACCTGCGCCGCCACCGTCGTTACATTATGCGTCCCGTGACCGGGGAAGCGGAAGTGATCGAAGCGGTCGTGTGTATGAAGTCGCTTCTCTGGTTCGAGACTGGTCGTCGCATGGCCTTCACTGCCCGGACCTTTACTCAACGGTGTCCGGCTGGGGCCATGTCCAGATCGGGCCTCTCCCTCTCAAGGACTATACATGTACTCAGCTTCTGCAGTTGTCGTTTCCAGATACATGGGGTGCAATCTATGAGTACTGTCGCTCGACAAATAAGGAAAACGACGCCTATAATCTGATGTCGTTATTTTCCATGATTGCCTTTCAGAAGACGCCCCAACTAACAAACATCATCCCATTGCTTGCGATCGCCTTCTCCAACCGATTCTCCGATATCGCAGCACCGATCTTTCCTGCAGATGAATCCGATAAGCTTCCTCTAGGACGCGGTGAAAACTTCCTTGCACGGGGGATAAAGCTTGTACTCAGAGAGAATTGCGAATCATTCGAAGCGCCCGAGCGGAGGTGGCGAGATTCGTGGGCAGAAGTTGACAGGGAAAGAACCCAATTACAAGGAGATAGACCATGGGGTCCAAGAATGCTTGCAGAAAGTAGAGGATCAGTGGCCATGCGATAGACCGAAATTGCCTTGGGTAGCACACATGGATCATTCACTCGCCTCTGCAGCGTGTGCCCGTCTCTGCAGAACGTGGAACCACAATCGCATCTTTCTCAACTTTCTTCGCCGAGTTCAAGATTGACTCAACTCCCACGGCGGAGTCGCAAGAGCTCCCTCGCAGCTGCCCTCGGAACCACCGCACCCTGTTTCTGCAACCAGCCCTGCATTCAGGCTTCCTTCGCTACTTGTTAGAGTACGATCCTGTTTGCCGCCCTCAGCACAATCATTGAGAGCATCTATCCAGTTCTCCAGACCACGGATAGATAATCATCACAGTGACAGTAGCACACTTGAGCTTCGCAATGTCATCGAGGAGCTACATGACTCTCAGAGCCACACTCGAAATGAAATGGGGGTGAGGTTACGTGAGAGCTTTGAAGCTATGGTGAAGCGAGAAACTGCCATCTTACCGGAGTCGCTACTGGTGTCAAGGGAGGTGCTGGATTCGCATCGGAGGGATTTGGTGCAACAGTGCGACGGTTGCTGGGCAGCAATCAAGGAGACACTGTCAACCACCAAAGACCTCTGTGAGGCCGTGGCACAATCTATTCTTTGACCAGCAGTCACACCCTTCACGATGCTTTCGCTTCTGGTAGTGAAGCACTGGAAGTCGGTGCCACAGTCATGGCAGAGCATCCTGCTTTGTCTTGCTCAAAGCATTGCCTCGCTTCAGCGATGTGAACGAATGTTGGTATGCTGGGATCATCATGATGTTGAAGGATTTTACAAAGAAGCTGAGGTGTCCCGATGTGAGAACTGGGACCCTGTAGCACATCCTGAATGGCTACTATTCGAACTCGAAAACCACATAACAATCCGAGGCCAACAAGCGGACATTGCCCAGCGCCTGACCCAACCTGATCCTCCGGGAAACGCGGTCATGCAGCTCAACATAGGAGAAGGGAAGACCACGGTCATTACACTAATGGCTGCGCTGTGTCTGGCAGATGGCTCAGAAATCCCTCGTATTATTGTTCCCAAGCCACTCTTGCGACAGAGCTGGAACCTGCCAACGCAGCAGTTGGGTGGAATCTTGGGTCGACCAGTCTACCAGATACCGTTCTTCCGTGAGACGTCTATCCATAAGGTAATGATCCGAAATCTGAGAACCATTTACGATGAGTGCAAACAGTCTCGGGGCATTCTACTCACCCTGTCCGAGCATATTTTGTTGTTTCGTCTGGTGGGCTTAGATCTAGTGAGCAGAGACTTGGCCTTGGCGCAAGAAGCCATTCAGCTTGAGGGATTTATCCAGCAGGCCTGCCGTAACGTTATCGACGAGAGTGATGAGATTCTGGATCCGAAGTTCCAACTAGTTTATACTATGGGAACTCAGCAGTGCCTTGACGGCAGTAGCAATAGGTGGCAGATGGCCCAGAGCTTACTCATACTGGTTGAGGATCAGGTGAGCGCACTGCACTCTCGAGCTCCGACCCTTTTAGACCTGGAGCGGTGCAGTGTCCGCTACCCGATAGTTCATTTTCTAAAACCGGGGACTGTCGAGATTGTCATTGAGTTGATATTGCAGACCCTGTTTAGAGATGGTCTTCCCGGCCTTCCTCTTCACTGTTGGCCGCAGGATATCTATGAGAGCGCATGCAGGTTTGTCTCTGCCACTTTAATAACTTCCCAAGACGAAAGGACTCTCCGAGGCATATTTAGGGAAGGTGTGATTATAAACAGGTTGCTTTTGCTACGCGGACTCCTAGCTTATAGTATTCTCCAGTTCGCTTTATCAGCGAAACGCTGGAACGTTGATTACGGTCTTTATTCCTCGAAATATATGATGGCTGTGCCTTTCAGAGCCAAGGGAGTGCCATCGGAATATGCTGAGTTTGGGCATCCAGATGTGGCCGTGACTTTGACGTGCCTGAGCTATTATTACTCTGGTCTCTCTATGAAACAAGTAAAACAGTACTTTCAGCTTCTGGTTAAGAAAAACGATCCTGGCGCCGAGTACTTAAAGTAGATAACCCGTGACGAGTCAGCCCTGCCCGAGGGTTTACGTTCGCTTACGGGGGTAAACTTGGATGATACTAAGACACTGCATAAGATCTTCTATTTGTATGTCCAGTATCAGAAGGTAATTCTTAACTTCTACTTGTCTCGGGTTGCCTTCCCCAAAGAAGCTAAGGAGTTCCTATTTAAACTCAGCACTTTAGCGCGGGATTTGTCCTCCAGGCCCCATCAACCACGAACCACAGGGTTCAGTGGAATAAATAAAAATCAAACACTGCTTCCTGCTTCAGCCCCTCAGCGTGATCTGCCGCATCTGCTACACATTAATGCCATGGTGCTTGAGATTCTCTTACGCCCGGAGAATCGGGAGTGTATTTAAGTGTAATCTCAGCATGGCCAGCAGTTGCGAGCAGAGGAGCTGATTTATCTTATTAGTAACCAGAAGCAGCCAATCCGTGTTATTATTGACGTGGGTACACAGATACTGGAGCTCACAAACGAAAGCGTTGCTAAGTAATAGCTTTCACAAACCTCAACAGATGATGCGGATGCAGCGATCTACTTTGATGACAATGACGAATCAGTTGTTATTAACCGGGAGGGGCATGTCGAGAGGCTTCTGTCATCGGCCTTTTATCAAAGGATGGAGCGGTGCCTGGTGTTCTTGGATCAATAGCATTCCCGAGGTGTTGACCTCAAGCTTCCATCGAATTACCGAGCTGCTGTCACTTTGGGTCCACGGTTGACCAATGCCCGACTGGTACAAGGTAAATAAAATGATCCACGTCTCATAGGCTACGTTACTTAGCTGGCCTTGTGTGACACATAGCATGTAACGGGATGCGCAAATTAGGGAATGGACAGTCGGTGGTGTTCATCATACCCCCGGAGGTCAGTCATAGTGTAGGCGCAGCAGGAAACCCAGTCAAGTCGGTGGATGTGATCCAATGGGCCCTCAACCAGACAGCTGATGCATTGGACACTCTGGGTCCCTTGTGGGCTTCACAAGGTCTACAATATCATGGGCGCGTCTCCGCTTGGGACAGACTTTCATCGGAAGGCCGGACGTTGCACGAAATGATTCAGGTCATTCAAGAGCCCGAGGCCCAAAGTTTGTCGGAACTATACGCTTCTTGGTGCACACCAAGACACAATAATCTGGTAGACTATCTTGATAAATCTGACCCTATGGTCCAGAGCCTACTGTTGCGCGTCGGCGAGGACCAACAGAAAGCCCTGCTACATGAGGAGCAGGAACGAGAGATTAGCCCTGAGGTTGAACGAGAACAGCAGGTCTTTCGTCCTCCCAAAGTACCACCCGCGTGTCATTATGTCCATCCCGACATTCGGTACTTCGTCACCCATGGAGCCTTCCCCGGCGGCCGTGTGTCTGAGGTCGAGCCCGCATTCCGCATTTTCCATCATACTTCAGCCGGACGTTTCAAGTTTCCTGGAGGTTTATGCCCATTACTTTATGCAACCAAGGATCATATTCGTACCGTCACACATATTGCCAACAACGTTGATGAGAACTTCCTCAAACATGCGCACTGGATTCTGTCAAACGCACACAACTCGAACTTGCTGATCTTGAGTCAGTATGAAGCAAATGAGCTTTTGGACGACATCCGTCGTTCTTGGAAGACGAAATTACACCTCTACGCCCCCCGGCGGTCGAAGACAATGCGAGCCTTTGAAGGATTGGACTTTCTTACCATAGGTGCCTGTTTTGTCAGCCATCGAAGCCATACAAATACATTACAAGATTTGGCACTTTTCGCCGGGAATTTGTATTTCGAGTCCTACCTGGCATACAAAACGTTCCGTGCTTTCTTGGGGCTAGTGACCGAACGGTCTCGCGATGTGCCAGCTAAGGAAGTGAGTGTTGAGGGCTTTGTCACCCCGCAAGCAAGAACGGAATGGCCGGTTGAATCGCCGTTTAAGTCCACGCCTTTGCCTTTCTTGGGCGCCGTGCTGGATATTCGAAGCAGGGGGCATGGGTATCTCCAGACGCATGTTGGGACAATACTGGAAGCCGTTCCGCTTGGGCCATCTTCTTTCGAAAACTCGCATGTTGACAGTGGTTCACAGCCTAAATTCTCTGTATCCTAGCTCCGAACATCATGCAACATTGCTTGAACCAGGACTTGTCCCATTGCTGTTCCTGCCCGAGTCATGATTGAAGGCGAGTCGCTTAGCTGAATGGCAGTAAAGAGGCAGAAGTGGGCATGTGATTGTTCCGACCGAAGATTGAAGAGGGCTGTCATTCGCTTTGAAAAATACATGCTGTCCTGATTAGGAAATACTCGGCTCAACCTTTTCATACTAGCCTTTAGTTTTAACTGAATTAAACTCGATGATCTCTTCTCCAAGCGGACCTTTTCGTGCTTATCCCATGGGGCATCCGAGCAAAGACTGACAGGGTTCTTCAGCGGGGGTCTGGGAGGCAGGGTGTCCAGGGAACAAGGCTTAATCGTCACCAAGGATGTGAGGGACAGCATAAGTAGAAGAAAGAGGCGGAGGACCGACGGAGCAACCGGGACAGAATTGGAGAGGAGCTCCGTCCCCGGAGGCGGAAGAGATCCTGGAGTATGTCGCTGAAGGAAAGAGAAGACAAGAGAAATTGGAATGTCTGAGATCGGATCGACAATTGGAAAGATACGTGAATTGTTTAAAAAATCGCGATGTTCATTGATGAACCGGCGCAAGTAAGTCCATCCTGAGTCTGGCTAAGCTTCGAACACCAGGATAGAGTTGGGAGAGCTCTCGCAGCCCTCTTGGAGCCACTCCTCGAGCATTAGCAATTGGGACCACAAGCTCTGCTGCGCATCCACGATTTGATTGTCAGCCTGGCCCACCATTAATCTGCCGAGAAACAGCTTCTCATGAAACAAGTCATCAGGGTCGCTCTGGTCATAGTAGACATGACTATTAGGGAGGACGAAGGGGGCTAGGGCAAAAGCTCCGGAGCCGCTGGGGACATCTTCTTCGGGATGATCATCCACCGGGGTTTCGTAGTAGAACCCGACTTTATGATTTCCCCAGAAAACCTTCGCACCATACGGCTCAGGGGGCGCCAATGGATCCTCACGCTTCTTTTTCCACGCTGCACGGGTCAGCTCCTGGGCGACTGCCTCCCAATCCTCGCCACAGGTCTCGGGTTTGAGAAAGATGAGTACCATCCGATCCGTCTCCAGCCCTACGCTGGCTACCCCAAGTTGTGTATCACTTAGTTGAGGCATCTCCACGAGTGTCTGGAAGTTTCGAATCTTTTGTGGATCTGAGATCAAAGTCTAGCTCTTAAGGTTCTATAAATGAAAGGGCTTGTTCCTCTGGAGCAGATGATGGCCTAACCGGGTGATTGGGGTAGTATTTATAGCCAAGCGCCAGGGTGCAGCATTTCGGGATCCAGAGAGACAAGAGACCTTGAAGCTCTCATTCTTTGTTATGGGTCAGCTCGGGAGGTAAGTGAAAGAATTATTTTACGTCCCATTAGAGGAGAATGGAATCTTGGAGCGCGTCCTCGTTCTCCCCAGCAACGAATTGAAAATACCCGAATTGAACAATATAATAGAAGAAAAACGCCAGAAAGAGGAAGAACAGCTACAGTCATCTTCGGAGAATAACGGCGTGGAACAAAGATCAGAAGATTGAATGATATTAAATCAAAAGACTAATCAACTGCAAGTCAGGGCTACTAGGTTTTCAAGGATGGTGTTTTGAGGTCAGGCGGATTGTTCCATCCTGTCTCTTGTAGGCCACCAGCCAGTCACTATCAAAGGGCTTGCACCCTACCAGGTCGTCAGATGCGACGATTTGCATCATGAACCGTGATTCAAGGTCCAAGTCCGACACTGGCACACAATGCGCACAATTATCGGTAGCATCGGTGGCATGCATCTTCCGGAGAAGGACGTTTTATGCTCGTAAGGGCCACAATTGGGGAACCGGTGAAAGCCCGAGCCATCAGTGCCTTTCAAAGGGAAAGGAGTCAGAGTCAAGTCGCCTGGGCCCCGAAATAGAAGCCGAGCTAGTTATCACACCGGACCATCGCTCCATAAGGCCCCAGATAAGTAGCCTCCGCAGATGACCTCGGCCGGCCAGTGCGATTTGCGTCGATGATAACTCGTTCGCGCTTCTTTTGCCAAGCAGCAGAGGTGATCTTCTGGCTGGTCATCTCCCAGTCTTGCCCACACGCCTGGGGTTTAGGCGGACGACGATAATCCGACCGAAGGTGTATTGGACCGCCCCGCATTGCATTGGATCGAAATAGGGCACCCCGTATGGTATATCTTTAGATTGGGTCAAGGCCTGGTTTGTGAGTTTACCCATTATGGCTGTGGTGTTTTGATGAGGGTTGATTCTAGACTGTACTCTAGGATGATGTTGTAGAGATGGCTTGATGGCTTGAAGCTAAATGTGTCCAGCACAAAGATGGTTGTAGTACTTATACCCAGCAGTGGAGGCTTATGGTGGTGGTCTTGAAAAATGAGAATACATGTAGAATGCACGTAGATAGTCCATGATACAATTACCTTTTCTTTGCGGCAGATTGGCTTTCAGGCTATCTCATAAAGGCAGGTACATGAGATACTCAAAGAACATGGCCATTCACAAAGTCAGTCTCGGATTCCAGCCAACTTCCTTCATTGATTATGCAGCAAAGGGTAACAGAAAGGAGCAAGTTGAATGAATGAAAGGTGCAGGCACAATAGGGTTGCACTGTACACACAAAGTAGCAGAGTCCAGAGTGTAATAAATGTGATCTGGACATGTGGATTTTAAAGATAAGAACATGCATCAGAGGTTCAGTATCATTGAAATAAGGTAGTGGATATTCTAATTAAGGGGTACCAGATTCTCCTATAAGGCTCTCGACTCCACAGTGATCCTTGTAGAAGACCTCGAATCCTAAGAAGGGCTTGTGGGTAAGCTCGAAGCAGTAAATATCGAAGATCTGCATCCCGGCCCGTCTCACCAACTCATGTTCTGGAGGGTTACCCTGGTTATCCGAGTACATCCTGCGAATGAAAGGGTAGTAGAACTCTGGCAAAGGGCTAGGTTTCGTAGGAGGATCGTCACAGATCCACCGAGTCAAGGTAGGCGCATCGGCCTCGGCTGAGTCCGAGGTCTCGATGTAGAACTGGGAGTCTTGGTCTTCACACTCGACAACTACCCCATATGGTCCAGTATAGCACTTGTCGGCTTTGCATTTCTGGCGCTTCCGCTTTATCGCAAGGCTGGCGAGACGCTCGCCGATGAGCTTCCAGTTGTCGCCAACTGTCCGAGGGTTGAGAACGAGCAGAATGATTCGACAATCTGCGTGATACTTGCCGCCACGACAGTCAGCCACGCCCCATTCTGTCTGATCAAAATCAGGTTTTGAATCCCTGGAGCGATGAAGCCGGTTGATATGGAAGCCAGGTTGAGAAGACATGATGGTGGTGGTGTCGCTGAACGTGTTGGTTCTGTGTTTGAGGGCGCTGTTGTGAAGGTGGATTGAGAGCTGAGAGTGTGAAGATAGTTGATTCAGACGGGGTATTCGACAGGATTATATACCCATCTATGGGACCTCTGGGACCTCTGTCGTTGACTCTATAGAGCTCTAAGGATTGCCTTGTGTTTAATCCGTTGAAAGCTTTTACAAATAGGGTCTTAAAGAAACGTCCTGAAAGAACTGTCAAAGAGCCGGGATGGACTAAGAATCGTGCGTCAATCGATGGATTCACCCAGCACACGACCTGCTTCCCTGACAGAAAGACAAGGGGAGTCCTCCAGTCCATGCTAGGGCTCTGCCAGACGCAGTGTGGTCGAACAATGGCCTCCCTCTTTGTTTGTAGCCCGCGAATCCCCGGTCGCGTGAAAGATATAAATCCACTGCTTTGTTCCAAGACAAACAAGGCATTGTTCTCCCATCTCCCTTACATCCACAAAGATGTCTTTCACTGTTCATCCTAGGCTTCTCCATCTGACTTCTCTTTCTCCCGAACAACGCAGAGAGCGGGAGAAGCCGGTGGTGATGGTGTCGCTAGAGGATGAAGCGTACCCCTTGGTCACCTGCGGACTATGTCGGGCTCACCACCACCCCAATCCGCGGGCACGATTCTGGCAGTGCTGGCAAAGGAGCTGCCAACGCACCTGGCATACCCAGTGCATTGGTCGGTTGATGGCAGAGCAGTCCCTCGCCTTCGGATGTCCGGCTTGTGGCTCGGGGTGGAAAATCGGCAGTCATCCCAGTGATCCCCTCGAAGCCGTCCACCACGGTCCGGCGCATCTTCACGACTATTGCTATCATCAGGAGACTACTGGAGTGTGGATTTGCATGTATGAAACTGGGGGAGTCGTTTGTAGGCGGCGGTTCTTCAGTGAGCGCACCCTCCGAATGCACCATCGGCTGGAGCATATGCTGCTCTTCCGAGTCAATCACTGATGCCTCCGTAGATGGCGTCCATGTGACCCGCATTTCCGTCGTTCTCACGGTGGCCCGTTAGAGATGCCCCCATGCGAATCTACATAAAAGGCTAATATAGAACAAAATGAAGCTTTCATTACACAACACAACCTTGCTAACCGAAGAAACCATGAAAATTTGCTAGCTAAGCCTGCGAGACGAGCGCAACCTTCCAGTTCTTCCAGAACTTGCTAGCGGAAGCAAACATGATGGCGATGACACCCATCACCTCGTCATCCTCGGCGCAGTCCGCCGTCACTCCGACATGACCGTGGCTGACGTGCGTTTCCTCCGCCTCCGAATCCTCCAAGTTGGACACGTACTCGGGAGGCGAGGGCAGCTCAACCTTGACCATCTTGGCCACGCTGGGAGTGCCCTTGGCATCCATGGCAAACAGCATGTACCATCCCGGCAGGATGACACCAGGATCCTCGGGAAGACGAGCGCTGTATTGCAGATGACCCACGCGCTTGAGGGTGTCGAGAGGAATGCGACGCTGGTCGGTGTTGACCGTGTGGGTGGTGGTTCCGACACGAACCAGGGAGGCGGTCTCGATGAAGTCGTCGGTCTTGAATCGGATCTGTTCGCCGACGGTGACGCGGTGTCCGTCGGAGATGCTGGTGATCTGCGGCCGACGAGCTGGGTTGCCGTTCTCGTCGAACAGGTAGGGAGGCGAGTAGATCTCGGCGTCGTAGTGGTTGGCCGTGCAGTTACCACACAGCCCACCGCCGCCGTTCAGAACCGTCGCGTCGGGCAGCAGCATGGAGATACTGTGATAGACGCGCTTGATGTTGTTGCGGGTCAACTCGTGGAAGGTGTCGGTGGCAGGGTCGTAGAGCTCCGGGGTGAAGTTGATGTCGCCCTCGTGGAAGGGCTTGCCCCAGCTCTGCCCTCCGGCAATGAAGACGGTGCCATCGGGCAAGACCACCGAGGTGTGGAAGACACGTTTGTAGTGCATGCCCCCTTCGCCGTCTCCCCTGGGACCCTTGCCCGCGACCACCACCTCCGGGTCCTTGTAGGCATCGCCCAGGGTGATGAGGTGGGCGTTCTTGGAGCCGTTGGAGCCGTCATAGTGACGTTGACCGCCGAAGGTCAGGATCTTTCCTCGCGTCGCATCGTACATGACGGCGCTGCCCGACATGGAGTCGTGGTCCTGGCCACGCTCACCGGCCTCTTCCCACGAGCCCCGGACGCGGCCCTTGCGATCCGTGTCGTCCACGTTGTACCAGTGCATCATCTTGCTGGGCCCCGCTTGGAAAACGCTAGCCTTCTTCCAGCCAAACAGCCAGCCGTGGTTGTCGGCACGCCAGGCTCCCAGACGATCATCGGTCATCATGGGCTCGACCTTGGCGTTGCTGCGCGTCTCCCAGTGCGCGTTGGGTCCGGGGTAGTAGACCTCGCCGTTCTTCTCGATCTTGTCGCCGCCACTCCAGGACCCTCCGATAACGAAGATGCGACCGTCGGACAGGGTGGTGGACGACTGGTAGCCACGGGGGGTCTGCATGGCAGGGCCCTTGTTCCAGGCGGTGCCATTGTACACGCTGGTGCGACCCGAGTCGGCGCCTCCGCTGACCACGATGTTGCCGTCGAGGTCCATCGAGGTGCCGGGGCAGAACATATCGTGCTTGGTCTCGAAGACTTCACTCTGCGTGATGATGCCGCTGCGGTTCATGGTGGTGGTCAGCGTCTTGCCCCCGGGGGAGGCGAAGAACTGATCGTCGGCCCAGGCTGACCACATGATGATATTCCCATGCTGCTCGACGGCGGACGAGACGGGGACAATGGGAAGATCCAGCGTGGGGCCCCAGACACCACCCGTGCTGGGGTCGGCCTCGGGGAAAGTGCCCTCGATGTAGGCGTAGACGGCCATGTTGGAGATGGAGATCTGTCCGTTTCTCGTCTGACTGCGGGGGTGCGACTCGGTCTCCGCCACCAGTTTGACAAAGCGAGCGGGGGTCGGGATAAAGGCGGACATCTTGGGGCTCTTGTTAGACCCCCAGGTGCCGTAGGCGACCTCGGTCCAGTTGTTCCCATCGGGCGACAGCAGGATGCGGTGCTCGCCAATCTGGCCCTCTTCGGCTTCCAGGCGAGGCAGCATGGTCACGCCCGAGACATAATGCTCCTTCCGCAGGTCAATGCGGATCCAGGAGGGCTCTTGCTCGTCGGGACTGCTGCTCCAGTAGCGGTCGGTGCGGTCGTCGATGGCATACTCGCAGTTGTGGGCCTTGTTCTGGCTGGAACACTCTACCTCCCAGTTCTGGGAGGCATCATCGGAATTGGTCTTGGGGATGAGGTATGAGTCCGCCGGCGGCGATTGATACTTGACGATTCCCGTGGACTGCTTGGCAATTTCAATCTCGTCCGCCTGGGAGGACTCATAGGCATATTCAGGGGGCATGAAGGCCTCGACGGCGACTGCTCCCAGCAGGAGGCCCGCCACCAACCGGAACTTCATGTTGACTCAAACAGACGGAATGAATGATGTGGTGGACTGGGAGGAACTGCAGAGGAGAAGACCATGTTATAAATATATACTCGGTCGAGAACCACTTGTCGATTTAGCCAGAATGGCGGGAATGCGGTCAGTGGCTGTACTTGTCAGTGGTTCTAGCGGTGCCAGTGGGGGTTCAGCTCGCCACCGAGGCCATTTCGAGGCAGTCGAGGCAGGTCGAGGCAGAGATCGACTGTGATGTGACGCTGGTTGGAGATGATTTCCGGTTGTGAGCGCCAAGTCGATAGCCGGATCGAGATGGTGTTCCAGCTGTGCTGAGAAATGCCCCGGAAGGTGTAGTTGCAGGCATTCGGCAGGCATTCGGCAAACCTGCCTGGATCTGCCTTGGCTGAGGAAGTGGATCTTGCCAAGCCTGCCCGAGCGGGCGGTTCGGTCCATCAGGCCGGGCCATGGTTGAGAATGTACTGTACTATATGTACTTGAGTATGTATACAGGTACGTACAGTAAGTAGTCTTCGTATAGTACCCGGTTGGTAGTGCATTGGGGGTAGTAGGCAAGGCAAGAACCGTCCATCGAGTTGACACATTTCCCAACCAGCATCATCGCATGCAGCAGCAGACGATCTCACCCTCAACCTGCCCCACAGTTCAGCTCCGCTCAACAAATGACGCAGTCGGCGTCCAAGCGACGCGATCGACAGTTCGTCACCGCAGCAAAGTGGAGGGATCGACATCTACCACTTCGATAGATCAGTTTTGCCTGTGGGGCTCGGGGCTGCAGAACACCCTGCCATCTACAAATCATCGTTCACTTGATTATGGCGCATCTTTTTTTTCAGCTGAGGGGTATGACGATGACTGCATTGCCAATGGAGGGGTCATGAGAGGTCACCATCAGAGCCACCGGATGTGCGCCATCAGCTCTGCTGCGATCGACGTAACCAAGAGTCAAGGGCTGTGGTCTCTTGTCAGCTAGAGCGGCGGACATAAAAGGTTCTTCTGGGCGGGTCTGCTCCTCTTCCCAACTACCCAGAGACAGACCATCATCAAGATGCGTGCCCCAGAGAAGGTCAACACTGACAACATCCAGGGGAGCATCTGGCCCCGGCTGCCCAAGCACTTTGAATCCTACTTGTTTTTCAAAATCACCGACAAGGGCAAGTTCCGCAAACACCTGCGGACCCTGCTGGACAACAATGAAATCACCACCGGCACGCAATGCGCGGACCACCTTCGTGGAGTGGGAGAGTTCGAAGAGGCATCCGCGCAAGCCCGACGCGATGTTCCCGAGCCCTATCGGGTGCCCTTCACCGCGGTGAATGTGGCCTTCACCCATCTGGGTCTGCTGAAGGTTGGTGATGGCCTCTACGCCCCCCGTCGCTCCCTGTTCTTTCCTTCCGGACTCTAACGCCCGGTTTTCGTGTTCTAGGTCGAAAGGCCCGAGGTGGAGGTCGAGTTTGTCAAGGTCCAACAGGAAGACCCCGACGAGTATTGCCGGGACCGGATCAATGAGGGTCTTTTCGAAAAGGGCATGTTCGATGACCTGGTCTACGAGGGCGCCGATAGCCCCCCCGCGCTGCATCCTGACTTCCGAGCCCCGGAGGCTAATCTGGCCAAGGAAGACCTTCTGCAACGGTGGGACTGGCGCGTCGATGGCGTCTTCATTGTGGCGGCGCACAGTGCCAAGGCTCTGCGCCGGAAGATCGTGGACGTCGAGGATGCCTTCTACGTGGGTGATGCAAATGAGAACAGTATGAAGATCGCCTTCCGACGCGATGGTCAAACCCGACCGGGGGCAAACCGGGGCAAGGAACAGTACGTGTGCTCCGGAGAAACCTCAATTACATGACCATCGGAGACTAACTTACCTCCTATTCGCAGCTTTGGCTACGAAGACCACATCTCGCAGCCTAAGATCCGAGGGCTGGACCCGGCCCCTGCCCCGGGGGAGCCTCATGCCTGTCCTCCGGGATACATCTTCCTCGGGTTTGAGGGAGATCCCAACAAGAAGCGAGGCCCGGCCTGGGCCAAGGAGGGCAGTTTTCTGGTCTTCCGGCAGTTAGACCAGAAGGTCCCCGAGTTTGAGAAGTTCCTCGAGGAGAAAGCGTCTCAGATTCCGGGCACCAACTACGCAGGGCCGAATGGTCCGGCCAAGCTGGGAGCTCACTTGATGGGTCGCTGGAAGAGTGGTACGAACCCGGCGAATCTCGATTCCTATTCTCTTGACGAACGCAGGCTGATCAAGCATAGGCGCTCCCGTGGTGCACGCTTACGACGAGGATAAGCCCGAGTTGGCCTTCAACAACACGTTCGACTTCCGACCTAAAAAGAGCATCAAGAGCTGTCCATTCGCAGCGCACATCCGCAAGATGCGCCCTCGATCCGATAAGAAACGCGACGTGGGGACCGAAGAAGACGGGGACGAGACCGCACTGCCCGAGCCCGACAGCGATGAAGAAGAGGCCGAGGGACAGGAAGAGGATGCCAGCGTCATTCTTCGACGAGGCATTACCTTTGGTCCGGAACTGACCGAAGAGGAGAAGCGGCTGCGAAAGACCATCGAGCACCGGGGCATTTACTTTACCTGCTATCAGAGCCTGATCCGGGATGGATTCAATTTCCTTATGACTCGTACGTTGGTTGACATTAGGGCTACGATGGAACTACGGAATACTGACACGAGCCAGGCTGGGCGAGCAACGCCTCCTTCCCCGAGTACAAGACCAAGACCTTCCCCGATGGGCCGGGCATGGACCCCTTTGTCAACCAGAGGCTTCGCAAGGATCATCCCGAGGGCCACATCAGTCTGTATGATGGAGAAAACCCCGACAAGACGGTGAAATTGAATCTGGGTATTAGCCCCTGGGTGGACCAAAGGGGCGGTGAGTATTTCTTTACTCCTTCACTCAGCGCGTTAAGGGAGCACTTTTCGACTGCTTGAGAGCCCTGGCCGTGTAATTAGCTTTCTAGGCAAGGTGATACCATATTCACAAACCTTGTTTCCTCTGATCTCATGCTTTATGTGTCTTTTGCGTCTGCGAATGCATCAAGTCACGCGGTGTCGAGCGGCAGGCATTTTTCATATGCCGTCTGACGGCGCCCGGACTAGAGAGCATCTTGTGGCAGTTGGGGCAGAAGTAACATTCATATTCATGTTCTCGGCGATGGTGTTGTTCCAAATGATACAGCCCTGAATATACTCGGCCACATGGTCCGCCATGGACCTCGATCATGCATCTCCAACCATGATCATCCAAACGATAGCTCAGAGGAAGCCCATTGGGTCTTGTCTGTTTATCTTCCGCTTTCAGGTTGCCCATGATTGCATTCAGATGTCCGTGCTGGTGAATGTTCAGATCACCCAGACGGGAAAAAGTCCGGCCACATGGTCCGTCATCGAGTGCCATCATGCATTTCGAGATATCGCCATCAACACGATAATCAAAACCAAACCCTGCCTTCTTACCTTCCGCATTGCTCGTAATCGTGCACCAGCCATCATGATCCACAGTATAGCTACTAGGTAGGGCATTTGGCGCAGATTCCTCTGGCAGGATATAAAGTGCGCTTTCTTGAGTATTCGTTGCCATCTTTCGTGTAGTGGTTGTGTTTGGATCGATGTGTGGAGATGCTACTACTAGCTTTCACCGGCTACACCCAGGGGTATATGTATAGTTGATCGCAAGGGGCAACCAGTCGTGGCAAAGATAGCAAAGACAAAGCCCTTGTTCGGACCTTTGTTCATAATTCACTAGCATAGCCCCACGAGGAGATTGGATAAGCATTCTCTTTGAACAATTTCCCACGGCGACGGATGACAAGGGTACGACAACACAACGTAAGTAAAATCTCCAGTTCTTGCTCTCCGCCAGACCAATGGTTGCCGTAGGCTATAATGAACGCATTCACTTGTTCCAGAGTGAGTGAACCAAGGTCCTCACGATTGCTGGGATATAAGTATGTATACCGTTCCCCAACTGGAGCCCATTCAATGAACCACACCCCCGACAATACGTCCCAGAAACAAAGCCAGCAACATTAGCTACACGTGGCACAGTTATTTGACCAACATCATGGGCAGATTTCGACTTCTTCCCATCACTGTCGATGCCACCGAGAGTGGCGTCGAGCCCCTTGAGGCAACACAGGGGTCGGACGACGGGGATGCCTGGAAGGCACACTGCTATACCCTGGTGAGCGCGCTCACCCATGGGGGATTCATGACTGAAGTGAAATGGCGGACCACCCCCGACGAGCCCCGCTCGGTGACCGAGGATCACTGGAAGGCCGAGTGTCAGCGCGCCCTTGTACGTGCCTTCACCACCCTCCAGAAATGGCGCCCGGACTTGGACGAGCTGTACGGATACATCCTGCGGCCTGACACCAGACAAGTCCAGCTGTATCGGCAACTGAAGCCGACCGGAGAGTTGAGGGGGGTCAAGCTTGACCTCTTTACGTACGAGGGAATGGATACGTTTGTTGATGAAAGTGACTTCAATTCTACCTGTCACGTGGCCTGGTGGCATTCGGAAGTAGACCGCAAGATTCCCAACTGGGACCACGACTTTGGGCGTGGCAGCAAGCGGCCGCGCCCGGCGATCGGGGGCAGTGACGAACGGATGGACTTGCAAACCATCCTGGAGGAATATCTCAACACCGAGACCAAATTGGTGCAGTTGGAGCTCTTGCTGAAAGCAGCAGTGGCTGCGGATCTCGGGCAGACAGGATGAGGCGCTGATGCACCAGGGGGCTGGACTGCACCAGCCCACACCCTCATATCATACTTTTATCATTATCACCAATACATTATTTGTTATAGCATTAAATTGATTCTTGACCTCAGACAATGATCTCCGTTTTCTCGTGTAACTCGCGGGCATGGTCGATCAAGTTCCCCCGTTGCCCGTGTGCCAAGAAGGCCAACCGCGGCGGACGGAACGGTTGGAACCGCCCGCTCCGCGATGCCGGCATCGGAACCTGGCAGTGTTGCGGCTGTATTTAAGCACGGGGAAACATGGCCCACGGGATTGTTATTGTTATTTGAGGGTAATAGCTTGATTTCAGACTATTTGATATTCATCAGGTACTCGTTTGATACTCATCCTTCAAGACCACACTAGATCAACAGCACTCCTCTCATAATGGCCCCCATCCACGTCGGCTGCCCACTCTTCGATTACCAGACGATCGACGTCATCGGCCCATGCGATCTGCTCAATTCGGCGAGTAAGATGCTTCTGGACGGCATCAATCACTACGCCCCGGTCGACCCAGACCTTCTGGCCAAGGCGCCCGAGTTTGTCTTCCACCATATCGGCGCGACCATGGAGCCGGTGCACCTGCTGACCAGCGCCATAACCGTCATGCCTACGGTGACGGTGGACGAGGTCCCCGAATTGGATATCCTCATCGTCGGGGGGGATATCCCCGCCAAATCCCAGCTTCCACCGAAGCTACAGGCCCTCATTCGCCGCCATGCGGCCTCGGGAAAGTTACTCTTTACGACGTGCACCGGAGCCGCGGTGGTGGCCGCCACCGGCGCTCTAGACGGCCGCAGGGCCACCGTCAACAACCTCGAATACAACTGGATCAAGAAGCGATACCCGAAGGTCAAGTGGACCAAGGAGAAGAAGTGGATTGTGGACGGCAACATTTGGACAGGGAGCGGAGCGGTGGCGGGAATGGACATGGTCGCCCACTGGATCAAAGAGACTTATGGGCTGGACCTGCTGACTGAAGCGGCATTGTCGCTGGATTTTGAACCACGCGATGTCGACGGACTCTTCAACATCCTACCGCAGCGATACGACTCGACTGGAAACAAGATCTCCACCCATGTCTTTCCCGATGAGGTCTGAGGTGGTGCGATGCTGAACCGGAGCCGTGCAGACTGGACGTCTGGAGCATGGATCACCTGTCACAATCCGATCGAGGATGAACCTGTCATGCTAGAGAGTGTATCCATCAGGAATAGATCGCCCCATAGCTTTTCATCTTCGATGCTCCGGACTTCCGCAGCAATCGCGCTCTGCAGTGTAGGTAGATCCAGCTCCGGGGCAACGGAACGGCTAGAATACCGCACGGCCGGACAGCGGTGCAGCCCTGGAGTAGAGGAGGCTGTGCGATTCACAGACGCGAGGTCGTGGTGCGCATGGCGGCTATCCCGAACTGGTGCGCCATTCTCCTTCGCCAACGCATAAGAAGTTCTTACACTTTGCATGATCTCGGGCATCCTCGAAAAGAGACTCGTGGTGGGTATCTGTCGGTCCGACAAAGGCGCGAAACCCTGCAGATGAGACAGAAGTTGATCGGTGCATTCTTGTAGATCCACGGTTTGCCGTGCGATGTCAACGTTCCACTGCGGTACTTCGGGCAGTCCCACGGACAGCCTGTAGAGCACAAAGACCGCCAGAACAACCTGATACCAGGTAGTAAATGGCAAGCGACATTGCGCCGCAGCCGGAAGGGCGCAAAAGATATCGAGATAGTCTTTGGCAGAACTCACACAATCAGTCAAGTGACTGATGACCATTGGATGTGCAGCCAAGATGGTCAACTCTCTCTGTGCCATTCGAGATGGGGGTCTTCTCTGCCCGTAGCAATATACCAAGCCCATCTCTTCAATGCGAATCTTGACGGCATAATAGCGGTCAATCAGCAACACTGCAGATCCCAAGTCAGCCAAACTGGCAGCCACAAGATCCTAAGAACTTCCTACAGTTGTTGCGAACGTCCGTTGAGAGAGACGACCACCATTCTTCTAGCCACGTTGTGAATCGTTCAGCATGGATGTGCAAGCGAGGGCTATAGATTCCTTCTGACCGATGAGTGTCGCACACGTCCTCATTAAACTGCAATACCTGTGTGATCGGATATAGCAAGTTGTCAGTCTCAAATTCCGGTTCTGGTTCCTGGTGCAGCATCTTCGCGCATCGGAGCATGTCCTTGTGGAAGCGGAGATTGTTAGGCTTTCCCGAGGACATTGCTATTCTACCAAAGTAAGCCTAGGCCTATAATGGTCTATCGCGGTGGATCATGGCATCCTACATGCTAGACATGTAATAGCAGCCCAGATAAGCACGGCATGCATCCCGAGCATAGACATCGGTGAGTTCATTCCGTTGCTCAACCACGTCGGCAGTCTGTTGATCGAGTCGCAGATCGATGACCATGCTGATTGCAATTTGCAGGTACTGGTAGGCTTGCTGGCTTCCTGGGATGAAGGAGAAATGGAACCTGACGGGAGTCAGCCTGTTAATGCCCCTCACGGACGAAAAAGAAGAGAAGGTACTGCTGGGACCAACATCCTACCAGGCAAGATGGACAAGTAATCCCTGCAGCAGGTCTAGATTCTTCTCGCCAGCTAGGATAGCCCGCTCGCTCAGGGATTGCTTGAACTGTCCGATGAGAGCGTGTTGAAGATGACAATAATCTGACGAGGCGACACCAACAGCGGCAAGCAACAGGAAGGGGCGACTTTCAGCCATTGATGCAGCGGTACAGACGCATGGAAGCCGCACGAATGGAAAATAGGCCGCCATGCCGCGGAATCTGTCTAGAAGATGCTCGAGGACGACGGGGTTGAGTCCTGTGTTGGTGATCCACGCGGTGTCTATGGCAGTGGGTGCGTCCCGCGGAGATTCTAGGGCATTCTGGTCCTCGCTTGACTTCGGGCCGGCAGCAATTGCAGAATCAGGAAGAAAGGCTTCGCTCATCCACTCGACTGTTTGGCCCGGCCTGTCATCGGGATATTCGGGCATGGCAGGCGGTCCGGAATTCTCATCAAGCGGGGATGGCATTTCGGCCACGGGACCCTTCGACCGCGAAAGCAGCCCGATGATATTGGTGAGTTTGGACTCAAGATCGACCAGACGCCTTCGTTCCCCAACCCTATTAGTCGAACTGACCTGTTGACTGGAGTGATCTCCAGGGAGACTTACGGTTTCGCTCGTTGTAAAACTCGAGGTCGCTGTCTGGGCGCTGGAAAAACACATTGAGAGTTTGATCTGGCACATCTACTGAGATCAGCCGGAGATTGATGAAATAGATACCCAGATAAAGGGGTGACGCGCACTTAGTACAAGGCTGTCCCTCTCCGGATTGAACACATTTCACCTTGAGGACACGGCATTTTTGGCATGCCGGTGTCGCTTTCTTCCTTTGAGGAGACGTGTGTTCCGTGTGGTCCGTTATGGCGTTATACATCATCAGTCACTCACGCTTTTGTCACTTCAATCTTGTAGCGCAGGGGGTTTGAGGCGATTCAATATGCTCCGAGACCAGTCCATGACCCCGACAAGATGAAACATGTCGGCTGACAAATCAACCCTCTACCCCTCCCGTCCGCCTCCGAGTCATCTATCTGGCCGCGTAGGATGACCATCATTACATGCATTATGTAAGATATTCAACTGTAATCAGACCATGTACTGTCAGACCAGACAGTCACCTATATCTATTAATGCACTGGTACCAGTGCTGAGAGTAATCCGCTCCCACAGCTCGTAAGTGAAAGCCAGGGAATGGCCTTGCCCGACCAGCATAGCCGCTGGATAATAATATGAGTATATCTGACTACAATTGAAGGGCCATCACACAACGTAGGACAGCTGGATACGATATTCGATCCCCATGCCCCTTCCTATGACTCCGGGGTGACTGACCGGGCGGAAGAGAACGTCGAAGTTCCTAATTCTGAATCTGAGAGGCCATTAACCGCCTCGAGCCTCATACCGCCAAGCCGGATCTTAAGATCCAGGATCCATGATAACCGCCCGCCGCCCCAATCCGGCTCTCCCGGATTACTTTCCGCTTCCGATCTAACCACCGACCCTGGGTACAACTACTAGGTACCTACTCGAAAGATCTGTCTCGGTGTCACTAACCGCCAGAATGGATGGGCCAAACACGTTCATTTCGCCCGCGTGCCATGGCACCGGTCTGGAACGAAGAAAGTGGGGCAATAAACCTGGCGGACATGCAGCCAGTGGGTTGCGGCGGCGCTGTAAAAGCCTTGTCTTATGCGGCCCAGGCTCATCTAAGCGCAGTCTAGTCCACCCGGGTACCTACTAGTTCACCATCGCTGCGGCGATTGCCTAGAGGTAAGTCACCCTGCGGCGCGAAATGCGAACCACTGAGAATGAATGGTTGGCCGAGGGGATTGTGAGTGGCTTCTCGCATTGGGCGCTGCAAGTTGTTCAAGTAGACGGGTCATCCTCTGCCAATCAACCCAGACAGGTGTGTGAGGCTGGTATATCCGTGCACAGGACACGGAACCTGTCGGAGGTTATCGAAAATTCGCCGGAGTTGCTCGATAATATCGTCTTTCTCGTCCTCGGCCAATGATGGCCAAATTGCGTCTAGCCTCTCGCCGGGGATGCGCTGCATGACCAGGAACGTTTCGAGCGTCTCGGTATCCTTATACATGGCGTACAGCCGAGGCGCAGGAATTGTGGGGACATAGCGCTCGAGAAAGATCAGGACCTGGCCCTCGTACTCTTTGACGCCGCGGCCAAATCTCACCACAATCCCGTCATTGATTGCGAGGGGCTTGAGGGTGGATGCGCTGGTGGGCGAGGTAAGAAGTTGGATGGTGGAAGGTTGTGCAGTGGGCGGCTAAGTTACAACAAAGCAGATGGAGAGATGGAGGGGTCATCAGCTACAACTCACGTGCTCACGTGGTGGTGCTCACGTGGTGGCCCGGCCACAGGCCTGTGGCCGCTATCACGTGACACCCGCCTGCCCGCTGTATATATATATTCGCTGCATCTAGTAGGAAGATGATAGTCGTCACTATGCTAGACCAAAACTTACCATCCTAAGAGACACTCTTTGGCTCCGTTCCGTGCATGAGGTTCGACGTATGCAGTCCTTGCATCCCGACTCCCGTAGCCGCCGTGGTGCCAGCATCGACAGGGAGGACCACCCCAGTCACCCATCGAGCAAGATCACTTGCTAGAAAGCGCACTGCGGCGCCCACATCCCACCCATTCCCTTCGGTCTGCAGTAGACTTCTTGCTTTGCGTGCCTCTCGCTCCGCCCGGCTCATTCCACTGCCGTTCTGATACATCATCGTGGTGTATACCATGCCTGTAGCGAGTTAGCCGACCGTGCAGGGTGCGAGATGACGATCAGGATGAGGGGAGAACAACATCGGGACACGTACCCGGACAGACACAATTCACCCGAACGCGTTGAGCAGCATGGTTGGCTGCCATGGCTCGGGTCATATTCACAATCGCCCCTTTGCTCGTCGGGTACAGAAGATGCGGCGTGCCTCCCCGCAACCCGGCCACACTGGACATGTTGACGATGCTCCCTGCACATCTTCCTGCATTCGCCGCCATCGCGGGGATGGCATACTTGGCCATCTGCACCATGCTGGCCACGTTGATGCGAAGCCCGTCCATGAAGCCGTCGAGATCCACCTCCACGGCGCTCCCCTTGGCGCCC
The DNA here is from genome assembly GCF_003184765.1 of Aspergillus aculeatinus CBS 121060. NCBI lineage: Eukaryota > Fungi > Ascomycota > Eurotiomycetes > Eurotiales > Aspergillaceae > Aspergillus > Aspergillus aculeatinus. The sequence continues at coordinate 501,551 of NW_020291492.1, forward strand.
ATGACCCCCACGTTGTTGACTAAGATATCGAGACGGCCGTAGGTGGAGAGCGCCAGGTGGACAATTCGCTGACAGTCCTCGGCCCTTGTTACGTCGGCGACGATGGCGACCCCGCGCCCCAGACCGTCGGCTTCGATCATCTCGACTGTCTCCTCGGCCAGCGAGAGCTTCAAGTCCACACATACGACGGCGCAGCCTGCCTCTGCGAGGAGAATGGCAGTGGCGCGGCCATTGCCGATCGCCCCGGGGGCGGCGCCGGCACCGGTGACTACAGCCACTTTGCCGGTGAGGGAGGCCGAGGGACGAGGGGGGATGGGCTCTGTCATTGTTCGTTTGGGAGAAGGAGGGGGGGACTACAAGTCTCTGGGGAATCGTGCAAGTTTAAGGATCGTGGTTCGGGGGGTAGGGCTTCGGCAATGGGGCTCGGGCACTCTCGGTCTACGATACAGATACACTAAAGAAAGCCGATCCTGACTGATGCCACGTGTGGGGGGAGTGTCTCGGCTTCAAACGCAGGTAACTTATCATATGACTCCATGGCTACGGCGGCACGAGACTAAACAATCCATCATCCAACCCACTCATCAAAATTTCCGTCAATAGACTTTCGATCCATCGATCGGGCATTGGCATTTCATCCCCGAGCTGCGGGTGCTGCTGCGTCGGCGCCGAGTGTCCCCCACCCGCCGGCCCGTTTTGCATTGGTCCAGCCCCAGCGTCCTCTCGCCAGAGGCCACTCTCCGCCATTCCGACATCCGGTACTCCGGACCATCCTTCATCGTGAGGATAGGGATTAATGAGCTCGTGCCTTCCTCCAGTCATCGTAATCCCCAGCCTCTTCGTCACACTATCAAACACCCGGAAAGTCCACTTGGCATTCAACCACCGATCCCCGACCTCCCGGAGATACGCCAGTCCCGTGTGAATTTGCGTCTTAGCCGCAATTCTCTGTGCCTCTGAGGTGTTGGAGTCCAAGACCAAGTCCAGCTGAAAGACCAGAAGATGTGAGATGCAGATTATCCTGCAGACGAGCCAATATTAGTGAGCGACATGATTACTTGGCTGAGGGTGATTCTCGTTGCCAGGCAGGATGGGTTCATCATACAGCGATGGGGGACAAAACCGTGCGACATCGTTCAAGATCGCTCTCTTCAAGACGGTATCGAGTTCGAAGATGCATCGCCGGAGCCGGTCATTGGCCCACGTCGCTAATTCATGGCTCTTGTCCACCAAAGTCCTGGCCCGCTGCCGCAGCGTCCGGCAAAAGGAGCATTCCAGGCGGTAGCCCATGGACGCGAGGAACAAGACCCAGGCATTACCTTCGTTCCAGTGGGTGATACGGTCAAGGAGTAAGTCCTGCGGGAATGAACTACGCCACGCCGCGAGGGCATGGATGAATGCTTCGGCTTCTGCGATCGTAGGAGTTGGGCGATTCGGCCCCAGGAGGTTGAGAAAGCGCGCGCCTATCCCCAGGTGATACCATCCGGATTAGGCGAGATCAGGCGAGTTTGAGACCGACGATCTACTTACCAAGCAGTGCCAGCCGACGATTTTCTGTGAGAAAATGTTGGTGGAGGGGAGTAACAGGGGGGATGATGTCTGGATGCGGCGAGGCAGCGACCAGCTCGACAGTCCAGTCTTCCGCCTCGGGCAGACGCCATTCAATCCCGTGATCATCGATGACTCTTCCATTTTCAAATCCGACCACCGAGAACCAGATATCACGCGACTGTCCATTGCAATCACGTCGGGCACATTAGTGTGGTTGGGGGGCAAGCTGTATAGTGGGAGGAAATGGGGTGGCCTACATATAACACCCACCAGATCCGCCGCACCAGTTGTTGAGTAGATGAGTCGAGATGGCTCTTGAAGTCCCTACTGTCGCTTAGCTCTCTGATTCTATTCCTCACCTGGGGTGTTTTTCTCGATGGATTGACCATACCGTCGATTAAATCCCATCTGCAACGCGATGCGAGTGGCGTTGTGAAACCAGAACCGAAAGTCCTTATTCGGGGCAAACGAGTTCTGAAACGAGCTGAGCAGCAGCGACCCCTGCAGAAGATTCAGCTGGCCCTTTTCGCATCCAAAATCGTACAACAGTCGGGCTCGCGAGAAGTAATCCTTCTGCGCAATCGCGTACTCGGTATACCCAGATTCGAAGACGAGCTCGGGGGTGGCGTATGGGACGACGTTGGCGAAGATGGACCAGAGAAGAAAGCTTGAGCAACTACCTTCCTCGTAATCCTTCACCAATCGCTGTCGATTAAAGATCGGGGTATACGGGTAGATGTGCTTGAAGAACAGGTGCAGAAAGGCGCGGCTGCAGAGCGTCGTCAGTCCAGGCATTCCAGCCCCCGTTTAGTGGCCACATCAAGCGAATAGGCGGAAGTCTCTCTCACCAGGTCGCTGTGGGAGGATAATCATGGACGTGCTTTGCACGCAAATAGGCGATGTCGGCGTCATCCAAGCCGGCGAACTCCCTTTGCTGGGCGCCGACCGCCGCAGGGCCTGGAAGATCGAGGCGGATCAACCGGCGCTGTGCTTGGCCCAGAACCTCACTAAGGACGGTAATGGAGTTGAGTTCGCCATAGTACTCGATGACCTGCTGCCCTTGCTCCGATGTGTACAAGGGGACCGGGGATAGCATGACTGGGTTTTCATCCGCCATCCGGCATAAGGTCTCCAGATGCGCATCCTCATCCGAAGCCAGGTAGTAGACGGGAGGGCCTTGCTGAAGCCCTGGCTGGATTGTCTCGGGTATCGAGGCAGTCACGCCTGCATGGGACAATTCCAACAGACCCTGAGCCACATCGCTCTGGCTGTGACTGAAGGAGGCATGCCGCCGCGGAGCAACACTTGTCGCCGGGGTTGGCGGACGCCGGGAGGGAGAGGCCGGTTCCGGGTGAGGCTCGGGATTATGAGAATCTTTCGATGCCGCCTGGCCGCCATGAACTATACGTCGACGCTTGTTGGAGTCGGTGGCACTGGCCCTGGGCCCGCGTTCAAGGAGAGTGCAAGAGCCGGCTCGGTCTCGGGTGATACAGCGAGTACAAGGAACCCCGACCACTGTCGAGTCACAGCGCACCTTCCGTTCGTGGCAGGGTACACACGCAGTCGGCTTTTTACCCAGGGGGGCACTCATCCTTAGGCTTGGAGTCTGAGGCGACGAAGGTTATCAAGGGGAAGGGGAAGAGGAATGGAATGGGATGGAATGGGATGGGACGGGATAGAGATGGAGATGGAGATGAAGATGGAGATGCAGGATGCAATGGCCATAATCAGCCTCGGGTAATGTTGATACGAAGATAAGGTAGGCAGGACCAAAAGCGGAGGTGGCGCCGCGGGAGTGTGCTATACGATAATGTACTGTACTATAAGTTTACCGTTATCTGGTCTGTGGCTGGTGGCTGTGGCTGGTGCTCCGGGGTTAGATTACTTACAGGTTCAAGTCGATACTTATTCAACAGCAAGAATATAGTACATTGGTAGAGAGAATGCCAACATGTCTGGATCTTCAACTCCAGGTCTCACGGGTAAAGTAACAGGTTATGTGAACATTGCCATATTCACTACTGTGCACAATATCTTCTCCGCCAGACATGCACATCCGGAGTCGACACCCGAAATTTCAGCCATGCAGCCGAAGAGTATGTTGACGCAATAAAGTGTGTTCCTAATACGAACTTTAAGATTAAGATGTATTTCCAATACACCTCGGGTGTGCACAGAAGCTCGCCCCGCCCCTCTTCCCCACAGTTGGCATGCGCTCCCCCTGAAACAAGCGGAAGACCGTGTTTCCCCATGGGGATCCCCACGGGGTACTGCACAGACAGAAAGAAAATGGAATAGTGCAGCAATCAGCCGTTTAGAGTCAAACCTAATCGGCCGGCCTCGGTACCGACGATGGCTGCAAAAGTTCCATCTTATAAGTGAGTATGCGTGCATCCTGATATCATGCCCTAGCTCTACGATCTACCACCGACGCACCCACCCACCCCCACAATGACCGTATCCAGATATAACCTGGTTGTCGTCCTCACGGTGGCCTTGGGCTCGTTTACCTATGGGTTTGACTCGGCCATCATTGGCTCCGTTTTTGGACTCCCTTCGTTCTTCTCCTATTTTGGTCTGACGTTGAATGGATCAAGCTCGGCTTCCATCATTGGCGGTGAGCAGACCCCTGCCCTTGAGCGCTGTGAGACAATCATGCTTGTACTTTAACTGAGCTATCCAGCGGCGAATGGACTTTTTGCCGGGGGCGGGATGATTGGGGCCGCCTTTAATGGCTGGCTGGCTGACCGTCTGGGTCGAGTCAAGGCGATTCAAATCCCGTGTGTGCTGGGAGTGATTGCGGCCGCCATAATGGGGGCCTCGGTGCACGTTGCGATGTTCTTGGTGGGCCGGTGCTTGAGTGGAATCGCGTACGATCTTTCCTGTCTCTTGAGCGGAGAGCACGCACACCATTCTATCCGGGCACTCAATATGTATACAGGTGTGGCATGTTTAGTATTGCAACTCCTCTCTACCAGTCGGAGATCTCCCCCGCCCACCAGCGAGGGAAGATGGTTGGCTCGCATGGAATACTGGTTGTGACGGGTTATGTGAGTACTCATGCCACTGCGGATTTCGAGAGACTGGGCCGCGTTCAAGCTGACGGAGAGGTCGTTCGGGAATGTACGTGAAGGCTTTCGCTGCCTGGACGGGATATGGGTGTTATTTCGAGACTCATTTAGAGGCCCAATGGCGGCTTTGCCTGTCTCTGCAAGGTACCCCCTCCTTGGCAAATTCATTTCGCGTGCGGCGCTAGGAAGAAGCATCTGACTTGATCACTCCTCACAATCATGGCAGCTGTCGCTCCACTTCTTCTTGTGTTGACTACACCGTGGATCCCGGAGTCCCCACGATGGCTCATCTCCCAGGGTCAGCGGGACCAAGCATGGTCAACTCTGAACAGACTCCAGCCCGTCACCACGGACCATGACGGATCGACTGTAGAGATATATAGGGAGATCTGTGAGCAGATCGCCGTTGAGAGCGAGAGCTCCAACAATGTACTTCAGTCGATCAAAGATCCCCAGACGCGGAAGCGCTTGCTCTGTGTCTTCTTCGTGCAGTCAGTCGACCTACAATCGGTGAACACGCCTTTGGAAAGGAGCAAGCTAAAAGATCAGTAGGTGCCTTGCTCAGAGCTCCGGCATACTGGTGATCAGCAACTATCAGGTGAGGGTTGTCCAATTTCGTGTTCATGGATGCGACTATGATATTGAGAATGGATATGAGGGCTAGATTCTGCTATGGAACAACCTGGGGCTGTACGGATCCCTCCCTCTACTCCTCTACTCGGTCTACACCAGTTGGGCCGCCATCCTGAATTGGGTAGCCAGCCGGATGGTCGACCGACTGGGCCGAGTGCGCATGATGGTGGTTGGCATTGTGAGTATCGGCGCCCGTCTGGGAAGGGTAGGACGCGTCAAGTATAAGATGTGGACTGACGACGCGGCGTCACCAGTGCGGATGCGTGGTCATGATGAGCTGCTACACCGCGATGGTAGCCCGGTATAGCAGCACAGATAACCAAGCGGGCAACGTCATGGGGATTGTATTCCTCTTTCTGCATGTAACCTTTTACGCCATCTTCGTGGATACGGTCAGCTATGTCTACTGCTCGGAGATCTTCCCGATGCATGAGCGTGCCAAGGGGATGGCCCTGTCTATCTTTGGGCTTTTCATGATGACATTGAGTGAGTAGCAACCCAGTCGAGCATGAGGGTACTCCCATCTGGCTCTTGTCAGCCGCTGATGACCTTCCGGTCTATACCGAGGCGGCATCGACTGCATTTGCCCAGGTTGGATGGAAGTACTATCTAGTCTTTATCATAGTGCCCGCTTCAGGGGTGCCCGTTTTGGCTCGTCTGCCGGAAACCAAGGGGCTGACTCTGGAAGAAAGTGCCACCCTTTTTGGTATCCCAACCCCTCCCCTGGGTGATATGGAGAAGGCTCAGGTCGAGCACATCGAGGGCACTACTTCGGGAGAAGATGTCCCGGAGACTATGACTATTAGGCATTGAAGATGGTAACGGGATAGATCCTGCGTCTCGTCATTCCGGCGCTAATTTGATCCTACCACATCGGCTGCGCTGTGCTACAGATACTTCTTGCAGCTTCTACTCAAGCGAACACACGTATCATTGAAACAGTAGAGTTCTTGGTACATTGCCCAGAGTTTCTAGAGGCTGTGTAATAAACGTACTTGCCGGGCACATGTTCAGTCCGGACACCATGAGATTTATTGAGATAACAACCTGAATTGCCCTTCCAGCTCACCACTCCCATGTAAAGGCATAATGGCATGGTCCAAGGTAGGTATTGGAATGTCGATGGCGCATCTCCTTTCGTCTGTTCTGCATCCTATCCGCTTGCTGTCGAGGAGCACCTATCGCCGGTCTCATGAGGTGTACGAGAATTACCCAGGCAAATATTTGTGATCTCACGCGAAGGGAATGCGTCTATAGGTTCAACTAGAGATCTACAGGAAGAATTCCTTTTCCCGGATCATAGCCTCAGCCACCTCCTTGTCATGACCATACAACAACCTTGCGTTAAAACGTCGCTGCAACCGATTGACCATCACGGAGCTTCGGACCCAGTCATTGTGCTCCCGGGCCAGCCAGCCCTGTGGCATCTTCTCCAGGTGGTTCTCTCTCACGTGGTACTGGTCCGTCGTGCAGATAATGGTCCCGTCCCGTTCCAGATTGACCTGCATGATACAAAGACCCGGCGTATGACCTGGCGCATGATGGAGAGTGATTCCTTGGAACAGGTCAACTGACGATTCATGAAACGTCTGCCAATTGAGACTTGAAAGGCTGAGGTATTCGGCGAGGTAGACCCCACGGTCAGCGCCGGTAGCGACAGCCCAGCAGGCATGCTTGAACTCGAGTTCGTGGACATATACTATAGCATTCAGCAACAAGGTGCTTCAAATCCACCGGTGGAGGCGGAACAAGGTAACAATGATGCTACTCACTGGGCACGTCCGTTCCCATAAAGTGCTCCAAACCCCCGGCATGGTCGATGTGCAGGTGCCCAAAGATCACTCCCTTGATATCCTTGATGTCGTACCCAGCCTTTTGAATCGCGTTGGGTAGCTTGTGCTCCTCCCTGTACTCAGTCCGAGGGAAGACATCGGTCATGGTTCCACCCCATTGCTAACCCACTTCAGTGTCCGGCCGCAGGAGCAAGAGGATGCAGGAACGGGGACTGTATCAGCATACCGTATCGATATCCTCAGCACAACCAGTCTCGAATAGCAACAGTCCCGCATCAGGATGATCTATCAGCACAGCAATGGCCATCAAGTCTCGCCGCTTGCTCACCGGGTTCGTCTCGCTCACCAGACTGGTATTGGCCCCGCGGATGAGGAATCCTTCGTCGGCTTGGAGGGTTCCCAGGTTGAGAATATGCAGTTTGGTGCCCGACGGGCAATTCATTGGGGACAGCCCCACAAGAGCCATGGTGTTAGGGCTTTACTGGACAGTGGTGTCGCGGCGCTTGTGGTTCAGAGTTGGGGCGGTCGCAAGTGGTCGAAACAAAATATCGAAGGAAAATACCTGCGGTGATCCGCGGCGGTGCTGACGATCTTCGAATTGTCCATACTGACAAATCTGGTCAGATCCTGGTATTAAATTGGATGGAGGTTGGATCTGACCAGGTGGAGGAGTGGAGATTCAGTTTCCCCCCGCATTTCAGTTCGGCGCCGAATCAACCACGGGTGAATGAACTGCCGCAACCCCGAAGATTGCCCCGCGCGAGGGAGTGGGGAGAAAGGAGGTAAGCTGTGGGGAAAACCCGAATGTATCCTTAATTGTTTCGGCTTTGTCTACGGAAAGAGATAAAAGAGGAGAGAGGAGGCATCGCTGGACATGAACCACACTCGTGGATCTCACCTTGTTTACCCCAACAAGTGCACACAATGGCAACCCCGACACCTCCTAAGCTAAACCATGTCTTCCATCTCCGAGGCCACATGGGCGCCGACACTATCAAAGCTGGACAGCATCGCTCCGGTCCCCATCGCCATATTACCGCGCTCGAAGGTGGCTTCCTCCGCGGCATCCCGGGAACGAGAGGAGAGGGACTCGACGCAACTCTCGTCGTTGGTGGCAGTGACTGGATCTTGTTTGACGAGACCACCAACACCGCTCACTTGGACGTGCGTACCCAGGGGCGCACCAAGACCGGGGAGTGTGTCTATGTTCACTATAACGGGTATCTACGGCTGGACGAGGCGGCGGAGAAGTTCATGGCATGGAGCCCGGATGCAAAGACCACGGAGTTTGGCGACCATCACTGGTGGAGTGCGCCAAATATTGAGACCAGTGGTACGCCCAGATGCTTGCACTCGGTGAACACTGACCGAAGTCTGAGTGCCACTACTGACCAGGTGTAGATCCGAAGTTCACATGGGTGTCCACGACGCAGTTCGTAGGCAGGGGACGATGGTTCAGAGAGGGGAATGTCCAGGCGGTGGAGTACGAGATTTATGAGGTGGTTCATTGAAAGGTTCTGAAAGGTCCCTTGGGATTCATATTTTGAGATTGTACGGATAATCCGAGTTGCGATTCCTTGTCTCTCCTGCTGTCGCAGTATACTGCTCGGGACCTCAGGGATGGATCCGGTCGATCTGATGGTAGAAACATTTCTTTTGTATTCCCTCGGGACATTTGATTAGACATACGCTCGAACGGACATCTTAGAGACCAATGGCGGCAATCTCTCGGTTGGTATGCCTGTGTGATGGCTGTGGGGGTAGGGGAATTGTCGTTCTTGCTAGGTGCGAGAGGCTATACAGCTATTCTATTCCTATGCATCAGACACGCAATCCAGCATCCACCGGTAAATCATTCCATCCGTCTTTCTGCGCACGCTCGGATCCACCCAGGCCGAACCCAAGCCATACAGATGCATCTGCCCCCACTCTACCTGAAGATGATGTCGCACCCCGGCCTTGCTGAGCAGAGCAGCCAGATCTTTGCCCTCCTGTAGAGCAAACTCGCCCCCCCCAACCAGAACCAAAACCGGACCGAGTCCACTGAATGTAGCGGGCACACAGGACAGCGCATTGACCTTGGGCGAGCTTCCACTTTCGCCGTCCAACCAGGCGTCGACAAATGTGGGCACGGTCGCGTTGGCGCCCACAATGTAGTCAGTCTCAACAAGGGCGTTCCCTCCCTCAAAGGCCTTCAGCGACATGTCCATCCACGGTGAGATTAGCACAGTGCCTGCCGGCTGGGGAAGATCGTTCTGCTTGGCTGCGAGGCAGCTCAGCAAGCAAAGACCCCCTGTCACAGTTTGCTTATCAGCCTGCGAGTCTGTATTTATCGCTGGGGTTGGGGGGTGGGATAATAGATTTAAACATGAGCCTACCGCCAGCCGAGTCGCCCATAAACACGATGTTGCTGGGTGATATCCCACAGCCCAGCACATATTGATAGGCTTGCAGAAAGGCCTGTTGCTGAGCAGGCTGGGGCGCTTGATGGGTGAGTGCTGTACCATGAAGACAGAATTCAGTTATTTTAGAACCGAGTGACGTGAGATTCAAACATCTAAGGAACGGTAGGAACGCACGATATTCCACGCTGAGAAACACAAGTTCCAGTCCCTCCTCTGCGGCACCGGCGAGCCATCGATCCATGTAGTTCAGATACATTCGGGCCTCGCCACGGGCATACCCGCCCCCGTGCGCATAGATCACGATACATCGTTGTCGCTTGTCATCCGGGGTGACGGAGAGCTCGGCTGTTCCAGGGATCACATATCCGCTGAAACTATCCCCAACCCTGCGCGCGCGAGCCAGGGGGCAGTCAGTGACGGGCAATCGATGGATCAGCTCCGGGAAGTAGTAGGAACTGGACGACCAGTATGCCCGATGAAGCCGCAAACGCAGCGTTTGGTAATGTGGCAAGCCGGGTAAGAGAATCGCGCGCAGCCCAATCAGAAGCATTTGGACGGTGAAAGTGTAGAGAAACCGACACGATCTGCCGGGGTTCTGCAGGAGGAGCTTCCATAGCTTGACCATCTTTGCGTTCTTTGTCTGGCGTTTCTCGTGTCTAGCTAGCCAGACTAAACCGTCAGTACATTTCTGTCTCAAGGTAGTGCGAATCAAGACGACAACTTCTAAGTCTGCCTCAATTGTTGTTCTTTGTTCCCCGCCACGGCTTCTCCAGACTCTCGGTGCCGATTCAAGCCTCGGCACCGGCAGCCGCGGGGATGTATGTCTCCGAATACTGATAAACGCCTGCGTTTGCATGATCCAGAGGGGAACACGTGAATGTTCTATTTTATAGCAATCAAGATCTCGACGATCAAGTGCTTCCCAATCTTTGTTGGCATTTGCTTGCATACTTTCAACCTGCGCACGAAACATGGGTTCGATCGGTCCGACCAGCCGCCAACATGCAGGAGCAGACTATCACATTCGCGAAACCCCCATGGGGTCGCGTCGCTCCATGAAGGTTATCTTCATGGGCATGGGCGCCGCGGGGATTAACTTTGCCCAATCTGTGGCGAAGCAGACACAAAACATCGACTTGACGATCTACGAAAAAAGCAGCGATCTTGGTGGCACATGGCTAGAGAACCGATACCCCGGCTGCGCCTGTGATATCCCCAGTGTGTGCTACCAGTTTAGCTGGCAACGCAAGCCCGACTGGTCGCAGTACTATGCTGGATCCCGCGAGATCTTCGGCTATTTTAAGGATGTGGCCGTGAGGAATGACCTAGAACGCTTCGCCAAGTTCAACCACCAAATAGTGGGAGCCGAGTGGCTGGACTCCATCTCCAAATGGAGAATCACTGTCGTGCGTGATCAGGACCCAACCACGGCCTTCGACGACTATGCCGATTTCTTCCTCAATGGTGGCGGCCACCTCAATGCGTGGAAATGGCCGGAGATCCTGGGACTGAACACCTTCCAGGGCCCTCTAATGCACAGCGCAAACTGGGACGATGCGGTTGAGCTGGCAGGTAAACGCGTGCTGGTCGTTGGCGCTGGCAGCTCGGCGGTGCAGATTGTTCCCAATATCCTACCCAAAGTCAACCAGTTACACATTGTCGCTCGGTCGCCTACCTGGATAACAGCCGGCTTTGCGCCGAAGTATGCCGGCCCCGGGGGTAGCAACTTCAAATATTCTGAGGCCACCAAGCAGCAGTTTCGAGACGACCCGGAGTTGTATCTGCGGTACTGCAAGGCTATTGAGTCGGAGCTTAGCGTCCGGTTTCGGCTCGTCGTCAATGACTCTCCCGAGGCTTTGGCGGCGCGCAAGTTCTCGGAGACCCAGATGAAGCAAAAGCTGGCGAGGAAACCAGACCTGATTGACAAGCTGATGCCCAAGACCTTTGGAATCGGTTGTCGTCGACCGACCCCGGGAAACGGGTTTCTCGAAGCCCTAACGGAGGACAAGACCACGGTCTGGACGGAGAACCTGACGGCAATCACGCAGACGGGGTTTATCAGTGCCGACGGCCAACACCATGAGGTGGACATAATCATCTGCGCCACGGGCTTTGATACCACCTTCCGCCCTCGTTTCCCTCTCATCGCCAACGGCCGCAACGTCCAGGACGATCCCGCCGACGCCCCCGGCTACCTCGGCCTCAACCTCCCCGAAATCCCGAACTATTTCATGTTCAGCGCCCCCTATGGACCCCTGGGCCACGGCTCTGCGCTCCCCATGATCGAGGCCTTCACCAACTACATCCTCCAGATCATCAGAAAGGCGCAGGTAGAGGACATCCGCCGGATTCAGGTTTCACGCCAAGCCGCCGAGGAATTCACCCGGCACGCGGACCTCTATCTAAAGCGGACAGCCTGGTCTGGCCCTTGCAGCTCCTGGTTTAAGGCGGGTCAAGTTGGCCGCAAGCCGAAGCTCTGGCCGGGCTACGGAGTTCATTACCTGACTGTCCTCCAGGCGCCACGATATGAGGATTACGAGATCTCGTATCTCACTAGTAATCGATTTAACTACCTTGGGGACGAATTCGAGGTACGCGAGTATGATGGGCGAGATTTGACCTGGTATTATGGACTATTGGATGGACAGGATGTGCAGCCTGCGGAGGTTCCCCCGCCAATGTACTAGGGTTAGCGTTTTATCTCTACTGACGAGCATTCGGTGGGTTGAATCTGTGTACGGATCACAAGCAGGGCTGTAGAACTCCGTGTCTACCTCATGCGTTCCATAACGTAATCGGCAAGCGAGTGGGCACCCTGTATATTGCATATACAAGGGTCTACTTTTCAATTCTTTGAGATTAACCACGCGATCATTGAGAAGTATGAAATTGAATATAACACAAAAGTAAAGAAGCAGCTTCTAGCTTGAACCAATTAAAAATAGAGTAGCCTAGAGTTATTGGATCCTAAGTTAACTTCAAATATGTAAACTTACCGTGTTTATCATAATACCTTGGTAAATAATGCTTCGAAATAATAAACATTGGTAATATCATGATGATCATACAAAACCAAGACATTAATCTTATCATAGGCATATCAAAGTTAAAGAAAATATTTATGATTGTAAAGTATACTCTTTTTGATGCAATACACAAGTGCCCACTCGCTTGCCGAGCCCACTGGCTTGCCGATTACATTTTCCTGTGGGGAGTCTCTTGCGCAGGAGTAGAATCAAGGTCATGTCCCTCGCCGAGTAGGTCACTGGGCGTAGGTGGCCAAAGCAACCTGTATTTGTGACGTACATGATTTTACCCACCTTTTCTGTTGGCGGGCGCTGGGCGGCCTGGTCGGAATACATATTCCGGGCGTACGGCTAGAGTGAACCGGCTCGGCACCGTGACGTCTGCCCCGATGTATTCAATTCCCCCCAACTCCAGGTTATACAGTCACCAGGGACCACTACGGCACCTGTAAAGTTCTGGTTTGTCGACTCGTCCATTGTTCTGCATACTACCGATTCGAGAAGTCCGCGGACCAAGCAACTAACGACAGAGATGGCCGATCTACTCGAGCCCGTGATCCTTGGGGATACTATTCAGCTCCGGAACCGGGTTTGCATGGGTTCCATGACGCGCAATCGATGCATTGATGATAACAAACCGACGGAGGCCAGCATCAAGCATTACGTTGATAGGGCGCGCGATGGCACGGGGTTGATCATCGCCGAAGGCACCTTCATAAGCCCTCATGGAGCTGAATGGCCACATGCACCGGTCATGTACAACGATGAGCACGCGCGGGCCTGGGCCAAGGTTACCAGTGCCGTGCACGACGTGGGGGGGAAGATATTCTTCCAGCCCTGGCACGCTGGTCAGTCGGTTTCGACCTCCTTCCAGTCTTTTGTCATCAGCGAGTGAGACACTGACCTTGTGAGCTGCGTACCTACAGGGCGAATTCAGAATGAAAACATGCCGATGCTCAAAGACAACGGGTACCCGGTCTATGCGCCCTCCAAGATCGCTGCGAAGGGAGGCAAGTTCCGCACCTTAGAAGGAACTCCAGGCCACACCCACAACATTGTCGAGATCGACAACCCGAAAGCCTTTGTGGGGCAATACCGCCACTCGGTCACCCTGGCAAAGGAGGCGGGTTTTGACGGCATCGAACTGTTGTCTCAGGGGTGAGTGCGATGTAAATCACAACATGAGCAAGGGAATATTCCAACTGACATGATATTGATCCTTCCCCCACTAGCGGTTATCTGCTTCATAATTTCCTCGCATCGTAAGCATTCATACGGCCTGAACCCAAGGTTCGCGCAGCTGAGATTCCTCCGCAGGCACTCAAACTCCCGGACCGATGAATACGGCGGTTCCGTCGAGAATCGGTGCCGCTTTCCTCTTGAAGTCCTCGATGCGATGATTGAGGTATGGGGCTCGCGATCAGTTGGAATCAAGATTTGCCCCCCAGATGACTACAACGACACTGCTGTCTCCTACCAGGAACTGAGCGAGACGTATACGTACTACATAGAGGAGCTGATGCGCCGTGACCTTGCCTTCATCAATCTATCCCGACGCGGCTGTGACGTCGGACGAGAGACCGATGAATATTTCAGGTCGCCGCCGAGGCCCCAGGGCAAAGAATTGCCGCCAAAGTACGACCCCGTGCTTCAATTCGGGCCCATGATCAGGTGTCCCGGAAGTCGGACAATGCTGATGGTCAACCATGAGTACACGGTGGAGGAAGCGAGTGCTCTGATCAAAGCAGGGAAAGTTGACCTGGTGACGTTCGCTCGACCCTTCATCTACAATCCGGTAAGTGAAGCATGGAGTTTCGGTAGCATGGGTGGAAAGGCTAACACAATGGCATTTTCAGGATCTGATTAGCCGCATCAAGCACAAAGTCTCACTCGCGAAGAACGACCGAGGTGGTAGAGTCAACTATGGGCCCTTCGAGGATCCAAATGAAAATTACAACGACTGGCCGTCGATGACACGCAGGAGCCAAGCTGTTAGTGATTGAGTGACTTTGGCACTGGTTTCCATCAACACGAACATATCCCATGTAGCTAGACTGAAAAACTCTCGTCTAAGATAGAGCCTCTCTTCTGTTCAATTCTCTATAATGGCTTCTGCACAGACATCTCAACCCACGAATCTCCCCTACCAAGCCGACGACCGTCTGACCGCTATGTCGGTACTCTGGTGATATTCAAGTAGGAGCGGCCAGGGGAATTGGGCATACGAGGATTTCAGCACGTGAAGGGCCGGCAAGGTCTTCAGTAGTGTGCAGTCGGCACCGAGCCTGTTACAATAAATACTCTGCAAGTATTCCCATTCATCTCGATGCCGAGGCCCAAAGAGCTTCTGCGCATTTCGAGGTTCACGATTCTGCCGACAGTCTCTATCATGGCTCCAGGTCCAACAGCCGACCCTCTGAGGAGGCGGAATTCGATCGAGATGGCCAAACCCATCGACGACCCAAGAATCGAAGACCTTGCCACGGAGCCACCAAGCTACAGTACTGCCCAGGTGAAGCGAATCAAAGGCAGGGTCGATACGAGAGTTCTCGTTCCGCTATCACTCATGTAAATTGCCAACCAGCTCGACCGAGGAAATGTATCATATGCGTAAGCATTGCCTCCTCCTCCCCTGGGCGCCTTCCACCACCATCCAACTAATGGTGATCACCTTCGCGGTCCAAGGTACACTTCTGAAATGCAACAAAAGCTCGGGTACAGCGGCAACCGCTATACGTTAGCCATCTCTATCTATTTTCCATTTTATATCCTCTCCGCGCCCATCGCGACTGTTCTGGTCCGGAAGCTTGGTCCCAGAACCGTCCTACCGGCTGCGACGCTATTCTTCGGTGTTGTGGTGATAGGGATTGGGTCATGCATCCGCTGGCAGGATCGGGTCGTGCTTGAATTCCTGGAGGGATGCTACTTTCCGTCAGCTAGTTTTGTGATCAGCATGTACTATACTTGTCAAGAGCTAGCTAAGCGAATGGCGCTTTTCTTCGTGGGTTGGGCTTTGGGGGCTTTGGGGGGCGGGGGTTCTAGCCTATGGACTGGAGCAGATGAACGGTGTGGATGGAAAAGGTGGTTGGCGTTGGATATTCATCTGGGAAGGAGTCCTGACAATCATCATCGCGCTGCTGGGATACCTCTTTACGGTGGACTTTCCCGAAGCTGCCCACCGCAATACCTTCAGGTTTCTGACGCCCTCCGACCTTGAAATTATAGGATGATGTAAAGCTCATTCCCTTCGAGCTGACGGCCCGCTTGCGACATGCTCTAGACTGGAGACTCTGGTTGTTCGCCGCCAATTTCTTCACATCATCGCTGATCACATACTCGGTACAATGTTTTCTGCCAATCATCCTGCAGACCAGCCTAGGCTTCTCCACCACCTACGCACTCTGCTTGACTGCCCCGGTCTACGTCTGTGCTAGATTGGTCGCATATTTTACACACCTTCAAGTGTGGGATAAACCTAAATGGCGATCCAGACTTGTGGCGATGGCGGGCTCGATCAGTCGGCCCACACCTCGAGCGATTCGCGTCTAATATCGAAAGCCCTGGCTGGCGGTAAAAGAAAGCCAAGACAGTAGATGAAGGGAATAAGCGCAGCGCCACTACGTGGTCCGAGTTCGGGGTGAGGATTGATAAGAACTAGAGATTTCGATTGCTGGACGAGGTACAGGATAAAAAACCGGAGCGGCACGCGTATCGGTATGCGTATCAATGCTCGGCTTATTCTTTTATTGGGCAAGAGCTGACAAAGCCGAGCTAACTATAAGGGAGACATCGTACAGAAACTTTTGACAGCAGTTCAAGGCGTCACAGGTGAAGATTCCGTGCACAGCCCAAAGGATAAGGACAAGAACAAGGGTCTGAAGAGGGAACGGGCAATCAAGGAGACTGGCTGCCCGGAAATGTCTTCCATGCAGGGTCAGCCATGCATCCCGCAGTACATCGACCCCTCCCTCCTACTCAATCATCGTCCCAGCCCACGCTTGACCAACAGATCGCTACACGGTATTACAAAAACCGAGAAACCCACTAAGACCAAGCCTGTCACCGGAAGAGTCCAGGCCGTTCCTAGAGAACGTCCCGCCCGCAGCGAAGTTGATCCTCATTATCTTGTCGAGAGCTTTCGCTTGACGCCAGACGAGAGAACCTTTCTTCTCGATCTGTTACATTCCGCGAACCCAAGCAATCTCTCTCCCCGGGAGCGTGATCCCCAGGAAGAGGAGTTCTGGGCAGATTATGTACATCTTCTCGATCAAGTCCATGCCCTGGGAGAATGAAGAAGCCCCCCCCCCGAGGTCGGAACGCAGTGCAAGTCAAGCATCAATCGCAAGTCTGAGCCAATTACATGTGAGGCTCGAACAAAGAACCCAGTGCCATTTTGTGCCATTCTAATCATATATTCCCATCTAGGCAGAGAGGAGGAAAGCCAGAACTAGGATCAGAGTTAGCCACGTCGATCCTTTCTCGTTGTGTTGCGCTCACTGGGCATGATCAAAGCCACCTGGGTGGCAATCGCAACGAGATTCCCCACGACATCCACAATCACGACTTCCACATCGAACCGTCCATTATGAACCGACTTCATGTGGATATGGCTATAGAGCCACTCGCCTAGGTCTGCCCCAGCACATCTCTTGTAGTCAATGTTGAGGGCAAGAGTGGGGAACCAAACAGGGCCGGGGGCGCCAGCCACAGTCTCGCCCGAATTGTACTTCTGATTCACCCAATGCTCTAGAGGGCCGAGTGCGGTGGGGAGAATATCGCACAAGAACGAGACGGACTCCATGGTCCAACTCGTGCTGCTTCCAGATTCCTGCTGGCTATCCGGGCGGAGGCGCGCCCATTGTCCGACGCCTGGCTGCTGGGGGGTGTCGGCACGGCCGCTCCCCGCGCATGACTGGTATAACTCCACCTTGGTTGAAGCACGCCGGAAAGCCGGATTCGACACTACAACCTGCTTCCACATGTTGTCACCCGTGTGTGACGGAGGCGAGGACGCCATCTGGATCGAACCCTTGCATACGCGGCTGCCGACACTCCAATCGCCGGGCACCGAGATGCCGGTCTCGGAAACGCGGTCGGATATGGTCACGTACCCTGCCACGCTAGGACGATCGGCCTGAATGAGGGTGACATGAATCACCGAGATGCGAGTTCCAAGCTTAATATTGTCCACCAGCAAGGTGGCGGGCCCGGTCTGGCAACGATGAAAGTAGGACAGTTGCATCGCAATCGGCCGGGCGCATCCATGGTGGCGGTTCGGCTGTGTCGCTAGAAGATGCGTGGCTGCTACCCGGTAGAAGATTGCGGCGACATAGCCTCCATTGGGCACTGTGTCTCGGTCAGTAGGGAGACCAAATTGCGGAAAAGGAGACAAAGACAAAGGAAGATAGAAATGGACAGAAAAAAAAAAGCACAAGAAAGGGAAAAAAGAAAACCGACCGTTGCCGACCGACCATTCCCATCTCAGATCGGCCAGATAGGCACCCGGGCGCATCGCCTGGACTTGGATGGCACGTTCAAACGTATCGAACCCATTTGCAAGAGACATAGTAGGCATTGACATTGGCGGTGCATGTATCTTCGCAGTCTTGCAGTAATGAGACATGACGATGCACCCCTCAGTGGATGTGTTAATGTACATACATCCGCGACGCCGACCGCTCGCTCGGTACCGAGATAAATCACCCACCGCCCATCACCAGGCGTGGTAGATAAAAGAACCATTGGAAGCATGAACTTTGCTTCATCGGGAAGCGAATTTGAAGGTGATTCTACTCTCGCCGAACTATGGCCGTGATCGACCGCTTGCGAATTTCCGACCGGGGGGAGATCGAATCTCCCATGTCGGTGGAAATCCCCCCCACGGATCTGTTTTCTTACATCACCTCGGCGGGCACCCCGATCTCGCGCCAATCGCCCCAATACTTTGATGCTACGGCGCCTACCGCCAACTACACCCTGCAAGATGCTGAGCTCATGGCCAAGCGAGTTGGGTATGGTCTACAGAAGGTGATGCAGCTACGAAAGCAAGACAAAGTTCTCCTTTACTCGGGGAATGACTTGCTGTTCCCCATCGTGGTCTGGGGAGTGACTGCGGCCGGTGGCGTCTTCACCGGAGCCTCGCCCTCGGCCTCGGTGTATGGTAAGTTGGAAGTGAAACTTCTCAACAGTCTCCGGCATCTTTGGGGCAATGTTTGACGGCTGAATGGTGCGGGCTAGAGCTTGAATACCAATTACGTGATTCCGAGGCCACTATTTTGATCACGAGCATGGAGGGATCAAAGGTGGCTATCGAGGCAGCACGGAAAGCCGGTCTTCCCGTGGACCGAATTCTCTTGCTGGTCGCACCCGGGATAGACGACGGACACCCTGGCTCCATCCGGCCATGGACGGAGATTTGGGGGTCGAGCGAAGAAGCGAGTTTGTGGCCATGGGACCGTATCTCCTCCGTGGACGAGGCGAGGACGACGACGGCGGTGATCAACTATTCGAGCGGGTGCGTTCAGCCATCTTCCATTTGAAAATGGCTTTGTCGATCGCCGACATGACTGACTCGTCTAGGACGACCGGCTTACCCAAGGGCGTCGAACTCACCCACTACAACATCATCGCCAATGCCGAGCAGATCATTGCAAAGCGCCTTCTGGTAGATAACACCGAGGCGGGTCGCGCCCGTCGGGATAGACTCAAGGCGTCAAGTGAGCGATGGCTCGCCGCCGTACCGATGTATCATGCCTTTGTGAGTCTGTCCATCGAGATGGCGCTGCCTGGTCGGTTCGCCCTCATCTAACGTCATGGGGTATCTGGTAATGAGGTTAGGGTCAATCTTATTTCTGTGTCATTGCTCCCCGTCTCGGGGCCAAGGTCTTCATCATGCCCAAATTCAACCTGCACCAGTACCTCACCTTTGTGGACATCTACCGCATTACATTTGTCAACGTCGTCCCCGCCATGCTAGCCATGCTCTGCAACGTTGAGCAACCAGGACGTTTCAATTTCAAGGCTATCGAGTCGATGACCAGCGGTGCAGCCCCCTTGGATCCAACCATCGCGCAGCGGTTCCGACATCGGTACCTCCGAGATGGGGTGCTGGTCAAACAAGGGTGGGGCATGACGGAGACCACATCCAATCTGACCGGCTTTACCCCAGATGATCAGGATGACGGGCGATCCATCGGCTGGTTGAGCCCCAATTGCAAGGCGAGAATTGTGCCGGTTGCAGGGCGTGAGTTCGAAGGAGGTGCGGCTGCCGAGGGGCGACTGCTGGGCGAACTCTGGGTGGCGGGCCCCAACGTCATGAAAGGGTATTGGAAGCGTGAAGCTGAGACGAAAGATGCTTTGATGACCGAGGGGGAGGAGCGATGGTTGCGCACGGGCGACATCGCCTATGTGGATGATCGGGGGTGCTTCTACCTCGTGGATCGACTGAAGGTACGTACGCCTGGACTCACCGTCACTCAGATCAAGAGAAATCACCCTCGCGCTGTGCCTACACTGACCGCACCAGGAGCTCATTAAAGTGAACGGGTTTCAGGTCTCCCCAACGGAGCTGGAGAAGGGTTTGATGGCCCATCGAGGAGTCGTGGACGCGGCTGTCGTGGCCTACAAAAAGTGCGTTGCCTCCTTAACCATGCTAGTCATTGAGTTGCCACTGACACCCGAGCCCGACGGAGCAGACAAGGCAGCGAGTTTCCCCGGGCATTCGTGGTCCGCACAAGCCCCAGTGTGACGGCTGAGGGGCTCCATGCATGGATCCAAGAACGATTTGCCCGGTACAAGTGGTTGGAAGGAGGCATCTTTTTCATCGAGCAAATTCCGAGAACAGCCAGTGGAAAGGTTATTCGACGGCAATTACCAATCCCAAGGAATCTAGACTCTAGGCTACGCAGCGGTGAGGGGATGGACAGGCGCGAATCAAGAGGTTCTTAGACAGTAGCCACAAGAATAGGGCACCAAAACCAATGTGACTTGCCCCAGGAACTAGTCATCGTCTTTATGTCCCCCGACACGCGGCAACTGCCAACGACATCGATCACCTTCACACTGTAGTACAGCGCCCTGGCATTGACGCGCATAAAGCGGTCGTAGTCCGCCTCGGGGGTGCCGATGGTGGTGCAAGCGCCCGCATCCACGACGGCGCTGTTCACGACAATATCTAGATGCTAGGAGATATGTCGAATGAGCCTCAGAGAATGCAACTCTATCCTCGAGTAACAGAATGTAAGGTGTAGGATGCAATTTTTTGATTGTGGGAATGGAGCTGAATCCAAAATTGGTCACCCCGCCTCCCTCTCCTCTTCTCGACCCCATTGCAAGCCTCATCGGACGCTCCGGGGAAGGCAATCAAGAAAAGAACCACAGGATACAACAGCAGTACGAGTAGAGAAGGACTAACGGCCACAGAATCGCAATTCCAAGTGCCGGAGTGGGGGATATGATACAAGGGTGAAGGCCAGCCCTAGCATGTTGGCCACGTCGCCGCCACCAATCTTCTCGCCAATGACGCCAACATAAAATGAGGCCACTGTGCCCAACACGCATCCCAGCCAGCCAGCAACAAAGGCTCCAAAGCCTGCGTAACCAATGGGGAGCCGCGACTGGGTATTCCAGCCATCCAGGTCTTCGTTGGTGATCTTTCCCTGGCGGAAAAGAGCGGATGTGGTGTGGCGGTAGCGGTTCCCTATGTGTATGAGTCAGAGATGCCCGTTAGTACAGAAATGCCCCGTCGCTCAGCCCCAGTAGATGTCAAACTCTGGAACCGTGTGCAGCAGGGTCGCCCAACGGTGGTCCGCGAAGGCGGGGTTAGCGCCACTCCAGATCCGGAGTAACAGATCCCGGGCACGACGATAAACCGCAAATCCAGAGCGAGCTCGGAGGGCCAGCCAGCGAAGAACTTGATCTCGAAGCTCTTGAAGTTGTATCTCGCAGGCGATCACGATGATGGGCCAGGTCACGGGGCTACCCCGGGGTTCGAACGCATCAAGCCGCCGAACATGCTCCCAGCCCGCATGAGCCAGCTTCTCCAACCCACCCAGGGCGCCACGGCCGGTTCGTCGCTTGAAGACGATCAGGAGGGAACAATAGAGAATGTGGCAGTGGATTATATCCGGCTGATGCGTGCGGGAGCCAGCAGGCGGGGCCAGGTGACAAAGCTCGCGCTCCATGCAATCCAAGTGGGTGGGCGACAAGTCGACCGCAGGGGGGAGTGCCTGAATGCGATGCAACGCCGTCAGCAAGGAATACGGGAATCCCGCAAGGGCGGGCTGGATGTAGGCAAGGTCCCGGGCATTGTCGGCGCTACCAGAGGAGTACCACCCAGGAGTGGGACTGCCGATCGGGGGGTGACAATGACATTGCTGATATGTAGCCACCGTGTGCAGAAACTGGAACATTTCTCGCACCATGGCCGCGGAGGTCGAGACGGACCACAAATCTGACCGCACTGCCTGAAGCAGGCTGAGGCCCCCGCGGATGTGCTGTCGCCAGACGTGAGCGATGCCCTCGGTGGCGCTTTCGGTCAGATGAAGGATGATCGTGGCCAGGAGGGCAACCACCTCGCTGTCCTCGCCCCTGCCCGCCTCCAGGGCCGAAAGTTGGAGACGGAGCTGATTGAAGCTCTGCCGACGATGCGCAACCGCCAGTTCCAGCAGCTCCGGGTCATTGCTGTGGAGGGAGGCGAGATTTGAGGCCGAGAGGCCACAGATAGCGTGGAAGAGGGCCCTTCGGCCCGTGGCCACGACATGGGGCTGTACGGATCCCTGGAGGGCCAAGGGCAGGAAGACAGAGACTAATATATTGTTGCCCGCCGGGATGGGCATGAGAGCTGCACTAAGTCGAAGGCGCCAGTGATTATAAGACTACGAAAAGGAGATAAATCAACCAGACAAGAATTCCATTCTTAGGAAAAAAAAAAAAAAGAAAGACCCGCAGGGTCTTTACTTTAGACTATATATATATAAAGGTATAAGTATCTAAAATATCTATAACTAATTTATATAATAGACTATTAAAACACCTATTACTATTTTTTTTATAAATAAACCAATTTATATAGTATCCCAGTATTTAATTAGCCAGTTAGCTAAACTATAGTAGTTAAAAAAATAGAAATAAAAAAATTAATAGCTAATATTATAATTAAAATAGATTTTTAGCCGGTTAGTCTAGTTTAAAAAATCTATTGTAAAAATAAAAAGAATTTTTAACTAGATAATATATTTTTTAGTTATTAGTTTTATAAATAACCAGCTAATTATAATTCTTTATTAATTAATATAAATAAATAAACTAGCCGGAAAACTAAACCAGTTTAGAGTGGCTAACAGCCAGGTCAGGTCAGGTTAATTGGAATTTTTATATCTGACCGCCAGGTTATAGTTAGATTAAGAAAATTTTTATATCTAATTATAATATAGCTAAAAACTAAATAATTAAAAATTTTTATTATTTTTAATATTAAGATTTATTTATTATATTTTTTTAAGTCTTAGTATAATTAAAGTATACTTAGATTAAGCAGTTATTAATCTGACTATTTAAACTATTACTAAAAAACATATAAAAAAAAGCTTTTTAAATAAAATAAAAATAATTTAAAAAAAATAATATTCTTATTATCTATATTTTTATAAAATAATAAGAAAATTCTAGTAGTCTTAATAGAATTTAGCTTTTTAAAAATTAGTTACTATTATAATATAAAATATAAAAAAAATATATAATTATAGTTTTATTTAAACTATATATTTTAATTATAATATACTATATTATTAAAACTATATATTTATTTTTGGTTAGGCTATTAAAAATAATTATATAGTTTTTAGTTTACTTTTTATTTTTTTAATTTTAGTTTAAATAGTCTATTAATTTATTTTTTTATTTATAAAAACTAAATTATATTTTATAAATTAAATTCATAAATTAAATCTATACTATTTTATTTATTTAGTTTTTATTAATAAATATACTTACTAGAAATTATCTAGTTAAAGACTAGATACTAAAATATTAAATCTTAATAAATTTTTATAAAAATTTTTTTTTTAGGTTTTTTATACTTTAATTTATTTTATTAATTAAGTTTTATTTAAAGAAAAATATTTTTTATATTTTTAGACTTTAAATATATTTTTTTATTTATAAAATAGCTAGATTTAAGAAGTACTATAGGGTTTAGGGTTTACATTAGGGTTTACATTAGGGTTTACATTAGGGTTTACATTAGGGTT